>NC_090929.1:806448922-806751952 GCF_040938575.1 Ambystoma mexicanum
CCCACCCCTCTGGCTTCCCTAAAGCCCACCCTCCCACCCCTCTGGCTTCCCTAAAGCCCACCTCTGCTTCCCTAAAGCCCACCCTCCCACCCCTCTGGCTTCCCTAAAGCCCACCCTCCCACCCCTCTGCCTCCCCAAAGCCCACCCTCCCACCCCTCTGGCTTCCCTAAAGTCCACTCTCCCTCTTCTAATCTCTAAAGCCCACCCTCTCTCCCCCTCTCCCTTCCCTAAAGCCCACCCTCCTCCCCCTCTCCCTTCCCTAAAGCCTCCCTCCCCTCTCCCTTCCCTAAAGCCCACCCTCCTCCCCCTCTCCCTTCCCTAAAGCCCACCCTCCCTCCCCCTCTCCCTTCCCTAAAGCCCACCCTCCCTCCCCCTCTCCCTTCCCTAAAGCCCACCCTCCCTCCCCCTCTCCCTTCCCTAAAGCCCACCCTCCCTCCCCCTCTCCCTTCCCTAAAGCCCACCCTCCCTCCCCCTCTCCCTTCCCTAAACCCCACCCTCCCTCCCCCTCTCCCTTCCCTAAACCCCACCCTCCCTCCCCCTCTCCCTTCCCTAAACCCCACCCTCCCTCTCCCTTCCCCACCCCACCCTCCCTCCCCCCTCTCCCTCTCCCTTCCCCACCCCACCCTCCCTCCCCCCTCTCCCTCTCCCTTCCCCACCCTCCCTCCCCCCTCTCCCTTCCCCTCCCCCACCCTCCCTCCCCCCTCTCCCTTCCCCTCCCTCCCTCCCCTCCCTCTCCCTTCCCACCCTGCCTCCCCCCTTTCCCTTCCCCACCCTCCCTCCCCCCTCTCCCTTCCCACCCTCCTCCCCACCCTCCCTCCCCCCTCTCCCTTCCCCACCCCACCCTCCCTCCCCCTCTCCCTTCCCCACCCCACCCTCCCTCCCCCTCTCCCTTCCCCACCCCACCCTCCCTCCCCCTCCCCTTCCTCCCCCTCCCTCCCCCTCTCCCTTCCCCACCCCACCCTCCCTCCCCCTCTCCCTTCCCTACCCCCCTCTCCCTTCCCTACCCCACCCTCCCTCCCCTCTCCCTTCCCTACCCACCCTCCTCCCCCTCTCCCTTCCCTACCCCACCCTCCCTCCCCCTCTCCCTTCCCTACCCCACCCTCCCTCCCCCTCTCCCTTCCCTACCCCACCCTCCCTCCCCCTCTCTTCCCTACCCCACCCTCCCTCCCCCTCTGTTCCCTACCCCACCCTCCCTCCCTCTCTCTCCCCTCCCTCCCTCTCTTCCCTCCCTCCCTCTCTCTTCCCTCCCTCCCTCTCTCTTCCCTCCCTCCCTCCCTCTCTCTTCCCTCCCTCCCTCTCCCTCCCCTACCCCACCCTCACTCCCTTCCCCACCCTCCCTCTACCTCTCCCTTCCCTACCCCACTCCCCCTCTCCCTTCCCTACCCTCACTCCCCTCTCCCTTCCCCACCTTCCCTCCCCCTCTCCCTCCCTCCCCCCTCTCCTTCCCCACCCTCCGTCCCCTCCCCCTCCCCCACCCTCCCGCCCCCTCTCCCTTCCCCACCCGCCTTCCCCCTCCGACCCCCTCTCCCTTCCCTACCCCACCCACCCTCTCGCCTCCCCTCTCCAACAGCTCTACCCCACCCACACTCCCCAATCAGAGAGGTTTTAATCCAGAACTCAGTTGACTGAGACAGACCACATATAACTCGCCTGATAATACGAAGTAACTGATCAGATGGCTTGCAGAAGATCATATGCTAAGAAATGTGAAGGGGGGACTCCATGGTAAGGGCAGCTGCAGTAGAACATGAAGAAACAAGCTTGACAGCCTGAGCACAGATCGTTACATTTGATAATTTCTAATACTTCTGGAACAGTATTCACAGGGTCTTTCAGAAATGGTGAAAAATCATCGGCATGAAGGGCTACAGTATTTTCTGGCTTGGACAACCTAATTCCCTTCCAAACCATAGATGTGCTTAGGGTATGGGCCAAAGGTTCCAGAATCAGAGCAACAACTCATATTGATAAAGGACCACCCTATTTAGTGCAGCTTTTCCCTACCCAACTATCGGAGTTAAATTCTCTTATCATACTAAATGGAGGCGTATGCAGAATTCTAAACTGCACAAGACTGGCCAAAGGTTCATAGCTTCAAACAATCAAGAGTAATTCCCACCCAACTGAATCAAACACTTGTTCGGCATTTAAAAAAGAAATTGCTTAATTCTACATAGAATCTCCCAGTTCTTGAATGCTGTTTCTCCCCCTCCTCGCTCTTGCAACATATTTCGTGCTTGGATAATTCCTGATTGATTCACACAGACCGACATAGTCGTACATGACTGTAGTCATAGGGGTCATATTTTTCTTAATATCTTCAAATCCACATTCAAAAGTGAAAGTGGTCTGTAACAGTTATACTCTTGTGGGTGCTTTCCGTGTTTTATAAAAAATATTCCAAATCACTGCCTTTCTCATCCTCAGTGGTAACCTCCAATGAGTTCTAAATGATGACTAAGTCTTGCCACCTATAGCTTTTCATATTCCACATAAAATGTGATGGGTAGACAGTCATGTCCACAAGCTTTGCCTCTTTGCATCAAGTGCATGGCTACCCTAACCTCCTGTTCAGTGAGGGTTATTTCAAGGCCTGATCTTTTGTGAGCAATGACTTGAAGCAGATCCTCTTATCTCGTTAACCATTTTTCCATCATCTGCAACAGGGGATTTGAGAGTATGGTGTGCTAATCCCCAAGTACGCTGTTCATTTTCTCCTGTATATCGACAACCTCGTCATTTGGATCGTTAATCAACATCATCGCCAGCCTGTCTGCTGCTTAGTCAACCATGCTAATAAGGCACGGGAACCACGTCTAGGCATACCCGTCCCGCTCAGTGTGACGACAGCAAAACAAAAGAGGTGATGGCTGGAAGGTTTAGAATTAATCTGAAACTCTGGCATTGCTCTGGCCAACCCTCCAGACCACTTTTATTTGCCTGCCAAGCCATTACAAAAGTGAAAAGACCATATGTAAATCTGGCTTGGTTCCACCTCAAAAGGGTCAGTCCAGCCCGAACTGCTTGATCACATCCTTCTTCACGAGATCACAACCGTCCCCAGCCTTGTTTCAACCTTGTTGGGACTCATAAGTGAGAGGTAGCTTGGGTCTCTAGGCCCAGCAGGCACCGGACCCATGTCTGAGCATGCCCGTCCAACTTGGGGAGGACCATGACTAAACGAAGGTTGAGGGAATGGTATTGATTGCCTAGAATTGATGCAGAAGTGGAAGACTTGATCAAGCACTGTTTACCATGTGCAGAAAGTGACAAATTAAGCACAAGTATGAAGCCCCCCTATAGTCAGTTAAAGTGCCCAGTGTATCCTGGGAAACAGTAGCTTTGGAACTCAGCCCATTGACAACGGTTGGTGCGAAGGGACGGTTCTTTTTTATCTTGATGGATTACAATTCCTAATGGCTGTGTCCAGTGTTCTGAAGATGCCAGAGCAATCTGTATAGTATGTGCTTTAGAAAGTGTTTTAGTGATGAAGAGTTTCCCTCTACATTATCAACAGATAATGGGGTACACTTCAAGTCCGATCTTGTCGGTCATTTTCTTGAAGTGGCAAACGTCTGCCATTACAGTGCTATCTTGCCCCTGGCAGAATGGTGTGGCCGCAAGGTTCAACAGAATAGTGAGTGGTACCCTCAGCTGGCCCGAATGTCTAATCTCGATATGGAAGGGGTTTTTGAGAGAAATGGTGGGGCGTATCGCACAACACCTCACTCAAGTCTGGGCATCTCACTTTTTGTAGCACTGCAGGAAGGAAACCTGTTTGAATTTCTCTGAAATGGCTAGGGATGTCTAGTCGAGTGAGAGTGAACAGTAGACTTATCTAAGGAGTTTGTCTTACAGACAGATGCCTCCCTTACAGGGTTAGGAGCCGTCCTGTCACAGGTTTGCGATGGATTGGAAAATCCAATATTATTCACCAGCCGCAAGTTGGGCCCCTGGGTAAAAAAAAAACTATTCTGTGTTGGAACTGGAGGCTGTGGCCATCAAGTGGGCCAATATCCATCTTAGGTACTACCTATTGGGGCAAAGTTCACACTTGTTACAGACCACTCACCCCTAGTTTGGTTAGCCAACACAAAGACTCCAACCCTAGGGTCATGCAATGTCTTCTAGACCTACAACCTTGTTTCACTGTGGAACAACGAAAAGGAAAAGTCCAGGCAAGTGCAGATTTTCTTTCCCGGTTTCCTCTGTGAAACAAATGTGGCTACATCGCATGGAGGAAGGGTATGTGAGAAACCTGAAGGTGTCTCCCTAGCAAGTCCCCAAGGATCTGTCATCCAGGTGGCCAGGACACCGGCATCACTGTTGGATCCAGTTCCTGGCGGTAGACCAGTGAGGGAGTATCACCTAGATGGGGGGTCCTTGGGGAGTGGGAGTGGAACACCGATGGGTGAGACACAGTATCCTCCTTCTTTCAACACCTTTTCCCCATCCTACCACGTAGGATATTCCCAAATATTACCCCTCCCCTTTCCCAACACAAACATTTTTGCACAACACGAAAGACGATTGACTAACACCAAAGCCGTTTACGTGACATGTCGCTAACAAGGGTCAGGCAAAGGACCAGAATCACACACACCTGACGGCCTTGGCCCTTTCCCTTCCCCACAGGGATAAAAGGTGTAGAACAAGAGCACAGAACTAGCAAGGCAGACAGCACAAAGTGAGAGCTAACTCAGAACGGCAGTTCAAGAGGAGGAGAAAGACAGCGCATACTGAGGGGGTGACGAGGAGAGAAGTGACCTTGCCCTTTCCGACCAGGACCCATGAATACTCCACAGAAGGAATCAGAAGACCGCAAACAATAGCCAGCGTGTGTTGCAGCAGATGTCTACGGTACACGAGACCTCCTATTCTGATAACCAACCCGAGGAGAGACGACGTTCTCTGTGCTACCAACCTTGACTCGAAGGAGAAGAAAGCCAAGCGGTTCATCACAGCCAGTGAGTCGAGGGGAGAGAGGATAAGAAACCGAACTGTGTTGAACGAAAAGTGGCTAATTTGAACTTTAAAAGGTTTAAAGGAACTATTGAAAAAAGAGGGGGGAAACGAGCAACAGAGGAGTCCGGCACCACATGAGTGCTCACGCAGGAAACTCTGGGCAATAGCCCGATGGTAGAGACTACCATAACCAGAAGGCCTTGGGAAAAGGCGAAAAGAGGTCAAAGTGGTCATACAGGGGTCTTGGAAAATCTTCTGTACTTTCGAAAGTCTTGACCGACAGATGATTGTGAAAGAAAGGGAAATTAATCCTGCTTGGTGAATTGAGCGCTGGAACAGTGTGTTGCAAAAGTTGGCAAGAGTGAACCAGATGGAGGGATGCTAACGAGAAGGAGCGAGATCTAAAGTCCCATAGCGAACTGTTCGGTAAAAATGGGCAAGAATAAACCAGGCAGAGGGAAGCTGACACAAAAGGACGAAGCCTGAAGAACTGTTGAAAAAGACATTAAGATTTGTGAAAGTAAGAAGTATTTGAAGACCAGGGGAAGTGAATTGTCCCCCTTGTCAAGTGGGTTGGAGCCCAGTTGAGAGAGATCGAGGGGTGAAAATTCCTCACCCAAAGTCCACTTGGAAAGGAACTCTTGTTTGTTTGTTGTTGAATACATCAGGTCTCTGAAGGCAAGAGACTTTTTACTGAAAAGGAGACTTAACCATCGAAAAACCTGATTGCTGAAACAAAACTGTCGGATCGTGCTGGGAAAGCTTGAGCCTGTGCTGTGCTCCAAGGTCCCACCGTGTCCCGTGCTGAAAACGTGGGGAAGGGAGACCCCTTGCAATCACATCCTGACTTGTTGTTTGAGAACACTTCTTCCTTTATTGAAAACCCTATCCCACACTCTTTCTGTAATTAGTTGTAAGAATTTTACAATTGGTTATTTTAGTATAGGCCTTTGTACTTTTACAAGACGCCACAAGGACTGCCTTATTTTTCATTTGTTGGTCGAAGCTTGCTCCCATCTCAGATTTAGGTTAGGCGTTTTTTCACCATGCATTTACAGTTTAACTTAAACTTTGATCACTTGTGTCTGTCTTTACTGTTGCCACCATGAGTTCCTTACACACCCCACAGGAAACCAGAAGTGTGGGTTGTTCGGGTGAGGTAACTGGGAGAGTTGGATATGGAAGACCAAGAGACCATCTGGAGGACAGAGTGTAACGACATGTGAAGTAGAGTTGACGGCAGATGGCTTGGGGATGTGACCAGGGTACTGCAATGTGAGTGAGTATGACTGAGAAACATGTGAAATAGGCTGTTTAGTGTAGAGTGATTGGGAAGTGGGTATGTGAAGAGAGGGAGGAGAGTGTCATCAGTCAAAGGAGAGGGGAGTAGAAGGAGCAGAAGAAACATTGGCAACCTCAAAGGATGGAGCTGAGAACTAAAATGTTGTGAGGAGGAGGGGTCTAGTAGTAAGTGGAGCGGGCAAGGCGAGCGTGGGGATGAATGATGAATTACTTGTTTCCAATATAGCAAGTGGAATGCACAATTGGCATCCCCCTTAGAACTCTAACCTGAGGTGGGGGAGGGACAGTCTGAGAAGCCCCAGAAGGAGTTTAGGTCACTGTCTTTCAGAAAAAACACCCTCAGACTCGGGCAGCTACTAGGCAGTAGGGGTTACCGCTCAGTAGCACTAACCAGATATTATTGATGACTGGGCCAGGGAGGGGCATCCCACGGGAGCTGAGAGTGACCCTCTAAGGCCCAAAACCAAACACCCTTGGATGGTCTGTGAACCTCAAAATTGTGTGCCCCTTCCGTGACAACAGGTAGGAACTGATTCAGAGGGCGTTACAGTACCAAGCCCGATATAAGAAGTGGTTTGAGGAATGAAGAAGAGTATACCATCACAGTTTGAACACTGCTGATTGGGTCGGAATAAGGAACCTGAGGTTAAGTCGGAAGGTGGATTACTGATTTTCAGCAAACAAGAACGTTGCAAGTATGTTGGTATCCCTGGAAGCTGTGAATAAGTGGAGTCCACACCAGCTTATAAACTGAATTAAGCAATGACGTGTACAAAGATCTGGGAAAATGTGCAACACCAAAACATTCAATTACCAAACCGAATGGGCAATATGTTGGCACCCTTTCAGGTTGAGGACCATGAAGAAACAAATGACTAAGTATGACTTGGTGATGGCTTGGTTTGCCTATGGCGGGGAGGAGTGGGGAGAAATGAATATTGAGATAGCCTACCCCATTTCTGTGAGGTTGGTGCGAGATCCAAACCGAATGTCCTCAACCCAATTCTTACATAAGCAGCAGCAGTGACGGAGAGCGACAGAAGCCATCTGTGTGCAGCCTTTTTCCTTTTCTTCTCTTGTTCCACATTCAACTCCCCTAACTTGCTGATTGTTCTGCCTGGTGTCTGCAACGCATCTCTTTGTAAAGTTAGGATGAGCTGCCAAAAGCCAAGCAATCTCCAAATCAGGAATAATTAGTGTTTATCAGACAGCAAGAAAACTGTTAGAAGTGCGTCCAAGAAGACTGCTTTTTTTTTTACAGAACAAATTAGTTCCAGTATGTTTTAGTAGCTGTCACGTGCCGCCTTTTTTATACATTTAAGACATGTTGCTGTTGAGATTTAAATCTAACTGGGCAGTTTATGGTCAAGTAGTTCCTAGGAACATATTTTAGGTTGGTTCGGTACACCTCATTTTAATGGCAATTCAACCATGTGGGGGAAATCAGGTGTTTTTAACATTGTTTTAGATAACAAACTTGCCCTAAAACACCCTAACGGTTGCACTAGTGTTGTGACCTTGTAGATTTCCCTGTGACAGAAAAAATGAGCCTTGTAACAGATACCCCAATGCTTGATTCACACGATTTGTAGGATAATGTGCAGCAGGTTATCCTATAATGGAAATCAAGATGCACGAATATTGCTGCTGGTAAGCTATTTCTTTTTTTAAAGTGCATTGTTTATAGGTGTGTCTTTAGCTGCCCTGTTAAACTGAGCAAAATGTGTTGTCATACACAATTGTTTTTTTCATTTCTAGAAAGATTTGTGACCCTGGCCTGACCTCTTTTGAACCAGAAGCTCTTGGAAACCTTGTTGAAGGGATGGATTTCCACAAGTTTTACTTTGAGAACTGTGAGTTGATGGGTGTATGTGCTTTGTGTTTTTGAACATTATAAATTCAACAGCTTGTGGGTCTACTCTGTAAGTATTGTACCATGGGACATAAGTTCAGTTTAGCACATGCTAATTTGAAGTAGATTAATGCACAATGTATATTTAAAGAAAATAATGATTTCAAAGTACCTAGTTTTTGCAATGACAATAGTTTATGCCCCCATTGAAAAATACATTCATTAATGGTCAACATTGTAATAGCACGTGTGTTTATAGTTCTAGATTTCATTTCATCATTTGTATAGTGGCTTTCACCAGAGGTATGGTCCAAACATGCTGTAGGCTGAATGCCCTCAGAGGGACTGAAGTATGGGAAAGTAGGGGGTTCTAATATGCATGTGTGCATAATGGCTGTTAAAAGTTATGAGGGCTTGGCCAAGTCCCTGCTAGCCACCCATTTGTAATTGGACTGTATATAGGTGGATAGAGGTACACCTGGGGAAATAAGCTGGAGGGGTTGTATAAGAGGATAGATATTAGTGTGTTGTGGGTACAGTTTGAATTTTTTGTTGTGAAAGCACTGATGAGCAAAGTGTTTTTTCGAGTTGTATGAGAAAGCAGATGCGTGAAAGCGTGTAACCGCGCCTTTGGCAAAAGCGTGAAGTGCAACTGCAATAAAGGCATTGGTTATAATCAGGTGAAAGCCTAGAATTGGTACATTCAGCAGATTCTAAAACATCTGGGTTGATTAATTGTCGTGGGTGTATTCTGCATACATCCAGCTATCATTAAATGGCAATATTTACGACCTCGACTCCACCGAAAGTCAGCATTTTGCCAACACCTGCATTCCATGACGTGGAACCTATTCTGCCATCACCTAGTAACCAAAACTTAGTTGCCCTCATTGGCTCAACTAAGTGCAGCCTCCTGGTCAGCTGGACAGCCCTCCCAAGTGCTATACAACAGCTATCACCAGAGAATCCATCTAGGTGGAAAATACTCCCCTCTCTCTGTATCTATCTAAGGGCACTATATTGCCCACCCTCAGAGTTAATCTAAGTGCGATATGCTGCTCATTCTCATTCTCAAGCCGGTCCAACTGCCGAAACATTCCCCCCCGAAACATTCCCCCATCAAGCAGTTCAAGTGCTGAGACAAAGTCAACCCTCAAAATGCATTGAAGACTAATACATTGCCCACCCCTAATCAGACCAAATTGAGCACATTGTGTCCCTCAAACCCTTGCCCCTTGCCCACCTTTAGTGTTCATTTAGATGCAATATGCTGCCTACTTTAAAGTCTGTCAACTACGCTACATTACCCCTATCAAACCGTCCAGAGACAATGCGCACCCTCAAAATGTATTAAGAGTAATACACTGCCAACCCCTAAACAGTCCAAATGCAACACACAGTTCACCCCCAAAACCATCCAGGTGCCACACCCTGTCTGCATTCAGGAAATCATCCCAGTGCGACACATTGCCCACTGTGAGGGGTCAGAAATGCGAGACAGACACACAAGTATAGGTTTCTCACAAGTTGCCATTTTATTAAATAGGGGTGTGACAAACGCCCATCTTTCCCTAACCTAACAAGGATTTCTCCACCTAACAAACTAAGGAAAATGACCTAATGTTCAGAAATATCTGTTCCTCGCACTAATACATTGAAGAAAATCAGGAATTATTTGGTGGTTTTATCTTCACACTGTAACATATACTTTCAAATACAAAAGGTATAATCAGAAATCCTTGTGACCAGGGTGGAATCCCCTTCCCCTGGATCAAGTCAGAATTTTGCAAACCAAAGTTCAGTTTCAGAAAAGGTATTTGCACTAGCCAAGTGTTCTACTCCAGGTAGAAATTCAAGCTCTTTTCATTCAATGTATGCTTCACTTAGCAAAGTGACTGGCTTCGTTCAAAGGCGTTTTCATACTTGCAAATAATAGTTTGTTTCTTCAACCTTCTGCTTGGTAAACCAAAAGACTTTCTCTTCACACAGCAAGTCAGAAGTCAAGGTAAATGTTCCCCTGAAGCTCAAGCAATTGTTATCAAGTCATAGTCCTTCTTTAGTAGCTGCATCTTAGTCGGGATGGTTATACCACAGTTCATCAAACACTGTAATGGATTGCCACTTCTTTCCACCACAACCTTCTACCACATTCACAGTACTTCAAATGATCTTCTTCCTGGTACACTCGTTTTCCAGGACTACCCACTATGTATCCCTTTCCTGGTTTAATCTCCTGCCAGGATAAAACTCTTACTACTACATCTTGTACTCTGTGGTAAGGCTTGTTAACACAATTGGCATACAGTTTGTTTTCCAACATACTGCATAAAAGGATACTAGTTCTCACATTGATCTGTTTGCCATAAGCCATGAAGGTTACACTTATCCCCCCCACCCTTGTTCCTTATTAGAATGCAGGTTTCTCTCCTGCTGTATTTGTTTTTATTTTACATAACCTCTTGGCTGGCAGTAATGTGGTTTACAACTTCCTCCCTCAAGGTAGCTTGTTATGGAACGGTCAGATTCAATTTTCCTTGGTGTCACTCAAGCTTTCTTGGGGTTTGGCAATATAAGTTATACTGTCCCCTTTTTAGATGTCCCTCTTCAGCAAAGTTGTATCTCATTTGGTTTAATATTGCCCCGCTTTGGCTGCGCAATTCGTGTTATAATATCCACTTATTGGATATTTCCCAACTTGGCTTCGCCATATGGGTTACAATATTCTCCTATTCAACTTCTCGTACTAGGAGCGTTGCTCCCAGTTTGCTTTCAAAAGTTAGGTATTCAAAACAGTTCAGCGGTCTCCTTCAGAGCCCCCCGGGGTCACCTGATCAGGCCAACTCACGGGTCTGTCCTGGCGTCTCCTTCGGACACGCTGCTCCCACTTCGTCGTTCGTTCCCAACTCCTGCAATGTTTGACAGCTTCCGCCAGACCTTTCGCTGCTTGCGCTGTCAATGAAGCCTGCACAACCCTGTGCGCTCACCGGTGAGAACCTTACACTGAAGCAGGCTGCAGGACGCAGGGAGCTTCTCTCTCCCTCTGGGTCACCGGCCTCAATACTGCTTCCTGCTGTGCATGCTCTGCATACACCAGGGATCCTGACCTCCACTAGACTCTCCACACGGCGTCCCGCTGTCAACACTGCCTCGACCTCTGCTTCTTCCTAAAATTAATTATCAAAACCATTCTGTTTAGAGGATTTATAAAATGTACTTTTAAGGAAGATTGTAAAGGAAGTAATGGTCTTCTTAGGTTTATAATCCAAACACAATGTAGAATCATAGCTACTGAAAGTAGTTGTATTAACTCCACTCCCTGTCCCTTATATACATCAAGGCTTTCATATTTACAAAGAGGGTTCCTGTGCTTAATACATTGGTTAAATCTGGGAGGGAGACCTCACTGTGACGACAATCCATTAAATATTCAGTCATTATGGAAACCTCATTCTTAGAAGAGGATGAATACTGCGTCGCTCCTCACAAAGTCCCCACATTCCCTGGATGGCCTTCTCATCCCAGGTGATCCGTTCTCCTAATACCACCCCCAGGGTTAGGGTCCGGTAGTGGCTGCCTTTGCCTGGCCACATGGGGTGAAACTAGCTATTCCTATTTCAGTCAGGGCTGGCTCAGGCATTGTATCACACAACCAAAACCAGACACTCACAACACAGAATGCATATTTACTACTCCCTCCATTCAGGTAGGCTCCACCCCATGGGTGTACCCAAAACAAACAAACCCTGGGAAGGCTCCAGCCAGTCTGGCAGGGTGCAGCCCCAGAGCCATGTATGGTCCTTCCACCCAACAACCATTCAGGGGAAAGGGAGAGAGCCAGGGCTTCTCAGGCATTTTATAAACAAGGGGATAAGTCATAAGAAACCAAGATGCCACCAGTGGCCAACCTGCCTTTGTGTAGGAATCCATTGATTCCTATGGCAGGGCCTGGGTACTCCAGAAATGGAGGAAACCTAGAGCCACTGTCTCATCAGCATGTAGTTGCCACCCGCCCATACCCTGCTCTGTGGGCAGCACATGTGCCCAAAAACATACAATTAGGGGTACATGGTTTGTACCCATTTCCATGGGTGCCTTAAGGGTGTGCCATGGGTCTTTGTCCACCAAGAACAAAATGAAGAGCTTCACTGCCAGGGGTCCAAACTGGACTCCTGTGCAGAAAATAAGCAGAACACACAGAATAAGGTGGTCTAGGTACAAGGACAGGGATGCCCTCTCCATCCAATGCCTTTCCAGCATCATAGCATGTCATACACATTTATGCTTAAAAAGTTAATGAACTTGGTGAATTTCCATACTCATAACCTATTTGCGGGTTTAGAGGGGGGCATGCGTTGTCATGCAGGGGAGTTGGCGATCCTGGCTGTGTAGTGTGGGCATGGAAACGAGGTGATTAGGTGGTTTGTGACCGTTGCCAATGTGTAGCAGGGGGAACTGGCAATTGGAAGGGAGGTTTTGTGTCAGATAACCTTTCCTATTTTTTTCCTTTTGGACTTTTTCTTAAAATGTCAGCTATGTTTGTGTTATGCTGACTAAGATGGTTTTACAGGAGATTTGATGGGGTGAGGGTAGGGATGTGGTACCAAAGGTGTCTCAAGAAGAGAAGGACTTTCTACTTTTTCGTCTGTCATGGTGCATTTGGGCTTCTTTGATTATTTCACCTTTTGTTTAAAGGTGAGTATAGTTTTGTATCACTGTCTGTTCTTGTTTCATGTTTTTTGCACATTGTAAAATCCAATAAAGAATTATTGGAAAGAAATCATAACATAATATTATACTGCAGAAAACTAATAAAATTAAGAGTGTAGTCAATATTCCTTAGAGGAGTAGAATTGAAATGAGAGTTCTACGGTTGGAAATTTAATAACATCAAATATTACAAACTGATAATAATACGATGTGTATAATGCTGGGTCTTGATTGTATTGATGCTAGGCGAGACTAGTGCTTCATTTGTGTGGCTAATTTTGTTGCAAGAAAATTGAAATCTCTATTAAAAATAAATCCCCACCTCTCCTGATTGGAAGATGAGCAGGATTCAAACTTGTGTTTCTCTAGTAAGAGGTCTCCTTGCTAGGGAACAATGTTTTATTAAATTTGGAAACCACTTAAGACATTTGCACAGTTAGTTTCAACTTTGATACTGAGGATGGCAGAAGGACTAGGTTCGATATAAGCATACTAATCCGATGTTAAACAATAGCGTGATTATAGAACAGGGTTCAAAATTGTCAGGAGCTTGGAGCTATTTATACTTCTAGAAGAGCTTAACACCAACAGCTACCAGGATCTACTCTGACCCCCTAAGCCAACAGCTGCTGTTCAAACATACCTATCTGACATTAACTGTGCTGTGAAATATGTATGAGCGTTAGGCCATACGTAGAAGACTTTAAAACACAGTGAATCATATTTAATTAACAAAATAGTATGTGTATCCTATGTACAAGTTAGATTTGTGACTTTTTATGAACTAGCTCCTTGTTCCATAGGTAGTTCGTTCCTGCTTACTGAGTGGTGCCTGATATTTAGGGCCTGCTTTTTAGCCCCAGTTCACTAAATCCTTATTTTTATCCCTTTATGAGGTTAATGTATTTTACACATTCTCCAGCAATTCGCGTGTAATGGGACTTGAATAAAGCATATTCAAAATAAAGCATTCCATCAGATACTTTGTAAGGACCATAAAGTTCTCTGAGGGAGGTTACAGAGTATTCACACCTAAGCCCAGGAGCCACGTTTCACATCCTGACAGAGTGAGAGTGGATGGATTAAGAAGGTATAAACCGAGAAGAGTGCAAAGAACTGCAACCTTCACAGCTAAACCACGTGCCACATTTTCGCTTCCGACTGAAGGAGAGCATATACCAATGGAAGACCTGGTAAGAGGGAACAGAGCTGAGGGTCGGGAGGCTGTAAATAAGATCTGCACTCAATTTCTAGTTGGCAGAAAAAGCTTTAAAAATGTTGCAGGAGAACAGATGGTTGAGTCACATAGTTGTAGTAAGGATACTGTTAAAAGTAAAAAATAACAAGAAGATACGTGCTAGGCAAGAGCAGTCACAAGAATACATGCTTCAAGGCCATTTTAATAGACTTGTCACTGTCCTGAGGTCCATACAGGTAGAATGGAGTCGAGGCGATGTGTGCTGAGATGCATCTTTTGGATAGTGTGGCTTCTACAAATTACAAATGGAATAGCCCAGTCTTCGTTGTAGGGAGATGTGTGTGAAGCCAGAGGAAAGTACTTGGTTTAGTACATGCAGTATTACCCCCAAAAACCGAATGAGAAAATAAAGAGGTGGAAAAGAGCACGTTTTTTTGGGGTGGTTTTTTGTGAGATTTTCGCACATTTTTATTAAAAAATCGATGGGTTGGGGTAAGCGTATAACTTAATGTAGTGGGTCTCACCCCGCATTATCTTTTTTTAAAACATTAAAAAAGCCAAACAATAGTTTTTGTGATTCAACTTTTCCACCTTGTTATTTTTTATTTTTTTTCCACTTAGATCCGTACAGGCTGCCACTGAAGCCTGCTTGGGTGCATGCTGTGAACTGTTTAGGCAAATTGGAGGGGTGGGAGCTGGCAAACGAGCAGCATCATTTGTCTTCATTGGCAATCTGGACTGGTCTCCCTAAGGCTCTGTAGTTCAGGAGGTTAAAGCTGTTAGTGAATGTCTCCTCCACTAATGCTGCTTGATCCTGGTGCTTCAATGGGAGTTTTGCTTAGACTCCTTCTCCTCAGATGTTAAAGCAGCACAAAACGTTATGAAGATGTTGATGGTTTGGTTTCAGGCACAAGAGATTAAAGTTAACATTTCAGGACCACAATTTCAAAGACTAGGAAGGCAAATTACTTCTGATATAGACAGATCCATACACTCTAGTAAAAATGAGTATCCATTCAAAGACGAGTAATTGCCTGACACTTACTGAGCTCCTGCCAGAACCTCCAGTGCGTTGTGGGGTAACTAGTACCTTATAAAAATGTCTAGAGACTTTTGAGGGACAACAGGAAAATCGGTCCCTTTCTCCCTACTCCAAGAGTGGTTCAATTACCAGGTCCTTGTTCTCTCACATATCGGAAACCTGCTACTCACTGGCCTTGCTCATGCCACTGAAAGCTGCCCCCACACTGCTGCTCTGTTAATCACATGAGCCTACGTGTTCTATGCTAGCTTCCACTAACTGCTTGCATGAGCTGCTGCAATCATTTTCAAAGCCCCCTTTATCGAGAACCAAGATAACCTATCCAGCCGCTAACACTCGGGCGGTAATCTACCTGCAGCTTAGTCGCATGATAGAAAGACTTGAAGTATAAAAAGTTTCAAAAGAAAGGACTTGCAGCTGTGGGGGATCTCTTGCTCTGCATTCAGAATCTTGAACAATCACCCCCAGCGTATCTGACTAGCACCCATCCAAAGCAGTTGAGAATTCAGAACCTGCCTCTCCCATCAGCACAAGTCCCCTTGGGTCTTGTAAGGAAGGCATGTTATCAACAGTAAGGCAGACACAAGTGACCACACTTCAAGGGTGTTTGTTGAACTTCAAAAAGGGTTTGAAAAATGCACATCTAATCCCAACTCTACAGATGGGAGCAAGCTACGACCATCAAATAATAACGCGGTCCTAGTGGTGTCTTGTCAAATAAAAGGGTCTATACTAATACACCTATGGCCAATCCTTAGCTCTAAATACAAATAGTGTGGAAAACAATGTTATGCAAAAAGAAAGAAGTGTTCAAGAAATGATATGTCAGGCTGTTCAGGCCATTGGCCTCCCTTCCCCACATTTTCAGCACAGGACAAGGCGGTACACTCGAGCTTACCACAGTCTCTGGCTTCTCTCGAGGGTGCAGTTCACACATTAGCATCAGGGCCTTCTGTGCCCAAGTCTCCTTGCCTTTCAAAGTCTCTTCTTACAGAGGACCTGATGCAACAAACAAACAATAAGTTAGTTTCCTCTTAGGATTTCACAGGTACTCAATTTGTCAGGTGATTCACTATTCACCTCGCATCCCCCTCATCCGGGCTCAGATCCCCTTTCGGCACAATGTTCAATCAGTCTCTCTCCAGGCTCAAAACAACTTTAATTCACTTTACCACTTACCTGCTTTCTTCCAGAAGCTTTCAATTGATCTCCCTCCTTTGGGCTCAAATCAACTTTATCTATGTTGTCATCAATTTGCTTGACAGTATCAGCATCAAAGACTTTCACAGGATTTTGCTAGACCCCGTTGCAGGACCACTTCGATGTACACTTCTTTTGCCAGTTTTTCACCTTTCTTAACTCAGTTGGCTACCCTACAGAGACTTTTCGAATGAGCACTCATGCGGTGCCGGACCACTCTGTCCAGGGCATTGTCTGTTGGTTTCAAAGTTCAATCACTCATCTTTTGTTCACCTTTACTCGCGTTCACCATATAATGTTGCAGCTTGAAACCTTGTATTCAACACAGGTCTGGTATCAGTCTCCCCGACTCACCGGCTGTGTTGACTTCACTGGCGCTGCTTTGTTGTAGGAGCTAAGGACAGCAACACAGCGGCAGGCGGTTCTTCCCGCCTTGAATATCGACGCGGGTGGGCCCTGGATACCTCTGACACACAATGCAGGATTCTTCGACTTTCTTCCTGATCTTATGGTTTCTATTCATGAAGGTAACGGTTCCTCGTTGAAAAGGACAAGGGCATTTCCCTCCTTGCAATCCCCTTCTGTTTTGCCGTCTTTCGCTTCGTATTAAACTGCCATCTTGGAACGTGTGTGTGTGTGTGTGTGTGTGTGTGTGTGTGTGTGTGTGTGTGTGTGTGTGTGTGTGTGTGTGTGTGTGTGTGTGTGTGTGTGTGTGTGTGTGTGTGTGTGTGTGTGTGTGTGTGTTAGTTACTATCCTTGTGGGGACTTGGGTGTGTAAACATGCACACGCTGTGGGGACTTGATTTCACTGTGGGGACCTAAACCCAAGTCCCCACATGGTAATGCCTTCCAAATGACTTAAAACAACTTAAAAGACATCTGTGCCAATTTTTAGAACTTTTTAAAAAATGGCTTTGTGGGGACCTGTGTTTATTTTGGTGTGTTGATTTTTTACTCAGCTCTGCCCCCGCAGGGTGGGTGTGGTATTGCAGTCATCAACACACAGACAGGAATTTAAACACACTTGATAAATCAGATGCCCTACATGCTTAGGCAGCAGACAGCAGATTCATGGGAACCATTTATACACAAATTCAATTGTGTTTTAAATGGCCTGAACTCTGCGTTTAAATGTAAAATAATGAAATTAAGCTGTTTTTTGTGTATTTTGTATGTTTACAGAATTGAATATAATTGATACGCAACATAAGTCTTCCCTCATTGCACAACACACATCCAGATTCATTTTAAGCATTGGCTACTTTGTAACAAACCAATCACAATGTGACTTACTTTACTTCCTTATTTTTCTGTGATTTTGTTGAAGTCCCCATAGGGGTGGTGTGTGATGAAATTGAATTCCACACTGTGAAGACAACACATTATGTGCACTGATGTCATCTTGTCCACACTGTGAAGACACCACATTATGTGCACTGATGTCATCTTGTCCACACTGTGAAGACAACACATTATGTGCACTGATGTCATCTTGTCTATAGTCTGATATGTGAATTAATTGAATGTTGGCATCACATTTTGTCTGATTACACAAACATATTCACAGGGTTAATGTTTAATTGATACTAATTTGGTTTCATTACAAGTTCATCTCTAAGGGTCAAAGTGGCAGTACTGGAATTGCCGCCACTTTGATCAGTCTGCTGATATACGGGTTATTGAAAATGGACGCTAATTCCTCTGGTGGAATTAACCCTGAAGAAATTAGCACTGGAGGAATAAGCAATGAAAACCAGTGATAATTCCCCCGGGGATACATCCTCCAGTGGAATTAGAGCTGGAAATAAAAATGCTAATTCCATCCTATCTTCAGGTTAAAATACTGAACGAAACACAGCCAAAAATAGTGGCCGATTTTAACCAAAAATACCCAAAAGGCGAAGGAAAATGCATTCAGGTGATGCAAATGAAGCCACAGATGCACCCAATTGGCCATAAAAGGGTATGTGAATACAAATAGTATGGCATGATGCTGAAGTCCCCATAGAGCTGATATGATGGTACTGAGTCCACCAAAAGGATGGTGTGTGGTCATGTTCAGGTCCCCACTGGGATGTTGTTTGATGACAAAGAGGTCCTCACAGGGATGGTGTGTCATGGCATATTAGGCCCCATAAGAATAGTTTGTAATTATGCTCAAGGTCCCATAGAGATGGAATGCAATGATATTGAATCCTCCAACTGGATGGTGTGTGCTGATGTTGAGGTCCCCACAGGGTTGATATGTGATCATATTTAAGTCCTCACATGGATGGTGTGTGCTGATGGTGAGGTCCCCACAGGGATGATCTGTGATGATATTTAAGTCCTCACATGGATGGTGTGTGCTGATGTTGAGGTCCCCACAGCATTGATATGTGATGATATTTAAGTCCTCACATGGATGGTGTGTGTTGTTGTTGAGGTCCCCACAGGGTTTATATGTGATGATATTTAAGTCCTCATGTGGATGGTGTGTGCTGATGGTGAGGTCCCCACAGGGATGATATGTGATGATATTTAAGTCCTCACATGGATGGTGTGTGCTGATGGTGAGGTCCCCAAAGGGATGATATGTGATGATATTTAAGTCCTCACGTGGATGGTGTGAGCTGATGTTGAGGTCCCCACAGGGTTGATATGTGATGATATGGAAGTCCTCACATGGATGGTGTGTGCTGATGTTGAGGTCCCCACAGGGTTGATATGTGATGATATTGAAGTCCTCACATGGATAGTGTGTGATGATGTTGAAGTCTCCTTAATGAAGATGTATAATGATATTAAAGTTTTCATACGTGGGCTCTTTGACATTATATGCCTTACAGATATATTATGCTTCAAGGAAGAAAGAGAGAGGTTTTGTGAAGATGTTGAAATAATTTAAGAAAATATTTATAGGCCCAAGTGTGTTTTATGTTAATTTGAACTCCTGTAATGGTAACGTTACATCAAGCTCTGCTTAGTACATGACCAAATCAGCAATCGAACGAAATCTCACCTGACAATGGGGGTCATTACGAGTTGGGCGGTATTCTGTCTGTAAATCCACTGGACTTTCGGTTACTTCCACTTGCTCATGCAGAGTTACCGCTGGATTACACATGGTGGCGGCGGAGTATGTTTCCATTTTTTCACATTGGACTCTATGGGGCATTTTTGGCAGAATTACTGCAGCAGTAATTCTGCCGCAGTAATTTCACTGAAAATGGGTAGAAAGTCAGCAGAGTTGGCTCCAGTTCATAGCTGGAGGTGAATCCTTTACATTTCTGCCAAACGTCTGCCACATTTCACCTACTTTACTGTGCCCATTTATTTAACATGAAATTCACGACTGTCCTTCTTTACCGGCATGTTGAAGCTGTCCCTCAACTCCATTTAGGAGATTTGTTGTTGCTTCAGAGACCACGGCCCAAAATTCAAAAGATAACTTGGCCAAGGTGCAGGGTGCATTTAGTGCTTTCAGGGCAAGGATGCCCGTAGTTAATATTGTGTGCCCCTGAGCATCCAGTCTCTTGCTCCCCCTGTCAGGAGACAAAAGGGGGAAAATGTGGTTTGGAAGCTAGCCATCATGACCTTCACCACCAAACCTTATGCGGATGCATGGGTGGAGCGCGGCAAGACCACCCCCCTTACATTTCTTGGAGGCACTGCTGAGCTCACCTCTGGTGTGCCTATACCTATCCGACCCTACCTACCGACCTAGGCATACCTACTCTTTCTCTTCTCTGGGTTAGTGTACATATTTCTAGTGTAAATTTCAATTTTTCTTTTGTGCACATTTGTGGAAAAGGATTTGATTATATTCTTGTAATAATTGTGATTTGCCACCACAGCAGATAGACAGGCACCATCTTCATTAATGGGGTTCCAGCAGCCAGCTGGGCTGAGCGTGAGGGGTTTAAGACTGACCATTAATTATTTATAGGTGATGTCGCATGGAGCACACCCCTACAACATGTGCTCAAAATGGCGGTGTCCCTAGAGTCCCTCGAGTCCCTCACAGGCTAGGTCAAGTGCCTGGGTAAAGACCTTGGCCCAGCAAGGACCAGTATCCTGGTCTGCCATGGCCCTAAGAAAGTCGACGCTGAGACGTTGCCCCTTAGCATCCACAGGTGTTACTCAATATTGTCCTATCCTCTTTGGGCATTAAATACCTGGCCAGTGTTAAAGGCTAGCCTACCATCCACACCACCTATGCCTAGCTCAGGCCCTGCCCTGCCCTTCCTTGACCAACACTGCATGCATTCACCCTGCAGTGACCACTGCAGGTGCCATCTTTGCTGCACCAACAAACAACCCTAGTTCACCTGGGAGTAGCATGCACCAGTTCTACACCAGAGGATAGAGGCACCATACTGAACTCTTCCTCCATGGCAAATGCTTTCAAGCATATTTTGAATGAGGGTATCATGACACCAGCAGAACATGGACCCTATATCTGCCTGAGACCCTACTCAGGTGAGAAACTGACCCCGAGATGTGAAGAGGAATATCGGGCATTGCAGTAGTCGAGTTTCGACATAATTCGGGCTATCGCTAGGGTGCTGCTGCTCTTAGTGGATAGGTAAGGTTTGCAGGCATGTATAGGCTTACAAGTGTACGCTGTGGCGGATGTAGTGGCGTTGGCTTGTTTTCCCATGCTCAGTGTGGAGTCTAAGTAGAAGCCTAGGGTTTTAGTCTCTTGAGCCACTTTGATGGTGATGCCATCAATAATAAATGCAGAGTATTGTGCATCGAGTTTATTGAGTTGGGCTGGAGCACCTAGGATTAGGATTTCTGTCTTTTCGTCATTCAGGCATAATCCATGGACCGCCATCCATGACTTGGTAGGTGTTGTTTAGGAAGACTAGATCTCGGTCGTAGTCGCCTGATAGGGGGAGTAGTATCTGGGTATCATCTGCATTGTTGGTGTAGATGATCCGTAGACGGTCCAGTTTGTCGAATAGCGGTTTAGTGAATATATTTTATATATGGGGGACACACAAGATCTCTAAGGCACACTGCATGTGATTGGGCAGGGGTCAGCGCAGCTGCCTGAGAGAATACGCTCATCGACCTGTTAAGAAAGGGTTGGATCCAATCAGTGGCTTCGTGCGAGACGTTAGCCGCAGTGGAAAGGTGCTTGCAGACAATAGTGTGGTCCACCAAGTCGAAGGCGGCCATCAAGTAGGAGGAGCAGGGCATATTGCCTTTTGTCCTTGAGTATTGACTTCAATTTGCATTTTTAGGTTTTTCAGGGCAGTTTCAGTACCATGAAGTGGTGTGAGTCCTAGGAGGTTATTTGTTTTCAGAAAGTGCTGGATCTGTAGGTAGCCCACCTTATCTACAATTTTAACGAGGAATGGGACCGTGTAATTGGCCTGTAATTTGTGGGGATGGTTGGGTCTAGGGAGGCTTTCTTTAGCAAGGGTATGACCCAGGCGTCCTTCAGGTTGGTTGGGAATTTGCAGGTACGAAATGAAGCGTCTATTAATTTTGTCATAAATGGGGCAAGGTCTCTGGCAGCTTCTTTAATTATTTGAGGGGGGCAGCAGATGTCGCCTTGGCATCTGGAAGGCTTGAGAGATGTGATGATTTTTTCCACCTCTATGATTGTAACTTGTGAGAATTTGAATTCAGGAGTGCATTTCAATTGGGGATTTGCCGGTTCTGGGTCTGAGTCAGGTTTGGCAAAATTGAGACTTTTGGCTACAATCTTTTTTTGGAGGGTGTCTATTTTTTTTTACAGAGCATTTTGAATGTCTCTGCAACATATTTTATCCTTGTTACAGGGATCTTCAGGGGTTATGAGGGATTCCAGTTCCCTCAGGATCGTTAAGATTTCCTTGGTGTTGGAACTGGCTTTGCTGATCCGGTTGTTGTAAGTTTCTCTTTTAGCTCAAAGGATTTCAGCTTTGTATTTACTTGCTGATTCGGTTAAATTGAGTTTATTTTCTTTTGATGGGAGATTTCTCCATAAACTTCGAGTTTTCTTTTTTCTGCGTGCATGATTTGTAACTGTGGGGTGAACCAGGTGTTGAGATGGGCTTTGGGTTTGCCTTTACGCAGTTTGAGAGGCACGATGGCGTCTAGCGCAGAGGTCATGGTGGCGTTGTACATTTCAACTAGTTCGGCTGGGTCCGCTGATTCTGAAGCGGTGTTCAAGGTGGGTAGTAGGAGAGGCAAGAGCCTGTCAGTAGTTATATTTTGTTTGCTCCTCGTAGGGAGGGGCGGCACTATCAGTTTGGTTTTGGTTTCTACTCGTTTGGTCTGAGTGGTGAAGGAGATGAGAAGGTGATCTGTCCAAGTTAAGGGTAGGATAGCTGATATGGGGGTCTCTGTATTGATGTCCGCTACCCAGTCAAGAGTTCTATCTTTCTGGTGAGTAGGTTGATTGACTCTTTGAGTAAGGCCCAGTTCAGTTAAGACGTTGTGTAGTGCCTTGGTTCGTGTATGGTTAGGGTCATGAAGAATCCAAATTGAAATCACCTAGCAGCAAGATTTGGGATGAGGGCTTGATGTTGTCTGAAAGTAATGTCATGACGTCTTCTTCGAAGGTACCAATAAGGCCAGGGGGTCTGTATATTAAGTGAATTGTAAGGGTGCTAGTCTTGGACGTGGGAAGCTTAACTGTAAGTAGTTCACAGGACTTAAGAGTGGGCGAGGGGGTTGCTCTGAGCCGTAGGCTAGATTTAGTGATAAAGGCGATGCCACCCCCTTTGCAACGAGACTCTGTCAGCTCTCACAATGGTGAAGTTGACTGGTACGGCCAACACGAGGAAGGGTCCAGCTGCTTCATGTAGCCAGGTCTTGGATACAGCTAGGAAGTCTAGGTCACCTGTGGTGATTAGATAGACTATGTCTGTGGCATGGCATTGATTAGACCTCCTTTTAGCTGGGGGATAGTCATGGGCGGGGGGGTTGGTTTACATTTTTTCTAGAGACTCTCTATTTTTCTTGGGTGTCTTTGAGGTTGTGAAATGTATCAAGTTAGGAGTGCAAGGTTTGTCTTGCGGGTTAGACTGTAGGGCAAGATTATTGTTAAGTCTAGCAGAGCCTGTCATTTCTGACCATAGTAGAGCAAGGTTGGTTAG
The DNA here is from genome assembly GCF_040938575.1 of Ambystoma mexicanum. Classification (NCBI taxonomy): domain Eukaryota; kingdom Metazoa; phylum Chordata; class Amphibia; order Caudata; family Ambystomatidae; genus Ambystoma; species Ambystoma mexicanum. The sequence goes on from NC_090929.1 coordinate 806,472,265, forward strand.
GAGTGCCTTTCCTGGCATATAGATTAATTCATTGTGCTGGAGTTAGGGTTGCTACTGTATCCGGTTTGGTGTTGACCTTAGAGGAGTTGGGGGTTTTGGACAGTCCAGGTAAGAATGTTGTGGGTCTGATGTTGAGGTGACATGAGTTGGTGTTAAGGGAAGGTAGGAATTTCTACGGTTTGATCCCTAGTGAAGGGGGCAGGGTCATAATGGTTGTGACTTTGGGAAGCTCTGAGGTCGAATGATGGGTCAGCGTGAGGTGATGGCGAGCCTGAGCTAGACTGAACAGTAAGGTAGCTAGGAGGAGGCAGGCAACATGCATGTTGTGGTTGGGAGATATAAGAGGGGGGATGTTCCCCCTGGGGTGATAACATGGGGTATACCGTACGCAGGTGAGATACAGCTCAGTAAAGTTTGCAGAAGCAGTAGCGCGGCATTTGAGGCGTAATTCAAAGCGATACAGAAGCAGGTGTGTCTGACATGCTGTCTGGTATGCTACTGTGCCAGTAGAGCTGTCCAACAATCAGTGGCACGGTTCAAATGGCAGTATAAAACCTTTAGAAATGGCCATAGAATACAGCAATACAATAGGTAGATGCTGGGCACACCATAGAGTATCACAATGCAGTGTCTCGATGCGAAGCAACTATAGAATACAGCAATGCAATGGACGAATGCGGGGCTCACCATAGAATACAGGAATGTAGGGCACAAAATGCGAGGATCACTAGGGAATACAATAACACAATAGACAGCTTTGGGGTTCTCCCAGGCATACAGCAATACACTCGGTGAATGCTGGGTTCGCCCATTAGTACAATAATACAATAGGCAAATGTGGGGCTCACCCAGGAATACAGCAGTACAGTAGGCAAATGTGGGGCCCTTCATATTGTACAATAATACAGTGGCTCAGTCTGAGGCACCCTAAGGAATACAGCAATGAAATGGGCAAATGCGGGGCTCACCAAGGAATACCAAGGAATACAATAGTGCAATAAGGAAATGCAGGGCTCTCCCAGGGATACAGTAATACAAAAGGCAAATGTGGGGCTCGCCCAGGATTACAGCAGTACAGTAGGCAAAAAGCGGGGCTCAATCAGGATCACGGTGGATAGGTATCAAGAGGTTGGCTATAATATGGTGAACGCAACCATTAGGCACAAAGAAGTCAATATTCCAAAAAGGGTCCTTCTTGGCAAACAATCCTAGCAAGTGGAGACCAAGGCTAAGATCACTCAATACATATGGCTGGACATTGGGTGTCCTAATGAGAATTGAGTAAAGTAGACTCCCTAAGGATTGATCATGCAAGTATACATTCACATGCACAAGAATCGGCAATTGTGGGAAGGCGTAGAAATAACAGTAAGCAGTAAATACCAGTTATATGCTCAACGCGGCTGCAATATTACATTGATATTTGCATGTACTTTCATATATCAAAGAGGTAACAAGCAAGCTGTAAACACATATGGTTATGTTACAAGTACTGGCAACATTTGTCATTAGTTCCATCAATAAAGGCTATGGAAAATATTTCGTATGTTGAGCTATATTGGTATTAAAATGGTAGTCCTATGTGACGTTCTTGGTGGACATCAGGATGGGAAAACCGATTTTGGTCATGGACCTGCGTAGTGGGTACTACCAAATCCCAATGCATCCGGTGGGTGTTGAGAAAACGACATTCTCCTGCTTGCTTGGATTGTACAAATTCATCAGGATACAAGGGGTTTCCGGTGCACCAGCACATTTCCAACACCTCATGTAAAAGACTGTCAGTCACATGAACCACCTGAAGGTAATGGTTTACATGAATTATTTTATTTTGTTCAGAAGGACCCTGGAGGAACACAACAAGAGGCTCATGAAGGTGTTTGATCGCCTAAGGGAGCAAAGGCTAAAGGTCAGTGTGAACAAATGCCAGTGTTGCTGGACAAGCATCAAATGCAGCGGAAACATTATTGCTGTAGACAGCATTCCTGTAGATCCCGCAAAGACGGAAGCCCTCCTCACCTGGTCAAGACCTCAGAACTTGAAGGAGTCACAGAGTTTCCTTGAATTCTTTAACTGCTATGTAGATTTGCTGTGGGATTTGCCAACATCGCACAACCACTTGTTGTCCTCATCAAAGGATACCTGCCTAACCAGATGAGCTGCAGGATTACAATCAACTCTGCAGATCATTTACACAATCCACAAGAGCCCTTTGATGATAGGCGGACCGACTAATGCCAGGAGGCATTCAATGAGACGCGGCCCCTCACTACTTGAGCTCCTCGAATCCTCAAACCAATTCTGGGCTACACGGATCCTCAGTTGCCTTGCATCTTGCACATTGATGCAAGTATTCTGCCTAGTGATTGTGTGTTGATCCACAGCCTGGGAAAGAGTGGACAGAACAAGCTGAGTCACACGTGGGAGTCTCAACCATTCATCATTGAGCATCAATTGGGAGTGCTGACTGTCTACTGACTGTGGTTAGGAGGACAGCCAAGAAACATCAAGACCTTGCATCGGAACCATCTGCTCCAAGTCCAGGATGAGTTTTAGCTGACACCAGCAGTGAGAGGAGAGGACGTGAACCTGAATCTGAGAGTGTTCATTTGAGACTATTCCTGATCACATTGCTCCTGTTAAGTTGGATGCAGCAGGGATCCCTTACCCATTCCTCCACTGGAATATGTTCCGGTGAAAGGCGTCGATGTTTCGGCGGTCTGAACTGTGGAGGTCGGGCGAATTCCACGCAGTAACCGTGGGCGACCGTCTTTAAGACCCACTGGTCTGAAGTTATCCCCTCCCATGCCTTGAGGAAAGATGTTAATCGCCCCCCGACCGGGGAGACATGGGAGGAGACCTGGACTTGGTGGTCATTTCTGACCGGCAGTAGACGCTCCCTTGGAATTGGAGCCTCTGCCCCTGTTCCTACCCCGCTTCTGACCCCTTTGGGGGTAGTAGGTGAAGCTTGTAGAAGGTTGACTTGCGTTGAAGGTGCCCGTGCCAAAATTGTTCTGAGCTGCGCGGGCTTGTCCTCGAAAGGACCACCGAGAATGATTGCCCCTCTGCGAAGAGGGTTTCTGGGAAATCTGGTGCAGCGATTTAATAGTTTCGTGCTCCTTTTTGGCCGTCTCCAACGCATCGTCCACCGCCTTCCCGAAGAGGTTGGCCTCTTCCATGGGTTTGTTGATAATGGATGCCTGGGTTTCGGGCCTGAAGCCCAACGTACGCAACCACGCATGCCGTTTTAGGAGAGTACCCTGAGTGAGAGACCTGCCTGCTGTCTCTGCGGAGTCGAGGGTATTCTTCACCACATTTTGATTGGCCAATTTACCTTCCGAGACAATAGCTAGAAGCTTGGCTCTGGTAGGTTCAGGAACCTCTTGAAGGCCTTCCTTGAGTAGGTTCAATTGAGCGTCGACGTAGCTAGCTAGCAGTGTCGTGTTATTGGCAATGCGGACGGTATAAGCCGCCGCAGACGTAACCCGTTTCCCTAAGTCATACAGCCGTTTAGACTCCTTGTCCGGGGGGGATTCACCCGTGGCGAGGGGAACCCCTGCTCTTTTGCAAGTGTTAGTGACTACCAGCGAGTCTGGGATCGCATGTCCCTTGATGTACAACGGGTCGGTGGGAGAAGGGCGGAAAAGCTTTTCGACCCTCGGGTTCACAGCCCTAGTTTGAGCGGGTGTGAGTAGTGACTGAACTCAAAAGGGGTATGGACTGGCTTGCCGGGGGTTTTTCATTGATGATGTCCTCCGCGAAATCTTGTTCGGGCAAGGCTTCAAGCGTGGCAATCTTGAAAAACTCCGCTGCTTTCTTTAACATGTTGTTGAAAGCCATTTGATCATCCACCGGGAAGGCTTGTCGAATCGGTGTGGATGGGGGAGAGTCGAGGCAAACGATATCGGAGTTGTAATCGTCTTGCTGGGTGTCTTCCCAGTTGTCAGTAACACCTTGATCTTCCCCGTAGTTGTCCAGAAAAGAGGCCTCCTCCTCTTCTGTAAATATGTCTCTATATGTGTCCATCTGGGTATCTTCTTGATAATCCACTTGTAGTTGGACATCTTCCTGTGCTGGGTTAGGGTCCACCCGAGTCTTTTTCGGCGGAGGTTGATCAGAAGTTCTGAAAAACTGTTCCAGCCGGCCATGCACCCCTCGAACTGTTCCGTGGTCCACTTGGATGACCCAAATGGACCTAACTAAGTAGGCGCTGAGGCCTCAGGCCAAGGGCGTTGAGAGGGTCTCCTCAGAGTACTAGAGAGGGGCACCTGGCTTTCTTCATAGGAATCCTCGGCATCGTCTTCCAAATCCGTGGAAAACTTTTCAACGGATTGGCCCATATCTTCTGACGAAACCGGTACTAGGCCTACCGCCGTAGCGATTCTGTTGATACTCTTACGGATAGTCTCCGAATCGTCAAGAGACAAGGTCTCCGAAGAAGTACCGGTAGCGGGAACCTTTTCCGCGGCTAGAGCAGGGCCTGCGGAAGGTTTCTCGGGTAGAGGCCTACTTGTAGTTTTCGGGCCCTTACGGGCCTTAGAAGGCGTCGAAGATTCTAGAGCAGAAACTTCGGAGCGTGAAGTTTGGGGGGTAGCGCCCTTGTTATGTTTACTCTGTCCAGTCGTCACGCGCTGCTGCGGGTGCGGGGAAGGCGTCGGATCAGAACGATCCGTGGGCACCGTCGAAATCTTCGGCGGACCTGTTGGCGCTTTCGCCTTCTTCGACGAAGGCGTCGAGGAGGGCATTTGGGCTGTGTGTTTTGTGAAGTGCGATTGTACGCCCCTGTCACCGGGTATAGCCCCTGTAGCAGGACCGGAGTCGAGCCTGGAAGGGTCGGGGACAGGCGTGGCGGCACCAGAAATGTCCGCCTCAAGGTCTATAACGTCTGCGTTGGGCGTTTGGTCATCCGACGTACCCCTGTCACTTTCGGCAGGTGTCGCGGCAGGGGAGGAAGGCTCCACGCGTGACATTCCGTACGCAGCCCACCGCTTCAACCGGTGCTCCCTAAGGGTTTTAGGTTTAAGGAGTTTACACGCCGAACACCTTTTTTCGTCGTGCTCTGGGGGAGACAAGCGTTACACGACGTGTGCTCGTCTTTCCACGGATACCTGACCCTGCATACAGGGCAGAATCTAAATGGAGTCCTCTCCATAGCAGGAGGGAAGGGTGACCAGACCAAAAAGGAAAGCAGTGGAAAAGAGGAAAGACATAGTAAAACAATATGGCGAACCCCGAGCCCACTCTCCCTACTGTGTAGGTCGGCCAGAAGGCCCGACCACGTGGAAGGCCGAACACCGAAACTTAGGCGTCGGATCCCACAGCCGCAGTCGATCTCCCGTAGTCATTGTTGATGATCTTCTGGAAGGTGAGTGACTTAAAGGGGAGTAAAACCGACAATTCAGTAAGATAAACAAGGTCTCATGAAGAGCTCCGCTTAGGGCGACCAGTTATCTGTGCGGAAAAAACCAATCTGAGGGACCTCGGCGCGTGAGGGATTTTGGGTACTACACACATCACGTTAGGGCTAGACACGCCTATGCCGACGTCCCCTTTTGGTCCCCGAAAGACAAGATGCAATACTCTGCGGTTAGCACTGGATGTTGGACCATATGCACAGTATGTGATTCTAAGCAGATTAACAAGCATCAGAAGTATGGTTTATGATGATAAAACAATAATGAAGTCCCTACAGGATGATCTTTGATGATTTCAAAGTCCCTAAAGGGATGGCGTGAGATATATTGTCCAAGATGGTGTGTGGAACATTTAATTCTTCACAAGTATGCTTTATGATGACATTGAAGACTTGATGGAATGGAGTTATGTAATAATGAATTTCCCATGAGAAGTGTGATGATATTGAATTAACCAGATATGGGTTGTTTGACCGAGATCAATATATTCACGGCGGAATTGACCATAGTCGATTTTGCTGCAAATCTATTTGACCTTTGGCCTAACAAGGCAATCCCTGGCCTGCCAGCAGCCCTTTATCCACCTCCCCTTCCCTACTTACCTTAGTGCCGTCTGCCGGAGCTCCTTTTACTTCCCTGCGACGTCAGTTCTGTCCCTGCAACGCGGGTCGGAGCTGACGCTGCAGGGTCCCTTTTTTTTTAGCCCCCCCCTTGCAATGTCCAAGAAGAGGGGGACACCCCCGCAACCCCTGTTCCCATTATAGTTAGCAAGAGGAGCGGGGGATGCTCCTGCAACCCCATTCCCCTTGTTTGCTATAATGGAACCGTATGGCCTAGTTGACCGAATTTCTGATTGTACAATCATTTCGTACAGCCTAAATTTGGTCAACTAGGCCATACAGTAATTTCTTTCAGTTAAATTGGCAATTCCAAGTCACCACAAGGATGGTATTAGTCATTAGATGAAAATTAAGCCCTAAAAGGGTAATGCTAAAGTCTGCGAAAATATGGTGTCTGCTGTGTATCTGTGATGATATTGAAGTTTGTACAGGAAAGTTGTGTGATAATAATGAAGGGAGGGATGATGTTGAAACCCCAACAGCAGATGCTGTATGATCATTGTGTAGTGCTCACAAAGGTGGTGTGTTCACTTTACCAAATGCAGGCTTTGTCTCGCACCTTATTGGCACATGCCAATCTTCATTCGCTGGACACACTGTTGCCGTCACGATTCTTTCTCAACACAGACTGGTTTTTCAAAGCTTTCAGCTACTCACTGGCCGTTTTAATTTTGTTTGCTTCACATCTTATAATCTGGGAGTTAAATTTGCTACCACAAGTGCCGCTTCGCCTCCCCAACTCTGCCATTCACTCGGCAGGGTGGCTATGTCCTTTCCTTCTGGGGGCATTTCAGGTGTAAGTCTCAAGGTTCTTTGGGAGGGACGATCTGTCATCAGGATATCCAAGGTTTCTTCACTCCTTAAATCAGCCCCTCAGCCTGTAGTTCATTTCCACCTGGCTCACCATCACCCTGGAAGCACTGCTTCTTCTTGTGCCTCGCATTGCTCAGAGTATGTCTCCTTGATCCACCTCTTAACCATGTGGGGAGAGCTAATAGGCCTCAGGTGTATGCAATCACAGACAAGTGCCTGACGTTGCCCGACCGTATTAGTGGGACATGTCCAATGCAATGATTGGGCATATTTGCTCTTAGATCTCCTCTACCTCGGCTCAGTGTTCGTGTAAGAAATGGGTGGGGGAGTTGGGTGTTAAGGAATGTTAGGGAGAATTCTCTGTTTAGGCTGAATTTCCTAACCTAGTGAGTCCCCCAGCAGCTTTGCTGGATTTCTGGAGTTTGTTTTTTCCATCCTGCCAAGAGTGAGACTCTTCCTCCCACTCTTGGACATGTATGTGTGTAATTCTATGGGCTATGGGGTCTTTTACTCCATAGGGTCTCATATGTTTTTCTATGTGTGTTACACCGCACCCTACGTGCCGTAACACTGGGGAGTCCTAGCGGACCCCCACCATGGACTCCATACCAGGGGACTGACTACTGTCTCCCCGGGCATGTAAAGTCACCATTGGCTTTACTAGACCTAAATTTACTAACAGAACTAGTACAAACCATCTTATTGTGGATGTACTAGTAGGGGTAATTCGATTACTCCTGGATCTGTTACTCGAGGGGGCACTGTCCCGTCCCCCCTCGTCGAGTTTTGGCTGGTGGCAGTGGAAACTACTTGTTATGTTCGACCCCGAACCTAACCCTATGGGATTCGTCCCATTGTTGGAGATTGATACTTTTCCTCGTTAATCTCTAACGTACCACCGGTCTACTTATCTTAAATAAGTTTATCGGATGGTATTTTCTGCCAGAACTCGGTTTTTAAAATGGCGTCTGTGTTCGTCTCTGTGACTCCTAAACCAAAGGTCGAGCCCTTTTGTTCCACTTTTGGCGGGCTCTGTACAGAGACCCTTCAAAGTGGTGCCATTCTGTCTGGGTTACCACAGGGGTGTGGGAGGGGGTTTAGGCACCCTGGACCGAGTTGCCTTGCCAACTCCGGTCGCCCTCTGGAGTGATTGGCCCAAGTGGTGAGCCTTCCCGCTCACCACTTAGCATGTGTTGATTGACAGCTAGGCTGAATGAATGGGGGTTTTTCTGCATAAAAGCAGGGCTTTTGGGACTGGATCTTCAGAAGTCGCCACAGGACCTAAGAATCCGACGAGGGTAACGCTGAGCCGACCTGCACGACGACGCCTCCGGTGGAGCCCTGCGGAACCGACTCGCCACTTCCCGACGACAGAGGAGATCTCCCTGCCGGAGAGTCTCTTCCCCTGGCTGGTGGGAACAACCATTCCCCTTTGCTTTTTATTCGCCTCAGGACGCAGTGGTCGAATTGCCTGTGCAGAGCACCTCAGCAACCAGATAGCCACTACCCCTGTACCGCGACCAAAAGGTGGTGCCTTGTGACGGAGCACTCCGCGGCTGGTCTCTTCCCTGGTGGTGCACCGGACTTCACTTTTCTTCGACGACGAGAACATCTCTACTCTTGGCAAAGACCCGACGTGCATCCACCACCAGGAACAACTGCCCCCGCCGGAGCTGCCCTCCACAACAAGGTACCGTGTCCGCCTGGCTTCCCTTTCGATCGGTTCGAGTGAGGTGTCTTAATCCTCTACGTTCCGTTGGGTCGCCTCAAAGCTTTTCTCGCTCATTGTTCTGAACTGGTTCAATCTGCCGATAACAAATTGCTACAAAGACTTGAATGCATCTCCACTAGAGACTTTTTGGGACATCGCGCCTTGGCTCTCTCCGAGTGGGCCTGGCCTCTGAACTTTACGCTCTATTGTGATTCTTGCCTTCCTGCCTTGCATTTTATCTGCGTAGGATTGAACTGTGTTGATTTCTTAACCTGCCTATCTTTTTCTCTCCCGTCCTAAACAAATATTAGAGTGTCATCTAGGTTGAGGTATACACCTCTGTCTGAAAATAAGTGGTACCGGTAGAACCTAGACTTGTCAAAATATTACTAGGGGGATTGATCGTTTCTTCTTCGTAGAGTAATTGTGTTTGATTTGTTTGCCGTGAATTTGCATAGTGTTTTCCATAGATGTTTCGTTATAAATAAATGCCTTAATATCTTTACACTAAGCCTCGTTGCGTGTTTGCTTGTCTTACTGGGAAGAATTGTCCTATCTTGTATACTCCACATACTGCTCAACTCTTCTTGAGGGAAGTCTGACTGCTCAGCCACAGCTACCAAGTGAATCTGTGTGGTACAGACTGCTACCAAGTGGGTTCACTGCCAAACGCCTGTAGTCCTACATCTTTTGCAGTGGTCCCAGAGGGAACTACACAGGTTTCCGCCTAACAAGGAATGCATTGTATCAAGATAAGACATACAGAAGTGATCACAGTTCAAGAGTGTTTATTAAACTGTACAAAGGGGTGAGATAAACTCATAATCTAAATCTAAGATGGGCGCAAGCTACAACAATCAAATAATAATAATACTGTCCTAGTGGTGTCTTAGTCAAATAAAAAGGGCCTATACAAAATAAAACTATTACCAATCCTTACTGCTATGCTGCAAAATGTTGTGGCATAATGTTCACAAGAAAAGAAAGAAGTGTTCTCAAAATTATAAGTCAGGATGGTATAGCCAGGGTCTCCCTTCCCCACGTTGGTAGCACGGGGCAAGGAGGGACTCTTGAACACAGCACACTCCTGGGCTTGTCCAGCACAAGCTTACAGTTCATTTCCAAATTATCAGTTGGTTTCCAAATAATCAGGGCCTTCTGTGGCTAAGTCTCTTTCACACAAAGTCTCTTGCCTCAGAGGACCTAACTAACTAAATACATTCTTGTATAGCGCACCACTAACCCAAAGGTCTCAGGGCGCTTACACAACAAACAAGATAGCAAAACATAAAAGAGGGAATGGAAAGAGAGATCGAAATGCAGACAGCTGTGCATAGCAAAGAAAGCAGTTATGTCAGTAGTTATATTTATTGTTCAGTTTAGGCATCAAAAAGGAATGTTTTGAGGCATTTCCTAAACTGTGTAGCACACTGACAAACAACAAAAACAAAGGTTCTTTTAATAAATCTTCACATTGGGTGATTACGCTTCACCTTTGGATCCCCCTCAGCTGGGGTTTGATCCCTCTCTGTCTTAGCCTCCCTCAGTCGGGTTCACTATGGCCTTTCATTCAAACGTAACATTGAAGAATCTCAATGTCTTTTTAAACAGTCATTCACTGTAGACATCCTTCAGCCGGGTTCACTTTTGTCAACAAAATATTCACGGGGTATCACTGTTTTCCCCAATTCGCAGGCACCCATCAGCTGGGTTCACATTTGCCAATATCACAGTTCACTTTGCTTTATCACAATGCGGGATTCACTTCCCTTGGTTTTCTCCTGTCATCCCTCCGTCGGGTTCACATACCCATTCAAACAGAGTTCTATTAACACAATTCACTTGGCTTCTCCAGGTGTCAAAGAGTTTCTAGAGTACAACGGTTTAGCTTAACCCTTGTATGTCCAGCTTGACACCTCACATCGGCCTTTCCCAAGGTCTCTTGGTATATGTAGTTTCAGCACATAAAGGTCCCAGCCACAGTCCGCCGAATGGGCGCCAACATATTGCCAGACCACTCTGTACCTGGACCTTTACTGGGGTTTCTTTAAAGTTCATAAACATAAGTTTTGTTCACGCTGTGTTGTCGCTTGCAACCTTGGGCCTAGCACAGTTTGGTTTATTATCACTTTTCTCCGAGTTACCGGCTGCTCTGAACTTGCTTCAGTTTCTGATTTCGGGAGTCAAGGACAGCACCATGGTAGCCTGCACTGCTCCCGGTTTTCGCTATCAATGCGGCAGAGCCCTGTGCACCGTTAACACCTGTCACACGCCAGCTGGACTTCGCGGTCTTATGATTCTCCTTTCAGAGGTTTCGCAGGGCTGGTAGCTGCTTCATAATGCGTACGGCCTTGCTCCAAAGTATGTTCTCCTGCTCCGCCTTTTATCCCTGTGGGGAAGGGAAAGGGCAGTCAGGTGTGTGTCGTTAGTGGCAATTGCCTGACTCTGCCTGACCCTTGGGTTGGGACATGTAAGGTAAACGGCTCTGTCACAGTGTAAGAAAGTGTTTGTGTTGGAAAAGGGGGGATAGGGCTTCTAAGTATCCTATAGAGTAGGATGGGGGAAAGGTATAAGGAAGGGGTTCCACGTCTCACCCTTCGGTGTCCCACTTCCATTCCCTGAAGACCCCTCATCCAGGTGATCCTCCCCTACTGGTCCACCCCCAGGAACTGGATCCAATAGCGATGGTGGTGTCCTGGCCACCTGGATGACAGATCTCCGGGGACCAGGTAGTGACCTTCAGGTTTCTCACATGGGAGGTTGGCATATCCAATAAAATAGGATTGCTTAGGGGTAAAAGAAAAAGGGGATACCGCTTCTCACCATCGGATGACTCAACCCTGCTCCATGAGGACCCCTACCCAGGTGATCCTCCCGCACTGACCCACGCCCAGTGTCTGGATCCAAAGGCGATGGCCGCGCCCTGACCACCTGAGCAAGAGACATCCGGGGTTTAGAAAGTTAGACACCCTTTGCTTTCTCACAATGAAAAGACACAATAAAGCAGTTTGGTCCCAGTTTTGGCGGTTCAAAGGCTAGCGTGAATGCTGCAGTTTCAACCTCGGCTATCACACTTCTAAAGAAAAATTATGACAGTGTAAGAAATTACCCTACCATGCTTATTGCCTCCCCCTGTGCCTGTTTCAAATGGCAAAGGTGGAAGGCCTTTGTTTCATGGCATTTAAAAGCACCTCCTGTTTGTTAATGCAGAAAGGGGTTCTAAAAGGGCATCTGAATGAGCACATTTAAGATGCATTCATTCCGATGCCCTTTGTGAATTGGGCTGCTTCTTTATTCGGCGCAAGTGAGGAGATGTGCTATTACTTTAATATTTCAAAATTATTTGTAGAGTAAATGATGTTGAAGTCTGACAAGGAATAGTTTGTGATGATACAGAAGGTGTAGGATTATATTGAAAGAATCCTGGCAACATTGAAGAATATATTGAGAATATATTGAAATTTCTTATCTGGCTTGTGTGTGATGATACTAAATTTAACACAAGGCTAATGCTAGCGTATATTGATGCTGCCACCTTCATGGTGTGGGATGGAATTAAGTACCCGGAGGGATAGTGTGTGGTGATATTGAAGTCCCCACAGCAATGGTGTGTCATCAAATTGAAGTCCCCACAGCGATGGTGTGTCATCAAATTGAGGTCCCCACAGGAATGGTATGTCATCAAATTGAGGTCCCCACGCGAATGGTATGTCATCAAATTGAGGTCCCCACAGGAATGGTGTGGGATCAAATTGAAGTCCTCACAGGAATAATTTGTGATTATACTGAAGTCCCCGCAGGGATGGTGTGTGAAAGTTCTCAAAGAGATAGCAACTGTAACAATGATCTCTCTGCAGTGTAAATCGTTGGGGAGTTTTAAGTCCATCACAGGACAGTGGTCTTCATTACGATTTTGGCGGTAAGTGGCAAAATGTGCAGTAACTGAATTCTCGCCAATTTTACCACTAGGCCAAATTATGAGTTTTGGCTTTGAGTGGAGGATTTACCTCCAGCAAAACCCTGGAGCTAAATCTTCCCACTCAATGCCCAAAAATCAGCAGATTTCCCAGAATTACTGCAGCAGTAAATCCACTATAGTAATTCCCAAAAAAACGTCCCATTGGGTCCAATGAACCCAAAATAAATGGGGAATTACAACACCACTAACACGTGTAATTAGGCAGAAATTCCACCTGACCAAGTGACAGTAAGAGTAATTCATTTTACGCTGATTTCTCACATAATTACCGCCTAACTTGTAATGAGGCTCAGTGTGTAATCACATCTACTTCTTCACAGTGAAGCTCTGTGATAGAATTGAAATTCCCCAAGGGAACGGCATATGGCAATGTCCAACTAGTTGATCCCTCCTATGCTGACATCCTAGATTCTACTCTCATAATTGGAGTGTCTGGAGAAAAGGTGTGACTATTCTGTTCCAGGCATTTGACTATACAGTCCTGGTTGACTTATAGCCTAATATTTTGAAACAGTAAGGTATCCAATTATGAAACTGTCATAATGTAAATATTTTAAAGGCTTTTGAGCAATCTTAATTCTTGGATCTGAACCATTAAAAGGGTTGAAAGAAAGCTGAGGCTGAGGCCGATTGATGAGCATGTCTAAGTGGGAGGCAGTAAATCCAATGGGTCACATTACCATAGACATGGCATGGATTTATGGAATAGCAGTAGCTACTGGGGAGAGGCATTATGTGTGGACAGAGCATGAAGGCTCGGATATTAACATCTGGTACTTCATGTCATTGAAATAGTAAGGAGCTGAGAAAATTAGTTATCTTCACTTTGTTGCCAGTGTAATAGTGTTGAGCAGATTTATTATACCCAAGCCGTATCCTGTTGCAGGTTGATGATTGTTTATTTTCAGCCTGCCACAAGCATGGTGTGGGCTGGCATGAAGTGCCTTGAAGGATAGTGTGCGATGATATATTGAAGTCCCCACAGGAATGGTGTGTGCATGAGGACTGAGCAAGGAGGGTCACTGGTGCCCGGTAGGACTCTTAGAGCACCAAGCCACCAATCCAGTAGAACAGGATGGTACCTTATCAGGGGAGAGGTAGCAACAAAGAAGAGGAGAAAAGGAAGGTCTTCAGAAGCTTCTGGAACTTAAGATGTCCGTGCAAGTCTGGGAGGGGCTAGGGAAGCCATTTCAGAGGGAGACTTCTGCAGAGGAGAGAGATCTACCCCCCACTCTCTGCTTGGAGAAGCGTCTGACAGGCAGAGAGTTAGAAGTAGACGAGCAAAGGGCTCTAGAAGGCAGGTATTTAGGCAGAGAGATTTGGATGTAGTGCTGTCCATGGCCCCAGAAAGCCTTGTGGACGATGCTGAGGGATCTGAACCTGATCCTCACAGCCAAACGGGAGCCAGTGGAGGGATGTTGATGCTGGAGAGATGCGGTCTCTGGGCTTCATGCCAAGGATAATTCTTGCAGACCTGTTCTGGATTAGCTGGAGGGGGTGAAGAGCAGCAGTAGGAAGGATGAGAAAGAGGCTGTTACCGTAGCCCAGCCTGGAGAGGCTCATAGCTCTGGAGACAGTGAGCTTCTGGGGGAAGGTGAGGAAAGGGAGAATACCTCTGAGGAGGTGCAGCTTGTAGTGGGCCTTCTTGGCAAGGTCTTTGATGTGAGGAGAGAAGCAGAGAGTGGAGTCGAATATGATGCCACCGTTTTTTTGCCTTCCGAGAATGTGCGGGGAGGAGGCCTAATTAGGACGGCCAGAGTGAGGGAGTGAAAGCAGGAACAGGGGTCCCAATGAGGAGAAGATCTGTCTTACTGGCTTTAAGGCAGAGATTGATGGAGGTGCACCATGCCTGAATAGTGGATAGACAATCAGGAATGAGCGAAGAAGGTGAAGAGGCCGAGGGTAGCCAGAGAGAAACATGGGTGACCTCTGCATAACACAGAAAGTTAGAGGAGAAGGTGCAGATCAGATTGGCCAAAGGGTTAGAAGAACCAGGGTGAGAGGATAGAGGCACATGTGGAGAGAGCAGTGGAAGAGAGAAAGGAATCTAGCTGGACCTGGGAGGGTCGGTCCAGAAGGAAGGAGGTTGGCCAAGCCAGATCCTAATCTGTGATGCCAAGGATCTTGCGGAGTCGCTTAATCAGGGTGGCATGATATGATATGATATAATATGATTGGTTATTTATAACGGGCTTAATACCCAGAGGTTTCTAAGCGCGGACCTGGGGATCAAACCTGTGTTGCTCCGTGTCGTCTTGCTTCCAAGGCGAGCACGTTGCCCCAGAGCTATCCTCCCGAGACCATGATTGACTGTATCAAAAGCAGAGGAAAGGTCCAAAAGGATGAGGACAGAGGGAGAGTTGGAATCGAGGTTAGAGAGCAGATCTTCACGGTGTTCAGGACAGCAGTCTCCATGCTTCTTGCTGCTCTGAAGCCATGTCTCCCACCACCCCCACCCCCATCACTGTGGGGCACCTGCCAGCAGGCCCCCACCCATGTCCAACTCATGTTCTCCACCGCCCCCACCCCCCAGCAGTGCAGGGGCACCCTCCACCAGGCCCCCACCCATGTCTTCCACCACCCCCACCCCCAGCACTGTGGGGCACCTGCCAGCAGGCCCCCACCCATGTCCAACTCATGTTCCCCACCACCCCCACCCCCCAGCAGTGCAGGGGCACCCTCCACCAGGCCCCCACCCATGTCTCCCACCACCCCCACCCCCTGGCATGGGTGATTGCCACTTTGACCTCTAACTTTCAGTGCTGCGTCGATGATACACAACTATCGTTCAGGTTAAACTCAGCTGCCTCCTCCTCTTCGCTCATACCTGACTGTCTGTCCGCTATTCAGTCTTGGTGTGCTGCAAACAACCTCTGCCTCAAGGCCAATAAGACTGAGATCATTCGCATTAGGACCCCTACTCCTGCTTTCCCACTCTTGCTCTGGCCGGTCTCCCTTGGCCATGCGCCCACCTGCGAAGCAAGAAACCTGGGGGTCATCTTTGACTCCATTCTTTCCTTCTCCTCTCACATTTCAGATATCTCTAAAAAAAAATCTAACTTTGAGCTTCACCTCACTGTCTGCAGAGCCCTGGTTCTCTCTGCGCTGGATTGCAACAGGCTCTTCCTCAACCTCCCTTCTGCCCTGCGCCCTCTGCAACTTATCCAGAAAAGTACTGTAAGACTTATCCTTGGCCTCAAGCCCAGGGACCGCATCTCTCCAGGGCAGAAATCCCTTGACTGGCTCCCAGTGGCTGCAAGTATCAAATTCAAGACCCTTTGCAATGATCACAAGGCTTTTTTCAGCCAGGGACCTATCTAACTGCAATGCTGCCTACCTAAGTACTGTCCCTCACAAGCCCTCTGCTCATCTACCTCCAACCTTCTTTGAGTGAGCCGGTTCTCCAACCAGAGATTTGAAGGGAGATCCTTATCCTCAGCAGGTGCTTCCCTCTGGAATAGCCTCCCTGCTGGCCTCTGTCGTGAGCTGGATCTCCTTAACTTCTGGAAACTTTTAAAGACTTTCCTCGTCTCTTCTTCCTTCTCTCTCCCTCTACCCTGCTAACCCAGCTCTCTGTTTTTTTTCCTCTCTCCCTCCTCTTCCCTACAGCATGCTGACTGGCTGCCAGGTGTTCCTCGGAATTTGACCGGCCCCTGGCCGTCCTCTTTCACACTTGCCTCAGAGTCCTACTCACCCACACTCAAGGCACTTGAGAAATCAACCCTAGAGAATGGCTCTCTCTGCACTTACCCTAGTCTCAACCGACCAGGTGCACTTGATGCCTGCTGCCCCCGTAACCCTCTCTGCACTCACTCGATTCTTATATACCGGGCCTGAACAGTCTGTCTATTCTCGATAGTCTTCACCCCTTAATTGCACTGTTAAGATTGCAGAATCGCTGCCAGGCCTATTTGCTGTCTCCCGAACTGTGTAAATGTATTTTAACGCACTTGGTCTGCCTGTGCAGACTCGGGAGGATAGCTCAGTGGCAATGTGCTCACCTTGGACACAAGACGACACTGAGCAACACAGGTTCGAATCCCAGGTACGCACTTAGAAACCTCTGGGTATTAAGGGCATTATAAATAACCTATCACATCATATAATTATTGTCTCAGAAATTCAAGGGCTCTGAGCAACTGTTTTTCCCCCCATGTTCCCACCCTCCTTGAGCGCTTTGAAACACTTGCCTGTGTATAGGCGCTATATAAATAAACAATACAATACAATTACGTCCACTTTGTAGCAGAATTAGGGAACTACTGCACTACAGATTTGAAGGTAAAGTGGAGATGCCTTGAGCATTTGGCAGGGGTGCATCCTCCACTTTACACCCAATACTCAGCAGAGTTACCTTGCAGCATTAACCCTCATGCTAAGTTCATGGAATATGTCCATGGAGTCTTGTGGGCTGCTAAAATTGGCATTAACACTGCCTTAACCCACTCACAATGCTGTTAATGCCATGGTACAGCATAGCTCTCAACCATTTGTGTCGAAAGGGCGGGTGACAATACCCGATTTTGTTTTTGGCGGGTGAGAGCCCATTGAAACAAGGCGGGTGACACCCGCCAAAAGCATGTGAGTTGAGAGCTATGGGACAGAGTGGCAGTAAAGGTAACCGATTTTGGCAGAAAATCCATGGATTAGTCCCAATATGTTGTTGTTCTATTCACATAGCACTAAACAGGGATATATTGAATGTTTTCAATCAGTAACAAACAATGGCATTGAGCTGGGCAACCCTGCGCCCTTTTGTTTTCATCCAGCTGGGGGATTACAGAAAGTCTAAAACCATATGCAAAACTGCTTCCCTGCACACGCAGAACAAAAGCAAAAATATTCAAGAAAGAAAAGCTTCTATTTCCCTTATGTTCATGTTTTTCTACGGGAGTATTTTAGCTTACGTCTTCACTGGGCACACTTTAAGTAGAGATCCATTTGAGGAGAAAATGAAGCAATATGTTACTTATATATTACCAATCTCCATGGTGCTTGCCGTACAGTGCACAGTAGGTGGAAATGTGTGCTCATCTGAATGAGTACTTGCAGAGCAGACCCACGTGTGCTAATGGAGTTCACAGCACAGCTATTATACTTATTTTAATTAAGTTTGACCGTTCCTATTTCTTTTAAAAAGAAACCGTTCCTGAACGGTTTCGTTTTAAAATAAAAGTTTAGGCAGAAGTTGAAACTTGCACTTTCAGTGCACTGCACAGGACGTTTCCTTAACGAGCAGGCACATGTTTTTTGGGGGTTTTATTGTGCATGGGAGGGGGCGCGGCCATGGGGTCTGTGGGGAGGTGCAGGCCTGTAGGGAACATAGTTCCACTACTTCTTTTCGTAGACTTCGACCACTGACCTTGGTGCGTGTTACAAAATAACAGACTTTTCTGTTTCATCATTGCAGCGCTCACGGGATAAACATCAAATACAAGTATAGAAAATACCAACAAACCCGCCAGCTAGCAAAGTTCTTATTCATGGGGTGGAGTTCAACAATCTGGAGGAGATGGGGGTGGGGCAAAGCAGGTTACCTTGGAAGCAGAGTAAAGTGCAAGGCAGAGCCTTTGTTATGGTGAATCTGCTCGGCTTCCATTCACACCTTACTGACCTTCCCAGATGCATTACAAAGGGAGGCTCTCTCTTCAGTGGAGAAGTTGTTGCCCAGCAGGCTAACAGAGAGTTGGTGTTGTGGGCTGCTTTACAGAATTGCATTAAGCAAATACATGCTGTTTCATGTAAAAATGTTGTAATGTCCGTGATATTACACCCTCTCGTAGGCGCGTGACAGATAAGATTAAATGAGTGTAACATTTGTTTTTGTTTCATCGCCCACACAGTTTAAACATTTGGGTGCATTTTTTGTTTTTGAATTTTTCAAAAGTGTGTGTACTGCTGCATATGTCGTGGCAAAACTTAGGGCATAATATTTGAGACTTGCTTTTAAAAAGTGGATGTTAAAAGTATAGCAGGCCGCTGTTCAGTGAAATTAACAACACAAACAGGATTACTTTCTAGTTGATGCCATAAGCAATGGCCCTGCAGCCTCACGAAGTAAAATAATCTCTCAGTAACACAGATTGCTTCACATAAATAATATAATGGTTTATAAAACCAACCATTTACCTTGGCTATTGATGAACCTAAACTCCCTAATTATTGCACATCATGAGCACTCCCAGTTACATGACCAACTAAGTGCTATATTAATAAAAAGTACCTCAAATGGAATAACACAAATCAATAGCATACTTCAAGGTATGGCGTTTTGCAATGAGCACATATTTTAAACTAGCAAATGCAATGTGTTTGACGGGTGGCTAAAATCTTTCTGACCAAACCCCCTTGTGTGATTTTGTGCCCCACCGCCCTTTGCCTTGTTGTGCCTTGAGACACACGTGTATAGGCGCATAATAAATGACCAATAAAATAAATAAATACATACAAATAAAAAAAACAGTGCAACACACAAGTGTTTAAATGATGGATTTAGGAAGAGTGGGTCTAAACTGTAATGTAGCAGTTGGTATACATGTGTTCCAACAGTGGCTATGCATCTTTGCAAGAACTTACCATCCTAATCAATGCTCACCATCCCAAGGCAGACATTAACCTCAATATGTGCACCATCATACACCATCTCTATGATGATGGCAGCATCTCCATCACCGCATACCATTTACTTCAGGTCTTGAAAATCGCCATTATCACACATTATTTGCGTGGACGCCTTAACTTCCATTCATCAGATAACATCTATAACAATCACTATCACATGTAGTCCCTTCCTTGTCAGACCTATGACAAAGCCCTGGCTCTAGGGTTATCTATGTGGGCTCTTTACAATCACTGCCACCACAAACAGTTCCTTCCTTGTGGCACCAGAGCCCTGCTAGGCTCTGGGGACTTCTGTTGAACCTCTCTGAGTATCCAGCACATAGTAAGGAATTCACACATGAATCAAAATAGACCCACCAGGCCTCATTGCAAGTGTGGCAGTCAGGAAACAATGCTGCTTGTAAGCTTACCGGCACCCTTGTTTCCGGGCCTCCACACTACAAGTCTGCCTGGTCGGAACCTGCCAGGTGCAGCAGCCTCGGCAGGCAGATTTGCCATGGAAGCACTGGCACCGACAGCAACATTGCCTGTGCTTCCTACTCCCCATTCCCATACTGGACTGCATGAGAATGGGGACTTACATGATCTGACGCCTGACTTCCTGCTCCGCCGAGACTTGTAATGTCCCGGTGGCACCGGGAAACCAGGCAGCAGATGTGGTGTTACGAGGTCGGCAGCAACCTGCCGTTCACACCGGCGGGTTACCGCCAACCTCGTAATGAAGCCCACTGTCTCTTTAAGCCATTTTGTCCCTGTAAGTAACCATACTGTACAGGTTCCAGGTCATGTGCAGTGCCCCACTTGGATCACAGAGACACAACAGAGATTTCTAAGTGAGGCACGCTGCAGGCTCCATAGACACCAGCTGAACAGAACATTCTTCTTCACTCTGCGGAGCACCCATATAGGACATGCGAGAGAAAAAGGCTCACCTATGTGTCAGGAACCACATCAGATTTGTACAAGGCACTAAGAACCATGAGGAGGCACTCTTAGAACCCAAAAAGATATGACACATCAAGGAAGTAAACAGCCAGTGCAGGGGTTCCCATGAGACAAGGCAGGAGCACTACTTGCCACACCCCCTTCTAATGGAATCTGTTTGGATCCCTCAGAGCTAGAGAAAATTGTTATGGGACGGATAGCCCCTTTGCTTGAAATTTAGGAGAGACATTGGATGTGTAGTTGTTTCAGCTTCATGTGCTGGATTTAGAAAGAGATGCCCTGTAGGTCAGTTACTTCCATGGCCTGAGGGGGTATACTACTGATGCAGAGAGCATCTCAATATCAGAGGGGTCTGTGCTACAGACCTCATGGGTAGGAGCTGAACATAATAGAAATAAACTCTAATTACCTAAAACATGTAATCAGGAATACCTGAAAGCCCGTCTCTCAATGAATGGCTTTGGCTTGAAATCACTGCTGTGAGAATGCCAATATCGGCACTGTGCGTTCCTTTATTCTCTTCTTCCTGATGAAAGTAGGTGAACCTATGCGCCATCCTTCCATTCAAGGAAAGGACCTTGTGCCAGCAAGAATGGACATCAGCATCCCTTTTCCGGAGAGGCACCCCTTCTCTTGTGTTCATTTGTTGTGAGAAACCTGAGAGTTTTCTCCCATGCAAATCACAGGGATCCTTTATTCAGGTGGCCAGGGAAGGGCCATCACTTTTGAATCCTAGCCCTGGGGGCAGACATGTGAGGGAGGATCACCTGGGTGAGGGATCCTTGGAAAAGAAGAGTAGGGAACCCTTGGGTAAGACATGGAATGTTCCAACATATGAGAACACAAGCGCTATATATCCAGAGGTACCTATGGGATATACCGGTGTACCCAATTTTAAATGGAAGTGTTTCAATACGTGGTGCTTTTCGCAGAAGATCACCCCTCTGAGGGTCACGGCCTGAACTGTCTTCCATACTTATCCTTGTCCAAGACCGGACTGTCTCACGCCTCGATCAAGGTACATCTGACGGCTATCTCCCACTACACCAGGTCTCCAGGAAGGTCTTTGCTTTGGTCTCATTGACTCGTCAAGGAGTTCCGCAAAGGACTTTTTCGATTTTTCCTGCCGGTGAAGGCTCAAGCCCCGGCGTGGGAACTCAATGTGGTTCTGACGAGGCTCATGGGAGCCCTCTTGCCTCTGACAAACCCGACCTAGTCTTTATCACGGAAACCTGGTTCTCCGACGACTTTGCCCCTATCGCCAATGAAGCCTTGCCCCCAGACTACTCTCTCATCCCAGTAAACTGACCCTCTAGAGGAGGAGTAGCAATCGCCTTCAAGTCACACTTCTCCGCCTCAATCTTCGACAGCCAGCCAACCATCCCTTCCTGTGAATCGCTTCTCATAAAACTATCCCTCCCCCTTCATTCTCCCAGAGCTTCCTAATCATCTACAGACCTGGCTACGACAGACAATTCTCAAACAACCTATCCGACACGATAGCCACCATCCAATTAAACCATCCCACCCGCACCCTTCTAGGAGATTTCAATATCTGGCTTGACATCCCCACCAACCCTATGACCCACTCTCTGGTCGACTGCCTAGACGCGATTGACCTCCATACCCACATAAACGAGCCAACTCACTATAAAGGACACACCCTTGATGCCATCTTCAGCTCCCACAAACAGATACATCTAAAACCCTCCCACCCCTATCATCTGGTCCGATCACTTCATTGTCTCTCTCTCCATTCGCTCACCCGGCTCCCTCCCCGTACCCCAACCAGAACCTCCAAATCTACGGAAATGCTGGAAGAAACTAAAAATCCTTCCCGACCTAGCTGATGCGCTCCTTCAGTCTCCTCCCCCTACCTGCCCACGCAATGAACTCTTAACCTCCGACGCCTTTGACTCATGGCTCAATACCTCATTAATCCCGCTCACCCCCACTTGCAAATCATCCACTCACCATGGCCCCTTTCCAAGATGCTTTACACCAGAACTGAAGACCCCAAAACAACTATATAAATCCCTCAAACGCAAATGGCAGAAAGACAAAACCACCCTGAGCAGATCCACCTTGGCCCAGCACCATCGCCACTACAAAGCCGAAATCCGGAAAGCAAAAAAAGCCCATTACAACTCCTGAATCCTGAACTGTGAAAACCCCAGCAAAGAACTCCACAAAATCATCTCTGAATTCACCAAACCATCATGTACCAACACCCAATCGAGCCCCTCTCAATCACTCTGCGACTCAATCTCTCTCCACTTCTACACGACTGCTCCCGAAAGAACAAATTCTCTAATCAACAAACTGTCCCTCTTACACCCACCACTCAATCCACCCACGCCACCTGCCAACCCACAACCTGCAACTGCAACCCACCCGACTTTCGACACTCTCACACCAATATCAACTGACCAATTTCTCAAACTTCTCTCCGCCTGCAAACCATCCGGGTCCCCGCTAGACCCCTGCCCAGCCTCAACCCTCAAAGAAATATTTGCATCTACCTGCGCAGGAGAACACGCAAGAACCATCATAAACGACTCCCTATCCTCGGGAATTTTTCCTGACGTGTTCAAAATTGCTCATGTCAAGCCTCTTCTAAAAAAAAACTTCCCTCGACCCTCACGAATCAAACAACTACGCCCCATCTCAAACACCAGGCTCCTTGCTAAACTCATCGCCCAAACCGCTTACTCCCAACTAAATGCCTTTGTCGAAGCCAACAATCTCCTAGAACCCACTCAATCAGGTTTCAGAGCCCGACATGAAACCAAAACCACCCTAACCTCAATCTGGGATGACCTTAAAAACACTGCAAACTCTGCGGGATGCGCTGCACTAATGCTTCTTGACCTATCCGCCACCTTTGACACAATCAACTACTCAATCCTCTTCGACCACCTCCACTCCCTAGGAATCCGTGGAAACGCTCTCAAGTGGATAGCATCCTTCCTCAACAATAGGAACCAAATAACCCTACTCTCCTTCTTTTACTTCTGCCGTCCGACCAGTCAATACCCGAGTTCCTCAAGGAGCGTGCCTATCAGCCCTCCTGTTCAACGTCTATATGTCCACCCTCCCACGAATAATCCGCTCGCACAATATCCTGTGCTACAACTATGCCAACAACACCCAACTAATCCTAAAACTCCTTAACTCAAAACCCAGCTGCCAACCCGACCTCGCTGCCTGCCTCCTTGACATTGATCACTGGATGACCACAAACCACCTCCTTTTAAACCCCTCCAAAACTGAAATCATGGTGTGTGGCAACACCAAACTTCTTCCGCACCGTCTACCCTGGCCCTCTGCCATGGGCAATACCCCGACAAACTCAACCTCAGTAAAAAACCTTGGATGCACTCTCGACTTTGACCTAACCCTCTCGCACCAAGTCAACAACGTCTCTAAGTCCTGCCACTACCACCTCAAAATTCGTAGGCACATTTTTCCATACCTCTCCTTTTCCAACAGACTCACTGCGGTCCAATCAACTGTAATGTCAAGACTAGACTATGCTAACTCCCTCTACCTCGGAGTCCATGCGTACCACCTAACTAAACTACACAGAGCACAAAATGCTGCAGCCAAACTGCTACTAGCACTTGGCCCAAGAGATCACACCTCCCCTGCTCTCAAAACTCTGCACTGGCTCCCGGTTGGCCGAAGGGTGGCCTTCAAAACCTTATGCATCTCGCACAGAGCAATGCACAAAACCGGACCTCATTATCTTCAGGACAACCTAAGACCCTACCATTCACGACGCACTAAGATCAAGCTCTGCCCACCTCCTAGTGATACCAAAAACCAACTCAGTTAGGTTAGGTGGAGCATCTTTCTCTGCCCTGGCCCCCACTCTGTGGAACTCACTTCCACCCCACATCCGACTCACAGAAGACCTCATGTCTTTCTGCAAATTACTGAAAACGTGGCTCTTCCCCTAAAAATCGACTATTAACACAAACAGTATAAACAGTGACAATAAACAGTAACCCAAGGTTGCTGAATCAAAAATAACAATCCAGCATCAAGACCCGATCGAGAAAAATGGAAAACTAAAACTGCCAGTGTAAATTAAAATGGATAAACTGAACAGAAGGAATGAAGTGGATGAAACGAATGAAACGGATAAAATGGGTGAAACGGATGCAGTGGATGAAACAGATGAAATGGATGCAGTGGATGAAACGAATGAAGTGGATGAATCGGATGCAG
Organism: Ambystoma mexicanum; assembly: GCF_040938575.1. Taxonomy (NCBI): domain Eukaryota; kingdom Metazoa; phylum Chordata; class Amphibia; order Caudata; family Ambystomatidae; genus Ambystoma; species Ambystoma mexicanum. Next base: position 806,496,601 of record NC_090929.1, read on the forward strand.
TAGGTGTAACGATGGAGCAGATGGAAGGGATGAAGTGGAATGAACTGATGGAGCGGATGGAGTGGATGGAACGGATGAGGTGGATGGAACGGATGAGGTGGATGGAACGGAGGAGGTGGATGGAACGGAGGAGGTGGATGGAACGGAGGAGGTGGATGGAACGGAGGAGGTGGATGGAATGGAGGAAGTGGATGGAACGGAGGGAGTGGATGGAACGGAGGAACGGATGCAGTAGACAGTACAGATGGAGTTGATGAAACAAATGGGGCGTAGGGAACAGATGGAATGGATCGATCTGATGGAGTAGATGGAACAGATAAAGTGGATGGAACAGGTAGAGTGGATGAAACGGGTAGAACGGGTAGAATGGATGAAACAGATGGAGTGGATGGAACAGATGGAGTAGATGAACAGATGGAGTGGATGAAACGGGTAGAATGGATGAAACAGATGGAGTGGATGGAACAGATGGAGTGGATGGAACAGATGGAGGGGATGGAACAGATGGAGGGGATGGAACAGAAGGAGTGGATAGAACAGAAAGAGTGGATAGAACAGAAAGAGTGGATGGAACAGATGGAGTGGATGGAACAGATGGAACTGATGGAGTGGATGGAACTGATGGAGTTGAATGAAAAGTTGGAATGGATAGAACGGATAGAGCAGATGGAACGAATGGAGCGGATTGGAGTGGATGGAACAGATGTAGTAGATGGAGTAGATGGATCAGGTGAAGTGGATAGAACAGATGGAGCGGATAGAACGGATAGAGCAGATGGAATGAATAGAGCTGATGGAACAGATCGAGCGGATGGAACAGATGGAGTGGATGGAGCAGATGGAATAAATATAGTGGTTGGATCGGATGGAATGGATGGAATGGATGGATCGGACGGAGTGGATGGATCGGACAGAGTGGATGGATCGGATGGAGTGGATGGATCGGGTGGATCGGATGGAGTGAGTGGAACGGATGTAACGGATAGAGTGGATGGAACGGATAGAGTGGATGGAACGGCCTTACTGAAAACCACCATATCTGGAGTGGATGGAGTACATGGAACCGATGGAGTACATGGAACGGATGGAGTGCATGGAACGGATGGATCGGATGGAGTGGATGGATCGGATGGAGTGGATGGATCGGATGGAGTGGATGGATCGGATGGAATGCATAGAGTGGATGGAATGGATAGAGTGGATGGAATGGATAGAGTGGATGGAACGGATGGAGTACATGGAACGGATGGAGTGCATGGAACGGACGGAACGGATGGAGTGGATAGAGTGGATGGAACGGCCTTACTGAAGACCACCATATCACACTACCATGCTTACTCTCTCCTACACACCACCACTCAACTAGAACACAGAGATACTATGACACATTCGGTATAGCTGTTCTCATACTAACACCAGCCACATACTCCTCATCATCCTAATTAAACGCAGCTAGCGGAGCACACACCGCTAGCCTAAGCTTCTCCTCAGGCCTAACGCAGCCAGATATCAGTCTGGGTGTCAACCCTCCAGAATGAACACATATTCCTGACCTCCCAACCACCTCACCTACCGCTAAGAAGCAGGTATCATGCAAGTGCCTCACCAGCTGCACACATATCCGGTGCACCCACGCACCTTATGACTTCCTCTCTCTCTACTGACTTGAACTACGGTTCCCGAGGGCGTTCAACCTACCAGCGCTTTGAGATCATACCAATGATACATAAGGCGCTATATAAATGCAAAGTAACATAACATAAGTACTTTTGATGTTTTTATTTAAAAGTGATGCTATTCACATACTTGAGGCTAATATTTTTCTCCAGAGCCCATTTCACAACAAATGTGCGACCATAACAGAGTTTCCAAAGATTTGGCTAAATCAAAAAATGTTTTTATCACTTCAATCCTGCTTCTCATGTTTCCATATGCTGCATTAAATCGTTAAGAGTATGACCCTGCCTGGCCTAACCGAGTCTGACATTCTGGAGAAGCTGTAGGAATGTTCTATTTTAAAGTGAACTGGATTAATAATGTTGGTGAAAGTTCAATACGGTTTAGTGATATTTTGGTAGGTTTTTGTGTAGATGACACATTGTAATGGATGTTTTGGAAATTAGTGATAAAATGGTGTTTTTCAAAGTACACTGGATCACTTTATTTCACATAAACCGTTGTTATCTAAATACAATTTTGGGGGAGTTTTTCATGTACAAAGAAAGTTTCAGATTGTTCATTCAAAAAGCCTACTTGGCTGGTGGTGTTTCCAAACTTAGGATGAGGTTTAAGCAACTATAGACTAACTAAGCTTTCCTATATACAAAATTAATTTTGGAAAAAATGACAAGGGAAAATAGACGCACATTTGGCATGGAGCAAGTGAATCTGGCAAGTGAATTTGATTTCTAAAGGTGTCTTGAGCTGGATAGTGCTTGTGATTGGTGCACACCAAAATCAGAGCTAATGACGATGAATGCCAGTCTTTCATTAACCCTCAGAATTAGTGACAATACCCCTGAGTGATAGTTTCCTTTGTCAGTATTGCTCTTGCGCAGCTTATTGTTCCTATGAATGAATATGCCTAATGTTAACAGATTAAATAGTCATATGTCTGCGTCTTCTTGTGTTCTTGACTTGTCCAACTCACACTCATTTTGTCTCCCCTGGCGGGCCCACTCCCACTGTGTCTCTCCACTCTGCACTTGTCCCTCCCTTCCCTTCGACCCTGTCTCTCTCGTCTCTCCCTCTGACTGAAAGATCTCCTCTACCAGCCTTGACACCCACCACAATACTATGCAAACCTAGTTTTTAAGGCTGTTCGGCTGGCTATGAAAGGGTGGTAGTCTGGCTGTATACGGTAGTAGACCAAGGAGCAGAGCAAACTGGCTGGATTGCATGGGATTTTTCCTCCCCACCACCCTTCCAGCACTATCTGAAACGTCGTCAGGCCTAGTATGATAGTCGCTTGTTTTGTTCCTCCCCTCCCTTTCTGCACCCCTCTCCCTCACCTTTTTTTTTCTCTGGCTCTACCAGAAATGTCGTCAGGCCTAGTACAGTAGTCACCTGTCTGTTTCCATTTCCTTCCCACTCTCCCCCTCCCTTCCTTATCTATGTCTTAGCTCTTGCACTATCTGAAATGTCGTCAGGCCGAGTACGATAGTTAATTTCACATCCTCACTGTTCATGGCCTGTAAGAATGTGGTTGTATTTTCCCTTGTTCCCTCCCTTGCCTTGAAGCGCTTTGAAACACATTGTGTATAGGCGCTTTATAAATAAACGATCATATCATATCATACTATTGCCAGTGCCATGCGGCTGAGGATGGAGTGGCCCCAGGCTTCACTTTTGAACATGCCACGTTCCCAGGTACCGAGAGACATTGGGGCAGCAGCCACATGCCCAGGCTTGCCATCCTGTAATACAGAGCCGCTTAGCTGCTCTGGCCCACGAGGCCTATCGGAAAATAATGTATCAACCGGTCATTTAAAACAAAAATGAGCTCAGCACAGTGTTCCACGACCATTGGAAGTATTTCACCCTGCAATGAAACATCATTGTTGATGTCACAGGAGTTTTGTGTAGGGTCCATCTGTCACTGGTAGGTCTTGGCAGCCCTTTATACTTGTCGATTCTAGTACAATAACCTCGAGATGCAATTTAGCATATCCATTTGTTTGTTTACACCCAGCGCCATTTGTTATGCCGACTCTGGCTGAAGGGTTCAATCTGCTATGCCCCTTATTAGTTTTAATTTAGTCCCAAAAACAACATTCATTTAAAAAGTTGGGCTTTTTTTTTGCATTTCGTGTAAATCCCCCCTCTTCGCATGCTTTCCTACTCTACAGTGATAGTACTTGTAAAATGTCAACATAAGGCTGGGATAAAAAAAAAAATGTTTTTTGATTTGCCTCTGTGAAATTGCAACTTGTGGCACATACAAGCACGCTGATGCAAATATAGCAGCAGGAACTGGTTGGCAGCACTCATGGAGCGCTGATGATGTCTCAGGGCTTTTGGGTGCCCATTTCAACACGTTGTGCGTTTCTCTTTAGTTACAATGATGGGAGATTCAAAAATGTGCTTACTCTTTTTAATACTGAAACTGTGTAAAGGACACATAGTTTCATGTAAATATGGATACAAATGTACCCTGAAAGATCTGTGCATCTTACCACTCAAAATAAAAAAATACTAAATTGTAAATCACACCAAAGTTGATTGATTTAAGAAGGAAACCAGAACATGTTTAATTAAACTGAAGGAAAACATTCCCGTCCTGTGAGTTTAAAATCTGTGTACATGTCCTTACTTCGTTCACATTGCTGAAACAGCAGAGATAGAGGCTGCCGCTCGAATTGTTTGTCTCCCAATGCATGCTATGGGCTTTGATTGGGGATCAGATTACACCATGGCCAGGGCCATTGTCATGCTTGAACTCTGTGCGCATTGGAATTTCACATCTCCTGGAAGGCATTGAGCTGGGAGTGAGGTGGGGGAGGGGGAAGCTCAGGTCTGAGCCACTAACTGCGTTTTGAAAATGCCTCTGGTTACCAAACATGTTAGTTGTCCCTGTTAAAATTAAATGCATTTTCTTATTTCCTCTGTTTGCCCTGATGCTTTTGCATTTAAGTAAAACTTGCATGATTACACATAGTTAGACTAACAAAAACGTGGTGGCTATGATGGTATCCACACATGTTCATAGTTAAATAGCAGTGTGTTTCATCACACCAAATGCTACATAATATGCCAAATGTAATAAATCACTTATAAGTAAAAAAATAAAATAAAACGCATATGATAAATGAATACCCTATATAGTGTGAGCATATTAACTCTGAAATTGAAAGCTCCATATTAATACTAAAAAAGGAAACATAAGTGTGATTGCGGAACCTGTTTTGTTAGGCAAATAAGTGGCAAGAATACTTTACAACACAAGCATTGGCACAGCCAATAGTTTTGGCGTTTTCTGCTGGTTACATTTTACATTTAGAGGCATCAGGGTACAGGGAGGGGAGAGCAAAGTTTCTAAGGAGAATGCGAGAAGGGATGCACGTGTGCAAGTGAATGAGAAGGGGAATAGAGCAATACAGGAAGCCTTTGGGAGAGGGTGCAATTGGTGAGAAAGGGTGAAAGTGAGAGGTTAAGAAATCAAACAAGAGTGTGACGGGAAGGATGAAACGGTGTAGGATATGTGGGTAGGGTAGAGAGAGAAGGGGTAGGGTGGGTGGAGTAGAGAGATGGGGTAGAATAGGTGGGTTAGAGAGAGAGAGTGAGTAGGGCGGGTTGTTGGGGTAGAGAAAGTGGGGTTAGGCTGGACGGGTAGGGTAGAGAGATTGGGGTAGGGTGGGTGGGGGTAGAGTGGGGGTTGGCTTGGTAGATTGGGGTAGAGAGTGGAGGTTGGTGGGTTGGCATAGAGAGAGGGGTCTAGGGTGGGTGGGGTAGAAAGAAGGGGATGAGTGGGTGGGGTATGGTGTGTGGAGGTTAGAGAAAGTGGGGGTAGAGAGCGTGTGAGGTGGGATGGGTGCCAGTAAAGAGAGTGGGGTTGGGGGTAGAGCGAGTGGACATGGCGTGGTTGGGGGATAGAGCGAGTTGGTATGGGGTAGATGGGGTAGAGCGAGTGGGGTGGGTGGGTTGGGGTTGAGGGGGTCAGGCGGGGTGAGTGGGTTGGGGTAGAGCGAGTGCGGTTGGGGAGGGTGGGTCGGGGTAGAGCGATTGGGGCAAGGGGGTAGAGGGAGTGATTGTGGGTGGGGTTAGAGTGGGGGTTGGGGTAGAGGGAGTGATTGTGGGTGGGCATAGAGGGAGTGGTGGTTGGGGACAGATGGAGTGATTGTGGATGGGCGTAGAGGGAGTGGGGTGGTGTGGGCTGAGGAAGAGAGTGGGGGTGGGGTGGGAGAGAGTAAAAATTGTGGGGGTGGGATAGGTGAGGGTAGAGTGAGTGGGTGCATTGGGGATAGAGATAATGGGGGATGGGGTGGGTGGGTTGGGGTAGAGAGAGTGGGGGTGGGTGTATAGAGAGAGTGGGGGAGTCAGGGTATATAGCATGGTGGTGAGGGGTGATGTAGAAAGAGTGAGGGTGGTAGAGAGAGGAGGGTTGGGTGGGGGTACAGATTTGGGGTAGGGTGAGTCAGTGGGTTTAGAGAGAGTGGGAGTTGTGTGGGTGGGGGTAGAGAGAGTGAGGGGTGGGTGAGTAGGGGTAAAGATATTGGGGGTAGACTGGGTGGAGTAGAGAGAGTGGGGATAGTGTGGGTGAGTCAGGGACAGAATGTGGGGCTAGGGTAGTCAGGGTAGATAGAGTGAGGGTAGGTGAGTGGGGGTAGAGTGGTTAGGGGTATTTGTGTACAGACCTGGGTGTTAGGTAGGAGCCATTGATTGAAGAGCAGGGCCTTGAGCTCCTTTCTGAAATTTAGAAGCGAGAGGAGGAATCTAGTATTGAGCGGGAAGAGATTCTAGAGTCTGTGAGCATAGATATTTAAGGCCTGTCTTCTTGTTCTTTCCTTCCTGCACTGGCAGAGATCAAGTCTGCACATGTGCTTGCTTCTGGTGGGTCATAACCATCTGAAATTCTTGAACTTCCCATTGAGATATCGTGGGGACTTGAGGGTTACGGCATCGCAGAAGATGCAACGTGATTTGAAGGTGATACATAATTGCAGTGGGAGCCGGGGATATTCAATGATGTGGTCACATTTGCAGAGACTTTTGATGAGGCATGATCCAGCATGTAGGAAATGTCTCAGGGGTGCCAAGGTTGTCACTTGAAGACATTCCAGTAGGGGATTGCCACTAATGTAACCCCAGACCGTCTGAAACTATATTTTGAAATAGATCCCAACGTTTACATAATGCCAAAAAGGTTCTATGAGAAAATGTCCTCTGCTATTGATACTTTAATAGTAGTAGTCATTTATATAGCACCTTTTCCTGTTATTATGGTCTCAACGCGCTTGTGGTGGGAACGCCCTTGGGGACCAAAGCTCAGGTATGGGAAAATGCTCAAAAGGCTTAGAATGCATGTGTGCATTTCGCCAATATTAGGGTTTAGATGGGCTGGCTAGGCTCCAGTAAGCAACTCAAGAGGTCAGGCATGTGGGATGGTGCTGAGGGGGGGGTCAAGGGTGTGTGCGAGTGCAAGAGACCTGTTATGTGTCCATCTTGACCGAATTTTTTTCACTGGTTGTTGCTGTATCCTAGTGGCAGAGGTGTGAGGCAAGTCTGGGGTCAGTAGGCTTAAAAACGTTAAGTGTCCAGCCAGACAGAATTTTGTCATAGGTCGTAGCTACATTCTAATGTGTGTGGATGGATAGCCGTGCCTGTGGCAGATACCCACCGAAGTGGTGCGTTTATAGGTACCTAGAGCCCCGAGCTGTGTCATCAGATCGTCTGCTGGGAAAAAAACAGCTACCATCGTCGACTCTTATAGGCACTATGAGCAGGCTACCCTCAAGTCTACTAAGCGCAACGGACTGGCTGTCCTAGTACGTCTACTGGGCGTAACGGGCAGGCTACTATTGGACCTAGGATAATAGAATTCTCTAAACGCAATACCTTTCATATCCCCAAAATACCGCTACAGTCACATATTTCATGCCTCCAGCAATTCATCTAAGTGCAACAAATATCCTACCCCCAAAATGCAGTTAAGTGCATTTAGACCAATTCAAGCTTCTGAAGACACAGAAAAAAGGCAGCCTACTAGTAAACCTTGGCTTACTTCAGATCTTATGTATTGAAATGGCTTCTGAGACAAGCTGGACACATTGGAGAAGGATAGAAAATCACATTTTGCGTAGTTCTTAGATATTATAAAAAGGCTGTGGCCAGGACAAATGAAAAATATTATTCAGATCATATATTTCCTAGATCTGATCCATCTAAGGAACTTTTAAAAGTACTTAACAAACTTTGTGGTGATCTTTCTTAATTTTTGTTTCAGACAAAACAGGTCTAGACTTTCAGTATATGTTGAAGTCACATCGTCTAAAAAAGTATATCCTTATGTTGACTCCAGGGATTGCTGCATGATCCATGCCATCCACATATTTTGATGCATGCTCATGCCCTGGTTGACTCTGATTTTGGCACCATTAGTAACACTTTCATTTTTCACTTAACCTGTCTTAAATCCGCTGTATCCATTCTATTGCTGAAAAGGCCTTCTTTGGACCCCAGCACTCACCCTAACAGTAAGCCAATGTCCTAACTGCCCTTCCTCCCAGCTGCATTCTTTTATCAATGAATCCTCTATTTTGGTTATTCCACAGACTCCAGTGTCAGTGATTTGTGGTTATTTAAGAACCCTGGCCGATCTTGTCCATTCCCACTGGCTTACCTTTTTCATGTGTGCCAATGATACCTAAGTGGTCTTCTGACTTGTCAGTGACTTTGGGGTGCCCTGGTGTCCACGGATGATCTTTTTAGGAAATGCATTGTGGAGACTGGCCAACGATGAAAAGTAATAGACTAATCCCTCAAAGACAGATATTCTGCTTGGCACAGCAAAAAGCACGTCAAATTCTTTTGTTGAAAAATGGAACTCACAGCTTGTCAATACCTGGCCTTCAACCCTAGGATACAGCTCTGTCTATGTGACACAGGTACAAAACCTGTGGTATTGGTTGAGTCTTCATTATCTTTATCCCGGCACATTAGCCATGTTTCTAGCACCAGCATTTTTCATCTGAGGACTTATAATGTCTTTAGACTGCGTCTCACAGAAAATTCAACTTGCCAGTTCCTTTGTTTCTAGCCATTTAGATGACTGTATTGCAATTTACCTAGGACTACTGAGGCTGAAATATTTCAACTGGTTCAAAACTCAACAGCTAGAATAATTTGGATTGGGTAGAGGATTTCTCTGCCGCTCTTTACACCTTCTAGTGGCTTCCTGATTCATTTATTTGTTACGCGCCATAGCCCGCAGCAATTGGGGCGCACATCAACACAGGACAGAAGGAAGACGGGATGTAGAACAAGAAGGATTTAAAGAAAGATGTTAAGGAAAGACCATGTTTTAAGTCCCTTTTCTTAGTACACCGTGCGCTGTATGCTCCCACCAAGTCACTAAGATCAGCATTACTAGGCTTGGTAAATGTCCCTAGTATTAAACAAACAAGATGGGACATCATATCTTTCTCTGTCCCAGCAGCTGGTACTCTCTTCCAGTAGATCTTTGCAGATATCATAACATATGATATTGAGATGTCATATTAAATCCATCTTTTCCCATGCTCACTAGTTGTTATACTGTCATTTTGTTTGGGGATAGCAGGTCTAGCGCCAAGATGTCTTTTCTAGGTGCATGCACTTTAGAAAATGTTTTAGCATACCATACCTAGGCATATGATGCCAATACTAGGCTACTCGTGTGACTTTCTTGTCATATAATGAAAAACCTGGCATAAACAGATGCACACAAATCTTGATATGAGCCCCTAGTTCACACATATGCATCCTTTAGAATGTTGGGATTCACACAGCTCTGTCACAGAGGCGCACCCCACAACCTTTACTGCAGTGTTGCTACCACTGTTCAGTTAAAAGTAATGTGGCCCTTCTGAGAAAATGCTAGTAATGCCCCACGAAAAGTGCAGAAGACCCCCCCAAATGTGCTTGTAGTCACATTTAAAGAATATCTGGACTGCTGAGAAGTGCAGGCACTGCCACAATAAAAAATATGGCAGACATGCTAAGAATGTCTGCAGAAGTCACAATTCAAGGGTATCCATGCCTTTTCAAATGCTCATTCTCTCACATTAAAGGTATAAGAGGCGTTTTGAGACATGCTGGCAATGTGCCACAACAAGTAAAGCAAACCTGATTAAAAGTGATTAAGAGTGCAATTAGTAATGTGGCTGTGTCAAGATGGGTCTTAAGCTGCGCCTCAAACGTGAAGGCTTACCAGCACATTGTTCTGTGGTCCACAGACTTGTCTGCTAGTGCACTTTAATCTTGCAGTTCCACCCAACTGCTGTCTCCAGTTGCAGGGTTATGATAATTTCAGGTTTTTATGTCGCCCTTAATGTCAGACTCTTGCAGGTCTAAGCATTGTAATAACAGGGGGATATTACTGTCCAGTTTAATGGTACAAAATGTGTCTCTGAAGGATGAAAGGCTGGGCTAGCCCTGTCATGATTCAAACATTTGATTGCAGGTTGCACACCAATGTCTTTGGTGAAAACGTACCTCACTGAGATATCTGACGGGAATCGCCCACTGTTATGCCAAAGCAGCTCTATTCAGACATATAAACCCCCTATTAATTCCATTCCTCAAAATATGCGCAACTCTATCAATACACCTGCACCTCAGTCCTGTTGTGGTATACCTTATGTTTTCAAATGCTCAGCTGAAAATATCACTCTGTTTTGGTCCTTTTTTTTATTTCCCGCAGCATGCCTATATTACAGCACTGAAAGCATGCACAAACACAACTTTACCAATGCACGTCTGCCCTGATCGCAATACCTGTTTCTCCTCTCTGATTCCACACAGAATGAATAGAAAGTAGCTTTGAATAGATTTTGTGTGCACTGACACAAACAAAAATTATAAGGAACACTAGTCTTCCCTTTACATGGTGCCTAACAAATAGTACCTTGCAACTGCAAACTGAAGTTTCTATGATATCTCGCTTTGCTTTTTATGAAACTCTGGACTGTTGAATTAATGTCAGAAACTTACTGTAAATAAGCAACATTTATTGAAATAAAATGGTTTTTTGACTTTTTGAAAATGTAAGGCCTTATAAACTAACAACCAAGAGTTAACCTCCCCAGAGCATCTGCCTCCTTTTCAGACACATTCTGATTGTCATGGATACCAGAGAGCAGAGGTGTGAATGCTAGCCATCAAGTTTTACATGACAAAAGCTGTGAACAGGTAGCTCTGTTTTGGTCTCATTCCCCCACCCTCATCTCCTGGGAAACACAGATCATCCTCTATGTGAATAAGTGAAAACTCCCCTTACTTGGGAAGTAACATTAATGATGCATTAAAACAATTGGCATTGACTGCAAATGAATATGCTTATGGCATTCAACCCCATCAATGAAGAAAGGTACACCTGCTTGCAATGATAAGACATGTGGCCATAAGAATGCACTGGCTGTGGTCAGAATCATACTCTTGTTTTTGTGGAACCCTTACCAAGATCCATGGTGTAAGCTAGGAGCGAATCACCCGGAAACGGTTAGGTTAACAGCACAAGAGATGTAAAATGGATATAACATATGGGACCAATGCAACAGGTTTAAAATTGAATTGACTGCATTATGGGGATGAAAAGCCACACACGAGCTATTGCTATGAATTTCCTGTTGTGCACCAGAGAAGTTAAAGTATATCTTTATGAATGGGCTAAGAAAGGATTGTAGGCTATGAGAGCACTAGGCTGAATAACAGAGATGTACTTTTCAAGTGTAGATGGCACACATGGAAGCTAGAATTAGTTCAAATAGAAAAGGACACAAAGCAGTTAGAAGATGAACAAACTATTGCCTAGTTTGGAGTTACCACACCTGGCACCTTTTTCCAAATGCTGCCCTTTGAAAACGAACACAGATTTATGACCTCCCCAATGGCGAGGATAGCAAGGGAAAGGGTAGGCTGGAAAAAGAACATCAATGTTCTAAGATTGCATTGTGAGAGAGATTTAACAGTGTTGATGAATTAGTTGCCTCTGTCTAAGATGGGGTTGGCTTTAGTCAGGATTAAAATGCTGTATTTGAAATAGGAATTGTGAGACTGGCAGACTTGATCGATTCCAGAACCCAGGAGTCTGCATTAGGATGCAAATGTAGCTTACTATATATACAAGTTTCCTTTTTAAAGAAAATGGTGCAGAGATAGATTTAGACTGAGGGAGGGTTTGTTATCACGGGATACGCGATAATGACCCCTCCCAAAATCTATAGGGTTATTAGCACATAGTTTTGGAGTTTAGATGGTATAGTCAAAAAATGTACTTTAATAGTGGGTAATGTAAAGAGGCAACTGAGTTAGTAAATTATATGCAGTTTTATTTTGTAATATTGAAGTAAAATAGTTGTCCTCATAAAGTAAGCATTTTAATTGCACACTTGGAAGAACTGAGACAGGTTTAACATGAGCATGCATTTGCTGTCACGTAAAAGTAAATGGTTTCTCAATTAGAAAGAGAAGGCAATTCCCTCTTGCTTAGCTTCCTCTTTCGTGGGTTAAATAGGATGTTGCAGCCCAAAAGAAAGTCCGGTCAGGGAGGAATTGTCATGTTGACAGATATTTTGCTTTGAAATTGCATTTTTGTTGCTGTGTCTGCTTTTGAAGACAGAATGTTCAAAGCGCAGTCAATACCGGTATGAGTCCGCCTCATCTTGAGCCGAGCAAGAGGAAGAGCCAATACACACAGGCCATGAGGCCAAGAAGCCTCTGGAACTGCCAGGCCGAGATGGTCTCCGACTGCGCAAACATCTGACACGTGGCCAACAGATCCGCCATTCTGTCCCCGGTTAGGTAAACTCTGCAGTCTATCGTGTTCCAGCGAAAACCCAGGAAGATCAAGTCCTGAGAGACCGTCATGGAAGATTTCCGCCAGTTCACCGACAGCCCAAGGTGGAACTGGAGCTGGAGGAGAGACTGAAGATTGTACGCGGCTTTCAGTGGGCAAGGGTTGCGCAACAGCCAATCGTCCAAATAAGGATACACATGGATACCCTGCAGACGAAGATAAGCTGCGATCACCGACTCTTCGTAAAGACACGCGGTGCCGAGCTGAGGCCAAAGGGAAGCACTCGGAACTGGAAATTCTCCTCTCCCACAGAGAAACGCAGGTATCTCCGGTGTGGATTCCAGATCAGAATATGCATGTACGCATCCTGAAGGTCCACCACGCTGAGTCAATCGCCCATCTGTAAAGAGAACTTTATCTGACCAGGCGTGATCATCTTGAATTTCTCTTGGGGTAGGAAAAGATTGAACTGGGAAAGGTCTAGAATGGTGCGCAGGCCAGCCTGGTTGGATTTGGGCACCGTAAACAGTCGGGAGTAGAAGCCCTCCCCTCGTTCCCCTAGGGGAACGGGTTCCATCGCTCTGAGATCCAGTAACTTCTGGATCTCGGCCCTGAGGGAGGCAACCCCGACTGCTGGAAAGGAGGATTGATGGGTGGGATAGGGCGAAGGGGGACGCGGAAGCCCGCCTGAGCGACTGACAAGACCCACCGGTCCTCGGTAATAGTCTGCTACTCCTCCCAATGAGATGCAATGCGTCCTCCCACTGGGGTCTCGTGCGAGCGCAGAGAACCCTCATTTGGCTGTTTTTTCGATGTCTGCACCACCTGAACCTGAGGATGAGGCTGAGGAGCAGGAGAAACATTGACTCCGTCGCTGCCTCCGGCGGGAATTTTCCAAAGGGGTATCGACTCTGCGGGATTTTTGGTCCAGAAAACCCCTAAAACCAGAGGAAGGCTGGGGCTGTGACAATGGTCTCTGTGTCCTAAAAGGTGGTTTCACCAGGACAGACAAGGACTTGGAGGTCTGGGTGCTATCCTTCGTTTTGGTCAGCTCCACATCCGTTGTGGAATGAAAAAGCTCCTTGCCGTCAAACGGCAGATCCAAAACCTTATCCTGCACCTCCTTAGAGAACTTGGTGGCATGCACCCAAGCCTGACGAGAAGTATCCACTCCAAGCATAAGGCCTCGGGCCGAAGTATCGACATGGTGAGCCGCCGCCTCCAGCAGATCTTGAGCCAGGACCCTGGCATCCGACATACCTGCCTTGAAGTCCTCAAGCTTTTCAGCGGGGATGAATTCCTCAACCCCCGACAGACCTTTCCACATTTTCATATTCGTCCCTGCTAACACCAGTTCTGCATTGGCCTGACGCAATTGTAGGGGCGAGTTAGCAAAAATCTTCCTCCCAAGTGGGTCAAGAAGCTTATCCTCTTTGCCCAGGACCTGTGTAGCCGTCGTAGAGGAGGATGCCGCAGGTCTGGACTGCAAAGTGGCCGTAGCCACCACTGTGGAGGGGGGGTGGACATGACTCTAAGGCCACCTCTTCCGAAGAATGAAGCCTGTAGCGCCCGTTAATTTTCTAATTGATGAAGAGTCCAGAGTGTGGTCTCTCCCAGACTCTATGGACCTCGGCCAAAACGTCCTTCTGCAAGAACAAGCCAGTACGCTCCGAAGGAGACAAGGTGAACGCCCCCGAAAGCACGCCCTCCTGCGGAGCGGGTGCCTCGGGTACTGGAACATCCAACAGACACATCATGTCCAGCACCCGGACGTGAAAGGCTCTGATAGAGCGGGGCTGGTCTTTGCTGTCCTGATCGCCCTGTATATCATCCGATAGATCCGGATCAGGTTGAGTCACATCCAGCCCCACAATCGCCTTGTCCACTGGGGACAATGGAGGCGGGGGTGGAAGAGTTGGGGGAGGCCCAGCCGGTAAAGGCGGCGCAGGCGGAGGCACAGGCACCGTAGACGGGACCGTTGGCACAGGCGGGCATATCTCCCTAAACAGGCCCTTAAAGTACTTCTTCATGGGGTCCGAACGCATACGTTTCTGAAACCTGCCGAAAAAGGTGTCCTCCGCCGATGACTTAGGCGTGACAGGAGGCCTCTCATGAGGAGGGTAATTCCAAGGGCGCAGAGGGGAGGGTTGCCAAGAGGGCCCTGCCCCACTGTTGTCTACATAAATCAAGGGCGCAGATGCCGCTGGCAGCGAGACATTGTGCGGTAGAGGTAACCGAGCGTTCCAGTCATAAACTGGACAAAACGGATGTGCACAAGGAAACCTATGTTCACCTGAAAGAGCACGCCCTACACCTTTATTTTTTGAACTTACCTACAATGCTACCACCAAAGGTTCAAAGTTTTGGTGTTCGAACCTTTGGTGGTAGCATTTTTCGGACATTTTGTACGGTCAGACCTTTTTTTTTGGTCTGATCTTACAATTCCGGTCGAAACTCGTGTCGGCTGTTATCGTTGATAAGCAATAAAATAGGCTAACCTGAGCCGGGAGAACTTTGTATCAATCAACTTTTTTGGAATCCATTTCTGGCATCTAAAGAATGCAATATATGGACATTGATAACTTTAGGACTCTTTCCTGAGCACGAGCACATATCCCTAGAACCCAATTTAGATATTTTCACGATACAAACCCCAGTGGGTCGGTTTTGTTTTTGGGATCCTCGATGCCGGAATATCACCTACAATTATTTATCTTCTCAATTCTATTGTAATATGGTCAATAGCGCACAGTAAAGGTATCACACCCAACACTCTTTAATCCTTTGTTCATCCCTATGTGGTCTGCCTGCTTTATGCTTATGGAATAGCATAAAGCAGGCGGACCTGATAGGGATCCACTGTAAAGGCTGTCCAACATGGAGACATGTGGACAGAGTTTAATTGTAATTGTGTACACTGCTTACCATGCTTGCTGCATAACATGCAACCATGTTGGACATTGCTTAATTGTAATTGTGAGCGCTGCTTGCCATTCAAGCATATCATGCAGCACTCACAATTAAAAGTAAACGCTGCCGGGCATGCTCGCTTGCCAGGCAGCATTTACTCAATTTGCGTGGAGCAGTGCAAAAGTGCAGGGCAAAAGATGGCATGCACATATGTACGCCGTCTTTTGCCCTGCACTTTTGCACTGAGCTTTGGATTCTGCCATGCAAATGGTGAAAGTTTGGTGGCGGGGAGCCATTTACCTTGCAGTGCAAACATTAGGACTTGCTGCTGCCAAATTACTCAAATGATGAAAATGATCCCCTAAGAATAAGCAATAGGTTTTGGTATGGTATATCATAATTACACACCATCACTCTGGGGACTGTGATATCATTACTATCACACACCATCTCTGTGGGGACCTTAATATCATAATTACACACCATCACTCTGGGGACTGTGATATCATTACTATCACACACCAATTCTGTGGGGACTCGGATATCATTACTATCACACACCATCTCTGTGGGGACCTTACTATCATAATTACACACCATCACTCTGGGGACTGTGATATCATTACTATCACATACCATCTTTGTGGGTATTTCAGCATCACTATTATGACAAAACATTTCTGTTTGGACTTTACTATCATCAAGACACAGTGAAGCTCTGTGGGGTCTTTAAAAGCATTATCATCACACATCGCTATGGGCACTTTAATGTCACACATTCCACATAATATCTATGAGGGGGATTTTAACATTGCCCTTATTACACGATGGGGTCATTACGAGTGAGGCGGTCAGGGGTTAATGGCGCCGGTAAAGGTGCCAGAGCCGTCAACCCCTTACCGCCTCATTACGAGTCTTCTTGCGGGAACCCGCTAAGGACGCCTGGTTTTACCAGGCGCCCTTAGCTGGTCCCGCGAGCAGACCAGGGTGCTAACAGGCTTATTCCCTTTGAGCCCTATGGGGGCTCGAATGGGGATGGGTTCCTTGAATGAGGAATTACTGGGCCCTCCAAGGTCGGAATGGCCCGGTAATTCCTCATTCAGGAACCCAGACCCGGTACCCAGTAAGGGGGTAGCCATGCCGCTAATAGTGGCATGGCTACCTCCTAACTTGTAATGACCCCCTATATCTTTGTGAGCACATTAACATCATTATCATCACACAGCATCTCTGTGGGGACCTGAACATCATTATCATCACACAACATCTCTGTGAGGACCTGAACATCATTATCACACAGCATCGCTGTGAGGACCTGAACATCATTATCATCACACAGCATCGCTGTGAGGACCTGGACATCACTATTATCACACAGCATCGCTGTGAGGACCTGAACATCATCATCATCACACAGCATCTCTGTGAGGACCTGGACATTACTATGATCACACAGCATCTCTGTGGGGACCTGAATATCATTATCATCATAAAGCATTTGTGTGAGGACCTCAACATCATTATCATCACACAGAAGCGCTGTGGGGACTGGAACATCATTATCATCACACAGCATCTCTGTAAGGACCTGAACTTCATTATAATCACACAGCATCTCTGTGAGGACCTGAACATCATTATCATCACACAACATCTCTGTGGGGACCTGAACATCATTATCATCACACAGCATCTCTGTGAGGACCTGAACATCATTATCATCACACAGCATCTCATCTCTGTGAGGACCTGAACATCATTATCATCACACAGCATCTCTGTGAGGACCTGAACATCATTATCATCACACAGCATCTCATCTCTGTGAGGACCTGTACATCATTATCATCACACAGCATCTCAGTGAGGACCTGCACATCATTATCATGACACACAATCTATATTGGCCCTTCTACATCGCTAATGTCAGATACTATGTCTATTGGGACTTTAACATCACAATAATTACACATCATCTTTGTGGGCACTTCAACACTGGTATTACTGCAGAGTATCACTGTGGGGTCTTTACCATCATTATTGTCACACACCATCTCTGTGGGGGACGGTAACACCACTGTTATGATGCACCATCTGTGTAAGGACTTTAGCATAATATTAATCACACACCATCTATATGGGGACTTCAATAACAATATTATCACACACAATCTTTGTGTGGTAATTCCCTTTACCACAGTCACGCAGCATCACTATCGGGGAAATTAACTTCACAATCATCACATACAGTCCCAAAGTATTGAGTGAAATCTGTATCATCATACCAATCATACAGATCATTGGGCAAGATGGCGATGGTGAAACAATGAAACCTGAATTCAAATCACTGCTTCCCACCTTGACGATGGTGTGTGATCCAGGGTTATGCATGTCATCCTTCTATGTGGCAGTTCTCTTTTCTGACACATTTGGAATATTTGATATAGGATTTAATACCAGAATTAAGAGCCTTTAAGTGAATATTTTATAAGAAATGCTCTACCTCTACCATCTATCTGTTGAGCATCCCTAGGATGTGGGGAGGTACCAATTGTTAGAACTAGAATTGTATAATGTGAAAAGAGTACTGTAAAACCTTTAGTCATTTACATATGGATGTATTTAATTCCAAATAAGAATAATGAAATAAGTCCCCACAAGGATGGTAACACACGTTCAAGTCCCCACAAAGATGGTACCGAACACGCGAGTAAAAATAAGCATTTTTGCAAATATGAAGTTGGATCCTGCATTATGAATTTTTTCTGAACATAGTTCTGCTATTAGCCCATTTCTAAAACATTGGGAAGGGTTAGTCCCCACAAGGCAGGTATCCACACATAGTCCCCACAAGGTAGGTAAAACGTGTGTGTGTGTGTGTGTGTGTGTGTGTGTGTGTGTGTGTGTGTGTGTGTGTGTGTGTGTGTGTGTGTGTGTGTGTGTGTGTGTGTGTGTGTGTGTGTGTGTGTGTGTGTGTGTGTGTGTGTGTGTGTGTGTGTGTGTGTTATATCTGTAATTGCCTGACCATTGTATTGGGACATGTCAGGTATACAGCTCGGGTGCTAGTCTAGTCTTCTCTCATAGTGAGCTGTCCGTGAGAAAGTGTTTGTGTTGTGGAGGAGGGCGGGGGTTTGAGTTCCTAAATATCATACCTGGTTGGATGGGGTAAAGGTGTTACAGGGAAGGGGATACCGCGTCTCACCCCACACTGGTCCACCCCCAGGAACTGGGTCCAAAAGTGATGGCCACCTGGATGACAGCCCCGGGGACTAGCGGGTGAGACATATTCTGGTTTCTCACAGTTTGAACAGCACAGTTGATACAAACAAAAAAAACAAGCTGGTGGTTGGTGGTGTTCAATAGCGTTCTCAGGGCTCAATTGTGATTTTCATGTTCTTTTAAACTTCTCAAACTTTATTTAATGTCTCATTTAAAATTAGCCCGCTCTGCTGCTGCTTACCAACATATTATCCTTAAGAAACAGTATAACAACATACTGAAATGTTGAGTTATTGGGCTTTCTTAAGTTTTCTTTCTGCATTTTTCTATTTTGTATTGTGTATTTTTTTATTTCACCATTGGTGTTTAATATTCCATCTTAACATTATTTAGTTTTTATGCTTTTCTTATTCGGTGCATGCTTAATCATTGTGCTCTTTACTCCTAATATCCTCTTTCCTGGGAGCTCTAGAGAAAGATCAAATTGGAAAATCCTCTTTTGCGTTGCCCAGATCCTGGATAGAATAAAGAAAACTGCCTTTTAAACGAAAAATTAATGATATGTTCTGAAAATGTATAATAATGAAATTTGTTTTCATCTTTAGTACTATCAAAAAACAGCAAGCCCATTCACACAACTATCCTGAATCCGCATGTGCATGTCATTGGAGAGGATGCTGCCTGTATTGCCTATATCCGCCTGACACAGTACATTGATGGACAAGGCCGGCCTCGCACTACGCAGTCTGAAGAGACCAGGGTCTGGTACCGCCGGGAGGGCAAGTGGCTGAACGTCCACTATCACTGCTCTGGGGCCCCAGCTGCCCCACTCCAGTGAGGAACAAATGCAGGTAATGTGCAAAGGGCTGTAATCTCTTGGAGTTTGTCTTGAGTATTTGAGAAGATGCTGTATAGGTTGAATTATATATTGGGGATGAAGTTACGTAGATGTGCTTTTAAAAAAGTATTCACAGGAGAAGATAAAATAGGTTGCTTTAGAAACTATATTTTCATTGGTTGGTGAGTTTTGTGTTTGTCGACCAAAGATGTCTGACTGACAAATAGTGGAATTGTTTATTATGTCGTTATTTTAAGGTCTTAAGAATGACAGAATGTTTTGGAAGCGTTTGGTTGCGAGCAAGACGTTTTTTAAATGGTGTTTGGGTGCTTATTATTCAGAACATGCAGAACATCTCTAAATTAGCTTTTCGTTCATTTAGAGGGCCTATTTGGCCCACTTAGAGGGACACTCCCATACATCATTGACTATTTAAGAGAGAGAAAAAAACATAAAAATCTCTCGCCATTTCAATTCTACTCAAACACATAGAACCCCATTTCTTACTTGTCAAGAGTCAATTATCACCAGCAATGGTAAGTGAATTTTCTGAGCCCTGCACTAGTGCCACCTCTGAGAACCGAAAGCAATTGCTTGCAAATTGAACAAATGGGGAACATCTTGTTGATTGCACTTGTTTTTGTTCACATCAACCTTAAACAGGTTGCAGGGTGATCTTATAC
This sequence comes from Ambystoma mexicanum, assembly GCF_040938575.1. Classification (NCBI taxonomy): domain Eukaryota; kingdom Metazoa; phylum Chordata; class Amphibia; order Caudata; family Ambystomatidae; genus Ambystoma; species Ambystoma mexicanum. The sequence goes on from NC_090929.1 coordinate 806,516,744, forward strand.
CCTCAGTAACCTTTACGGAAACATTATTTCCAATGATATCTTGTCTGAAACGTGATTTATCTCCTGTGTATGCAAATGAAATTAAACATGCTCACAAAAACAGTACAGGTTTTTTTTTTTGCAACGATTATTCTCTTCATTTAACGTTTGCTGTCTTTTCCTCATTCACTTGCTTTTGCACTTCAAGCTTTCTTTCATGCTCTTTTTGCTCTTTTGCACTTTATTTTACTGTTTCTTTTTTTTGGGACTCTTAGCTAATTCCTTTTCTATTTCTTGCTAAGCTTCTTTTCTCCATCCCCCATGGATAGAAGAATGATCTCTAGATCATTCTGGGGTTAAGTAAGTTCTCAGCTATGCACCTTTTATTATCTTTCTCTCATGTCACCACCCTCCTTCTAAATCTCCCATTCCATCTCCCTGCTTTAGTCAATATAATCTCTGATGTTTGGACACCTCTACCTTTTATCACCTCCTTCTTATTTTTCCCTTCCAGTTAACTCAAATTTACTTTTCGCTTCCTTCCGTAGACTCTTCCCTCTAGTCTTTTAACTCGTCTCATGGCAGCTATGAACTCTCTACACCCCACTCACCCATTTTGCCCTTATCCTCAGCCCTGCCTCGCCACACAGACCTTTGCTCGCTTCAATCCTCACTTCATCATGCTCTAACTCTTCCCATCATTTCTTTTATGACTTTTCTCTTAGCTGCTAAACAACTGTATTTCTTCAACCTCATTGTTTCTTATTCACTGCATCCTTGTCGCCTGCTTCAGCTTCTCAACCAAATATTGACACCCCTCCATCTGAACCCTCATTCTACTCCTACCCTCCTTCGGTGGACTTTGCTAATTCATTTTCTAACAAAGTTACACAACTAGACTCCTCCTACTCCGCTTTTCTGACTGTTTTCCTTTCGTTCAAGTATTATCTTGACAACAACATGTTCTCCACTTTCTGGGCTAGCAGTCATTCCCCAGTCTTTCCTTTCTACATGGGATTCCCCCTGGTTCTTTAGTGGGTCCTCTTCTTTTCATTCTGCCAATATCTCCTCATTTAGCCCTTCCTCCCATTTTTGTGCTGTCGACTCTCAAATCTTGATCTCTTTTTTTCCTCCTTCTCTATCTCCCTTCAAACAAAAAATGGCCTCTTCTTGCAGTTCAAACCTGGATGCCTTCCCATTTCCTACATGTGAATGCCTCCAAAACCAAGATCCCTTTCTACCTCTCCTCCAGTCCCCCCCTTTCTTCAACTTCCCCCATCTTATTTCCTCTTTGTTTTGACCCGGCACTTTCCTTCTCTACTCAGATCTTTAACACTGTTCACTCCTGCCGCTTTCAACTCTACAGCATTCGCAAAGACCGACCTTTTGTGATTTCCATGCCATCATACTGCTTATATCAACTCTCATAGTCTCTCACTTGGACTATTGCTCTGCACTTCATACTGGTCTACCTACCTATCAATTTGCCCTGCTCCTGTCTGTCTTCAATTCAGTCCATATGTATTATATGCTGTCTTTCCTCTGCATTTCAATTACACCCTCTCTTGGCTCTCATTAGAATACTGTCTCCTCTTTTAATTTCCTCTGCATAGTCTTCAAATGCGAACATGGTCTTGCCACTCCTTATCTTTGTTCACTAGTCTCGCTCTCTGTCCAGACGTGCTTTCTTTGCTTCCAATACCTAAATCTGCTCATCGTTCCCAAACCCCCAATCGCCCGCTCACACTGCTTAACACTTTTTGCACCTAACACTAGAATTCTCTTTCTCTTGCTATCCGATCCTCTTACTCTTCATCACTTCTCGTCTCACCTTAAAAACGTTCAGCTGACTTTTAAATTGTACATTTTCTTTTGGCCATCATGGTTTGCCAGAATAAATATTATTTGATGTGAAAGATTAAAGGAAAGAAGAACTAGAAAGAAGAAGAAAGAGCATCAAGGATCAAGCTCACTGCAAGAAACCCTGTGCAATCTATGTGACCATCGTATTTACAAGCATGAGAGAACACTCTTGAAAATGTACATGGTCACGCAGACAAATGCTTTTCATGGAACACCTTTATTTTATTACCTGCTTGTCACATGTATTTGTGCAGCTGGTGCTCATCCCATCTGATGATCCCAAACGTCTTAGCATTCTTTCTCAACTTGACTCATTAAACCAGGGATGCTGAAAGTGACAGTCTCCACTCTTAAATTATCCACCCAATTTGCCAAGTTCTCTACCTGCTACAATGCCATCCACTCTGCTTAGTCTCTAGCTGTCTTTCTGTAGCATCGAGCGTAGGAAATGGAATGCAGGATGTTACTGGAGGCTCGAGAGTGGAATGAGGAGCTGCAGAGGACGGAGCGAGCGGAGACGGTTAGAAGGAGAGAGACTGAAGAAGCTACACAAAGCTCATGTCCCCTCTATCCACATCATTTATGTTAGTTACATGAAGCTACTTAGAATAGTTATATACAACAAGTCTATTGTTATGTTATCATGAGGGAGAATGGATGCTGTTGGTCGAAACCCATGGCAGTGTTAAGCATGCGTTGAGGACTAGTGATGGTAGAGTATGGAACAGTGAGAGAGTTATGGTTTTGGAGGAAAGAGTAAGAAGAGATGTGGATGGTGGGTGCAAGCCTGTTCGTGGAATTGAAAGAAGTGATGTTGTCAGGAAGTTTTCCTTGGCACAGGATACAGATATGCAACAGGAGTCTTCAAGAGAAGCGTCACGGAAGTCATCAAGAGTTGGGAGGAATTACAACAGACCTAGACATTTGTTAGACTATGAGGAGTTTTAATTTTAGGAGTGTTCATTATTAAAGAGGGGGGATGTGTAGCATCGAGCGTAGGAAATGGAATGCGGGATGTTACCGGAGGCTCGAGAGTGGAACGAGGAGCTGCGGAGGACAGAGCGAGCGGAGACCGTTAGGAGAGAGACGACTGAAGAAGCTACAAGAAGCTCATGTCCCCCCTATCTACATAATTTATGTTAGTGACATGAAGATACTTGGAAGAGTTGTATACAACGAGTCTATTGTTAAGTTATATCATTACCCATTAAATACCTCCCCATCCACTTACCTGCGTATGCCCCATTACTTCACTTTCCGTTACCAAATTCATACACAATTCTAACCAGATGTTTACATACAGTAACAATCAATTGTTCCATCCTGTCTGTACATCTACAGACCTACGGTAAGAGTAACTGCCCACAATTCGATTGCCTCCCCTGCCCTTCTCCACTTGCTGTCATCTTGGTGCTGGTGCTCCGGGCTGCATTGCTCGCACTGGAGTATCTCACCCGACCTCCACGGGAGTCCCTCAGCCCATCTCCCTTTCACCCGTGGCCCGCCTCAAGTTCTGGAGATTATTATCCCCAATCATGGATAGATATATTCTATTTCTGAGGCTTGTGGAATCTGCTTAGATCACATGCTGTGCATAGGCCGACATCTAGTGGAAGCTGCAGAGTATTACAGTTTGTTTTTCGAAACTCGAAAAGGGGCGTCGAACTAGGGTGTGCCAGTAATACTATCCCTAGTGTGATGCCCACTGTACCCATGATCCCTCACGTGTGTAGGACCCTCAGATTGTATTTTTTCTGACATTAGGTAGCATGAGGAGTAGCGTGAGTACAGAGTATCTAAGCAGATAAGATAGTGGCTGTGTAGTTATGATTAAGTTGCTGTTTCCATAGGAAGAGCACTTTTTGGGCGCCTTATAGCTTCGCTCCCCCTGGACGAATCCACACCAAACTTTGCAAAATAAAGTATATGGCCCACTCAGAATTTTTCTGGAAAGTTTGGTGAAGTTTGGTCCAGGGGGGGCAAAGTTATAAGGGGGGGAGGGGTCCCAAAACTTTTTTTTCCCATAGACTGAATGGGGAAAAAACTTTGCTGATGCCTACAGCCCAAACCGCAGTGTCCTGATTGGCTAATTGGCTTGTGTCATGTCTGTGGACATACAGCGTGTACACTGATTGGGTGGCGGTGAGCGTGGAGTGCGTCAGATTTTTGTGAACGCCCGCCATCTTGTATCCGCGGACAGCACGTTGACAAATGGTGGGGAAATAAACTTTTGGTAAGTGTGTTGGCCTGTAACAGTGTTTGGGGAGGGTGGGGGAGTAAGAGATGGTTAAAAAATGTTATCTATTTGGGTGGTAGGCACTGCCGTTTATGTTCATTGTGTCCGCGGACGGTCGCGCTGTCCTTGATGTCCGCAATAGACCTAGATGGGGGGTTGTCCTAATGACAATATACCTGTCCGTATTGTTCGCAGGCAAGTTGAAACTGTTCTAAGAACACACTCGGTGTCCGGGATGTCTGTAATAATCCAAAATGGGGGTGTCCTAAGGACACTAAACCTGTCCGTACTGTTCGCAGGCAAGTTGGAACTGTTCTAAGAACACCCAAGGTGTCCGCGGACATAAAAAATTGCTATAAGGCATAGTTGAAAATGTTTGATTCTATGGGTGTGATATGCTGCGGTGGTTGTGGCCAGGGCCTAGAGTCTTGTGTGCATGGCCGAAGGCCGTAGGCCATGCACCCAAGACTCTAGGCCCTGGCCACAACCACTGCAGCATATCACACCCATAGATCACACCCATAGAATCAAACATTGGGTGTGATATGTTGTGGTTGTGTGGCCAGCGTCTACCTAAGACCGAAGTTATAAGTACCGGAGTTATAAGCTACCATAGGTGTGATATGTTGTGGTGGTTGTGGCAGGGCCTACCCAAGACCAAAGTTATAAGCACTGAAGTTATAAGCCACCATGGGTTTCATATAGTGTGCTGGTTGTGGGCAGGATGTAGAGTGTTGGGCGCATGGGCGAAGGCCGTAGGCTGTAGGCTATACACCCGAGACTCTAGGCCTTGACCACAAGCACCACACCATATCACAGATATAGATCACACCTATAGATTTGAATATCGATCAAATGTTTGCAATTAAACTTACTGTTTGATTTGTTGAGTTTGGTACCTGGAGGAAATATTCTTTTTCAATTTCTGTGATAAAAGAAAAGAGCATGTTAGTATATGTATTCTATAAAGACTCATTACATTGCATAATAAACATTTCAGCTTTTTTTTTTACCCTCATATTTGGTTTACAAACCAGTGTACTGTGCATGTTGCTCAGTTTCTGTGTTTGTTTTTCAAATCATTGGGTCTGTGGGAAAAAAAATCCTTGTCGGATTAAAAAAAACCTTTTTTTGTTATGCTACAGTCTATTTGTTTGTTTCCTTTCAGTGTTCACTTGTTGTTTCTGGTTAATGTTGTATCTGTTGGATTGCTGCAGATTTCTGAAGCAGTTAGATACCTTTTGGCGTATTCTAATTGTCTATTTTTTGTTACAGTTTAGTGTTATTCATTTATCTGTTTGGTTGTTATGGGATCTTGGGCCAGTTAGATACCTGTTGGCGTATTCTAACTGTTTATAGTTTTTTATTTGAATTTTTGTTAATGTTGAAGTACAAATTAGTTATTAAATTTTGGTTTTAAGAAGATTAAATAAGCGTTTGTAAGATTTGCTGGTAATCTCTGCTTTAGAGTAATGGTACTATCATTACATTCGAACCATCCACATTTCTTTTTAATATATGCAGTGTAGTGACCTGCATTGGTTGTGGCTCCTGTGTGGTAGATTATACCTATTGTTGTGAAGGTTTTCTTACCAAGTGATACTTGACCGTGTGTGAATCCAGTCAGCTTGCAGTTGTTTTTGGTACCATCTACATTGTAACGTAGAAGCATTAGTTTTAAGTAGTTACTATGTGTTTGTATTAGTAAGGTGGAGCGATTATCTGAATTGTAGGTAGTACATCTGCCATGGTTTGCATGTTGTACAGGTTGCTGAAATGGAATGGATTCACAATTTGGTATGGATACATACACAAAGCGCTCATTAGGGATTTGTTCTTGTGTAACATTGTTGCAGAGAGTGCAGGTATGTTTCCACGTGTATGAAATCTGGAATATTTCATTTATAGGTATGTTTTTGTTTTCCAGTATTTGTAGTAAGTACATTAGAAATTCTTGTGGATCTTCTTGTGAGTTTATAGTGAATTTCGTCATTCCAGCACAGTAGTCCAATTCTTGTCTTATTCCGTGAACACTATATGTGTTGTCAGGATTGTTTGTTGCGTTTCTATGAAGGACTAAAATTTTCAAACACAATTGGTTTGTACTGTGTGAGTAAATGTTGTCAACAATTGGTGGCAATTGAAATAGAATATTCATTGCTACATTTGCGTAACAACTTACACCAGTTACATTTGAAAATTTGAATGGACCAGATAGTTCTGTGTCCAAATCATTTTTTCGTAGTGTGTGTTGCTTCTCTGAAGAAGTACCTGAGTTACTTTGACTAATAGGTTCTTCTTTAGTTATGGTAAATGATGAAGTATTAGCTTCTTTTACTCTCTTTGGAGGATTTGCAGTCAGATTCTGTTGCATTTCAGTTTGAATTAGTTTTCTATTATGTTTTCCTTTTGTGGAACAGGATATGCTTTTAGATGGGGGGTGTATAGTGTAGGTAGTGCCTTGTATTCTAGAATGCAAGGAATATCAGCGTTGACTTTGCTTGCATCAAAGTTGATTAGAAATAGACCGTCAAATTTACGTAAGCATGATAGTGCTACGTAACTCATGCCTTCTTTAAAGACTGTTACCAATATCTATCAATGCTTTGTCTAGGGTAAGACCTTGGGATTTATGAATGGTGACTGCATATGCAAGAGTTAGAGAAAATGTTTCTCTATGTACATACATGTCTTTGAAGACAAGGAATCGAACTGTTGAGCGCCCTATACTTTTTACTTCTGAAAGTTTGTCAAAGAGAATATTGACAAACTGAATGTTGTTGTCACGTAGGTATGTTTGAAAGCCAACAACTGTACCCAGTGCTCCATTAACTAGTCCTTGCTCCACATCAAGGTTACGTTTAAGCATTACTCTACAGTTTAAGGATAATTTTAATATTTTCTCCAACCCAGCTGTGTTGGAGATTGAAATTTCTAAGGTATTTAGTCTTGTTGTGGCTTGTTGACACATGGGTAGTGTCATACCATGTACATCCAGTTTGTCTGTGGAGCAAATTTCAATTATTGGTTGCATTTCTTTTTTTAACATTGTTTCATTGAATTTGGAACAGCTTGCAAGAGTTGGCATTAAGGCCATACAATTGACATTTTTGTGCGCTGATTGTTCTATAACATCAGTAACACATGAGTTATCGCCATAAAGTGCATGGATGTGCCGGGTTTTTAATATTGATTGTGCTTCTTGAGTTAGTACACCAACTCTAATACTTTTTAAAATGTTGGCATAGGTGAGGTCTGCAGATTGGCGCATGTTTTCTGTTAATTTTTTGTATTGGAAATGTTGCCAAAGGTTGACATTTTCTATGCTGCCAATAGTTTTACGGCAGAGTTTGTCTCCTAAGGTTTTAAAAATAGGTTCACCTTTCACTGGGGTCAATTGAAGAAGATCACCGAAAACAATAATGGATTTCCCTCCAAACAGTTGTTCGTAGTTTAAGTACTTGCAATCTGAGGTGAATCAAAGCCAACATTAGGTTGGAGACCATGCTCACTTCATCTATTAGTAGCATTTTCATTTGTTTCAAAACTCTGCGTAGTTCCATTACAGCTTCTGTAGAAAGTTTGTAATAATCTAATTTGTTTTGGTGTTCTACTGGAAGGAGTAGTAATCGGTGTAAAGTGACACCGCCTATGTTGCAGGCAGCTAAACCTGTGGGGGCAGTTACAACAGCTGACAGTTTGTTGTTTGTCAATTGTTGAAGAAATTTGCTGATGATTTTGATTAAGAATGTTTTGCCTGAACCAGCTTCACCACTGACGTATAGTAATATAGGTTTGTAATTTTGGCAGGTACATTCTTTATTTTCATGGTGTACACTATGTGCAATTTCTTTTGTTACTTCTTCAAAAATGGTGCGCTGCTCTTTGTTTAGTTTTGATTGTAGTGCAGTTAAGTTTTATGCATCTTCTTCATAGTGACACATGGTGTTTTCTACTTCTGTCATAGATAATTCTGCTTTGCTATTAGTGGCTGTGCCAGTGGTTCTTGGCTTCCTGTTACAGAAGGTTGACTACTGTCGGGAGTTTCTTTATCTAGTTGGGCCTGGAGTTCTTCTTCATGTTGCTGTTCATTTTGCAACATTGTTTTGTACTGCGTAAAGTTGATATCGGTGATAGTGCTTTTGTTTGCTTTGAAAGCGTCTTCATAGCTGTCATAGTTATCTGGTATCTCTCCTTTTCTCCATGGTTTAAAAAGTTGTAGCAGGGACATGTAATATAGTTCTTTTTGTTGAGGAGTTTTTAATGACAATTTGATATGATTAATTAAGCTTTGTTTGGTAAGTTTCACTAAACTGCCTTCACAATCTGTCACTCTATATCTGCCTTTCTTTTCATCGGGTTTTATATTATTTTTGTATGCAAAGTTTTGGGCTATGTGGTATAAACACATGTTTTCCAAAGTGGTACTCCTGTTCGGGTAGTATTTGTCTAGTAAATTGTTTTTCAAAATGTCTTGGCTGTTGGGATCATTTTTGGCTATTGTTTCTATGTCGTCATATGATTTGAGAACTCTTTTTCTAGATTTAGCAGGACCAAGACTTAGCCATACTATATTTTCAGTTCCATGTGATAATTTCGCCGCAAAAATATCGGCATACAAACATATCGCCATAGTTTTGCGGCGAAATTCACAATGGTCCCTGCGGGGGACACCCCCGCATCACTTTCTAATGTGCGGGGGACACCCCCGCTCCCACATAATATCCCGAATAAAAATATCGCCTATGGCGAACCAAACGGCCATATTTACGGCGATATTTTTTTTGGGGATATTATTACCTGATACCATATTTTCAGATTTTCCATACAAAGTAGTACAGGTTAAACGATCTACAGCTTCGTAGGCGCCACATTCTCTATGAGAGAGCATTTTTATGCCTAAGCTGTACAATTTTTGAAATAGTGTTTTGTCTGATGATAGGTCATTCCAGAGGTCTTGAAGCACTGTTTTTTTCTGCTTTTGTTAAGTAGGCTGTAACATACCGTGCAACTGCAGTGGAATTGTCTGCAATGTACTGCACATCTATGTTTGCATTCCATAAGAGGGCAATGATTTTGTTGTAATCATTGATATATTTTGATTCTTCTGTTCTTTTTATGTAATACGTATTCTTAGGTGATTTATCTTTAACAGTATGTCTAACTGAAGACATGAAGTTGTTTACTTCACCTGTTTCTGTAACTGGTCTAGGGAAGCCAAAGCAGCATTTGGTGTAGTATTTCCCTTTGTTCTTGTATTTGCATCAATATTTGCCACATTTGTGTCTTTGAAATTGTACAATTTGTGCATGTAGGTCACTGTCGTTTGTGAAGGGATTACACAAGTGACCTATTTTTGGATGAACTGCAAAACAGTGGTATCACTGACCAAATTTAGGAGCATCTTTAATCCATAAAAGCATGTGGATATGTGGTGCGCCTCTGGTGTGGTATTCTTTTCTCCAAAAGAAGTGTTGCACTTCTCCGAGGGGAGGAACAGTTTTATTACAAATAAAGTGTAGCATAGCAATGAAACGATGGTGGAAATATCTTGAAACTAGATCTAGGATCTAGAGAGCAAAGTTCTCCAGGTGCTGGTATATCTATATTTGTTTTGTTTTTGTTTGATATGCGTAGGAAATCATGTACATTTTCCTATGCATATTCTGCACAACGTAATGTAACAAACCAAGTGGGTGGGCCATAGTTTCTGATCATACAATGTACATCTCCGTGACGTCGGAACCAGTATTCTTTTGTACCATGCATGTTTGCAAACAGATTTGTAATACTTGATTGTAAAACCTCATCTTTTTCTTGCACTTTTTGTATTAATTGCATAGGTGACATATTTTGAAAGTGGGTTACTGATTTCAATATGTGTGCAACTCTGTAACATAGAGTTGCTAGTTCACTTTCAAAGAGTAGGTGGAATATGTATTCCACATTTTGTCTAAATCTGGGATCTTCAGAATACATTTGTAGTGAGCGGTTTTTTTTATGATGTTATCTGAGTGGGTCTATCATCGTACCTTCCTCCTTTGCCAGTAGGATATAGTAGAGGAAAAGCATGTGCTTATATACTTTTTCCCCATATGCTCATTGGTGATCCTTTGGTTTGTCGCATTTTGTACGTTTCTAGTGCATCATCTATGCTGTCTTTAGCGTGCAATGGATGAATTGTATAATGGTCTAAAATATTGGATACTGCAGTAGGATCCAGAAGTTGAAATTGACCAGTTTCTGGTGACTCTTGAATTATTTCATTTGTTCCCCTTAAGTTTTCTTCAATGTTTATTTCTTTGTAGTACTCATTATTGTCATTTAGATATTGCAAGGCTTGTCTAACTTTATGTAAGTCGACAAGTTGTTGCCAATTTTTTTTGTCTTTTGTTGGTACACTATTTACTAAGATAATTAAAGATTGCTCTATTGGACGTTGCACTCCTAGAGTGTGCACATTTTCTGTCAGATCTAATCTAAATGCCTTTCACCAGTTCAGAGGGAGATCATTTAGCTGTTTTTGGTTGAAGGTGCATTATTGCTTTAAATGGGTGCACTGTTTGAATTATGATGCTCTCATATACATTGAGTTGTTGTAGGGGTTTTGGTAGTGGGAATAATTCCAAGTTATTTGTGATAGCATGTGAAGGAGTTTGGTTGTTGTCAAATTTTGTAGTGCAGTAACTGCAAAGTATTAAGGGGTTAGTTATTTCCTATTTGTTTTCTGCTATAAGGTAGAGAGCTAATTCAAACCATTTAGAATCTTCATTGTCCTCTATTTTGTATGTTACATCTATAGTTTTTGTGTTAGTTTTATAAAAAGTTCTGCGGCAACACACACACACATGGTTTGGTACTTCAGCGGATGTACTTTTAAATTTTAGTATTTCTTTTTTGTATGTGTGTAGTAGAAGGTTGCCATGTGTAGAATTGTTGCTAGCCTGCTGTAAAGCTATTGCATTTTGTAAGTGGCTTTCACTTCCAAAATATTTTTTCTGGATATGGTAGATTTCTTCAAGTAGTTCTTTGGCTGTACCATGTAGAAGATTATTTAAATTGGCTAGTGCAAAAGCAGTACTTTTAGCATAGTACAGTTCATAGACTAGATTTCTTATAGTTGGATGATGTGTTGATATCATTTTGCTATGATGGAACGTGCTTTTGCAAATAGGTCCTGAAATGCAGGCTAATGAATGTCCTTGTAGTCCTGTGTATTTACGCACTGGACAGGTATCCATATTTTGCAGCAGTTTCATTTTGATTTTGTCTTTGCCTTTCACATACTGATTGAGGAATTGGCGTAAAGATTTGAAAGATTTCTTGGGAATGTTACACATTGACGTGCATGGCCATTTGTATACTGGATCTTCTGGTCCATTTGAATGGAGAGGTAAATCTGCGTTTTCTGGGGATATTTTTGTAAGCAGTATTTCTTGTTCCATTATGGAATTAAGTTTTTCATAACCGTGTCCACTTCTATGTATAGCAATTGTATTTGTTTGCTTTTGTTTGTATGCTTCTTCATTAAAATATGGTTCTGTGCTTGTGATGTGACTCCATTCACCTCCACAGATATTTAAGAAGTTACTTTTGTTGATATTTCGTTTGAGAAGACTTTTTTGTAATTTAGTAATTAGTTTTGTTAGTGGTTTCATTCTGTTTAACACTAAAATAATAACTTTCTTTTGAGAAGGATTGCACTGTCTGTCAAAGCTTCTAAGATTAATTTTCTACTCTAGGTTTTAATGGTTGTGTACGATTTCTCTACTGTTTTTATAAGATTCTGAAGGACTCTGTGGCGGAACATTTGTGCTAAAATACTTTTTTTGGTATGCTTACTTGCCACTATATCAAGATTTATAGGAGCAGTTTTAGCAGTAGTGGTAGCTGAATTGTTCATAATCGTTTTCTGTTTCGTTTTACATTTTGATACAGTAGGCAAAGTTTCTGTACTTGAAGCTTGTTTTGTTTCGCTAAATGACTGTATTAGCTGTTTTGTTTGAACTTTTTGTACACATTCTGCTAGAGAGGGATGCTTATTTTGGACACTTCTTTTTCCATTTGCTCTACTTCTACGTTGTTTTCTACGGACTTGCTTTTTGGTAGGCATTCTTTGGGGTCTGTTGAAAAAAATAAAGAAGGTATGGGTTGGGCTGTTCTGCGATGCATGTGTGTTGTGTGCATGAGTGTCTTGAGTATGATGGTAGAGGTGTATGTGATGGTGTGTGATTGTGCATTGGGCAGCTACAACTAGTTGGGAAGGCTATTCTTGTATTTGTGTGTTACTATACTGGGGTTCAGATGACAGTAGAAGGTAAGCTATTGGTGAGGAGAAGCACAAATACTAAATCTAATGGTATAGAATTAAAACAGTTCTTTGTTCTGCAATACTAACATTCTAGGAGCTGAGTTATGTCATTTGTGCGCCGAAAAACAGGGATTTGTGCGCTATTCTGCCTGAAAATCCCTGTTTAACAAATGGGGATTTGTGGGCAGAATGGGGCACTAATCTTTTTTTTTTGGTGCACAAATACCATGAATCAACTGCACAGTGTGCTTGAGTAACAGTAAGAATATTGTGGCAGTATTGTACTTAATTTTTTTGTGTGGAATGAGCAGGTTTCTTCTGAGTTGTTGTTTGCACTTCGGATTCTGCTGCTTTTTAGGAGAGTAGTTTTCACTGCAATTGTAAAGGAAAAAAGTAATTTTTTTTGCATATACCACTGATGTTAATTTAGACATTGATTTTTATTTTTTATAGTAGTATTCTTGTTTGTTATTTGAACATAGAATATGCATGCAATTTCCTTTGACTATGTGCAGTCTTTATATTTTATTATAAATATGTTAGTTTAACATGCTTTACAAATGAGTAGAATAGGAAGTGTATGAAACTTTCTTGGTTTCTAAAGGCTGTGTTATTGAATGTTAGGAGAAAGAAAAAATAATGATGTACTTATTTTGCAATTTTTATAAGGTAAATGGCAGACTGTATAGAAAAGCATGGAATGTATGCGTTTGTGAAGGTGTGGGTAATAAATCAGAAGGATATGATTTACAGGCAGTGGTGTTATTGCAGTTGGGAGTTTTTCAATGATAGTGTCCATCTGTGTGAGTGTATGAAGGTGCATGACCTTATCCTGGCTGTGTGTAATTTTACAATACACTAATAAGTGTTTTTCTACAATTATACTGTTCTGTGTAAAAAATGTTTAGATAGTAGATAGGTTTGGAAGTGACAGTTGATTATAGCAGATTGAAAAAATGACAATCAGTTCATTTTATAGGCTATACAAGTTAAGTGGCAGTTAGTCTGTTTATATTCTTTTATAAGAGTTGTACATGTACTGTGCAAAAATATGCATACCTGTAGTTTTTCATACATGTGGATATGCATGCAGCTGCAAGTAGAGATCTTGGAGACTTGTACAGTAGTTTTTGTAGTAGGTGCTTTCCAATGAAATGAGACTTGTACTCAAAGTAATCTACAGTACATTTGAAGTGCTGAACTCTGATGATGGAGTTAGATGTAGAGGTCTTGGATGTGATTGGTGGATGGTTGTGTGACTGGTTAGCTGTATCCAATGAGGGAATGGCACAGAAAGTTAAGTGGAAATGGTAGAAGGGCTGTCCAAGTTACAATATGTCCGTGGACAAGGCAGTAGTCCGCGGACATCGCATATTACATACAGAGATTTTGGGGTGGAGAGGCATGCAAATGAGAATGAGCAGACCAATTGATATGTCAGTAAAGTTTAGTGGGTGTGTTGTGTAAGGAGAGAGTTTGTCAGAAGGTCTTTTTCCTGAGAGAAGAACAGTTAGCTATGGCTGTGTGTTTCAGAAAACAGATTGTGTGGATTTTGAGAGACTCATGGATACATTGGTTGGAGGGGCATGCACAACGCTGTGGAGTAGCTGCAGATCTTGGTTGCCCTCATGTGGAAGTGCACTGGCATGGAGTGCGTGGAATGAGGTGGCTGGACTTCGTACCTCTCTGTGCTGCTTTACAGACAGCGTCATCCTGACATAATTATAATTCATTGTGGAGGGAACAGTTTAGGACATGAGTCAGGAATTTCTTTGCAATTTGCAATGAAAGAAGGACTTGGGAAGGTCATGGACATGTTTCCAAATTCTCAAGTAATATTTTCTCGTATTGCGCAGAGACAATCGCGTTCTTCATTTGGTCCACAAATGGAGAAAGCAAGGCGGAATGTTAATAAGGCTGTTTGTGCCTTTCTAGGAGATGTTGCCATGTCCTCTTTTCACAATGAAAATATTATGTTTCGTAGCACATACATTTTTCGCAGAGATGGAGTCCATCTTACTTATGCTGGTAATCAGATTTTTTTGAGAAATGTACAAAATGCATTGCACCCTTTTGTGGAATTGCAGCCATCCATTTTGCAATAGGTGTGGACTATTTCAAGTTTTTGAAACACAAAAAAAGCCACCAAAAGGCTCTTTTCAGAGCCACCTCTTCCTCCCTTGGAAAAGTGCAATGATTTTGATAGGGCAGCACCCCAAAATGCTAGATGTCTGCGGACTTCTAAAAAGTGCACAGGGCCCTGCTCCATTTATTGGTTACTTCTATTTTTGGACTGTGAAGGATGGCTCTGAAAAGAGCCTTTTTTTATTTTTGTTGTTTTATATTTTTTCTTTTGGTTTTTTATACAACACACACTAGGAGAGGAGGGGAAAGGAGGGTAAGGTGGGACACCAACCATGGGGATAAGAAAGGGCAGGTGGAGAGAGGAAGATCTAGGGTGGGCCTTACTTAGGTAGGTAGCAGGTCTTCTCATGCTCCGAGACCGCAGTCTCAAAAGCACTTCGAAGTCTCTCCCCCTGCAGAGTACTGTGTCACAGTACATACACAAAACTGTGACCCTCGAAAGGTAAGGGTCATCAGCATTGTGAATGGCCTGTGAGGCAGCTGGAGGGATGCGCTCTCCCACAGGAGTGTCTCTTGTGGTGAGAGGAGCGGAAACAGAGGATGAAGTAGAGGAACTCAACCTACTACACACCTCGCAAGGTACAACCTTGCGAATGGCCCCACCGTGGAACGACCTTAGGTGTCGCTTCATAGTAGTCGTACCAAAGCTGTACGAACCAAGCCTCTCGCGACTCAGCACCATTTTGCACTGATTGCAGGTGACTGTTTGCACGTGCCTTGGGTACGTTACCATGAATGGTAAATAACCGCCACACCCAAGACTCACGGCGAGTGCTGGTAGTAGGGACTTCCACTACCTCATCCTCTTCATCCTTCTCTACATCCTCACTCCTGCTCCCCTTTTCAGGTCCTTGGAGAGGTGGTGGTGTTGGAGGGGGTGGGGGTGGATCTGAGGAAGATGTAGCACGAGGTGGCAGTAGAGGAGCCATGGATGCCATCAGGTTTCAGAAAAAGATCTGAAAAATTGGCAGCAAAAATGCAATGTGTTCTGTAAGATAGGCAGAAACACAATGAGGATGAGCTCTGGGGTGTGGCCTTTTATAGGGGTGCGTGTGCGCGGTTCGCAGACACCTGCGCTGTCCGCGGACGGATCGAACACCCAAAAAGGCTCAAAAAGTTCCAAAAAGTATGTAGAAAGTCAGGGTAATTGTCTATGACATGTGCTATGGTGCATTTTTAGTATAAAATATTGTGGGTTGCCCGAAAAGGTACTTTAAAAATGTTTGGGGACCCGGTCAGTGTCCGCATTTCAGGACAAAAGCTGTGTGGGTGCGGTCACATGATGGCGTCGCGAACATGTCCGCGAAGGGAACGGGTGTCCGGAGGACACCAAATGCACGGGAACAGTCGTGCGCATGCGCGGGTTTTCTACGGACAGTGTTCGGGTCCTGAAATTGTGCGAAACAAGCATCACGAACAGTAACGGACAGGCGCGAAGTTCTGAGAACTTACGGGTGTGGTGCGCATGTGCGTAGATGTTCTTTAGGCAGTACGGACAGGTATACTGTCCTTAGGACACCCACATTTTGGATTATTACGGCCATTCCAGACCCAGAGTGTGTTCTTAGAACAGTTCCAACTTGCCTGCTAACAGTACGGAAAGGAATAGTGTCCTTGGGACACCCCCATTTTTGATTATTACGGACATCCCGGACATCGAGTGTGTTCTTGGAACAGTTCCAACTTGCCTGAGAACAGTACGGACAGGTATAGTGTCCTCAGGACACCCCCATTTTGGATTATTACGGGCATCCCGAACACCGAGTGTGTTCTTAGAACAGTTCCAACTTGCCTGAGAACAGTACGGACAGGTATAGTGGACACCCCCATTTTGGATTATTACGGGCATCCCGGACACCGAGTGTGTTCTTAGAACAGTTCCAACTTGCCTGCGAACAGTACGGACAGGTATGGTGTCCTTAGGACACCCCCATTTTGGACTATTACGGACATCCCGGACACCAAGTGTGTTCTTGGAACCGTTTCAACTTGCCTGCGAACAGTACGGACATGTATAGTGTCCTTAGGATACCTCAACTGCCTTTTTTAAAAAATACACAAAAAAAGAACTAAATTGAGACACATATAATATTTTTGTTTTATTATATATAGATGTAACATTTATGAAAGAGAAAGGGAAGCAGAAACTGAGACAAACACAGGAGAATTGGGGGTTTCAAGAGGATTGATAGGAGATGAAGGGATGGAAGCCTCATCAAATGTTTTTCTTCATGAAGAGGGTTTGAGGATAATTGACTGGGATATGGAGAGGGGGGACAGGTACATGTGGGACAATGGTATTTAATCTTTCTTTAATATGGTCTTATACAAAATTTTTCAAAAGGTTGAAATTTGTCATGAGCATGTCCATTTTTTCTTCCATGCGCTGAAGAGTCTTTTCCAAAGTATCTTTTTGTGTACTGTTTTCAATGTTTGTATGGTCTGTTAAAAAATATATATATATGTTAAGTGTACATAAAGTAATGCTTATTAATTTGGTTATATAGAGAAGTGTCTACCATTAGGTTCACTATCTTCAGACATTTCCTCATGTGGGAAATTCTCCTCAAGCCACTCCAAAGTACTAGACATTTCTGTGAGAAAAGAAAAATATATCACTTTTATTGTATCTAATAAAGAAATTTTAGAAATATATCAGAAGAATGAAGTATACTTACTAGCTTCTGGTAAGTTGTATTCTTACTGGTTTGTAGATCTGCTGTTGCTCTGTGTTGTGCAGTTTCTGTGAGGTAAATATGTTGGAAGCCTATCTTTCTT
Source organism: Ambystoma mexicanum (assembly GCF_040938575.1). NCBI lineage: Eukaryota > Metazoa > Chordata > Amphibia > Caudata > Ambystomatidae > Ambystoma > Ambystoma mexicanum. The sequence goes on from NC_090929.1 coordinate 806,534,056, forward strand.
CTTTTGGTATATTCCATTTTATTACATCTGGTGTTTAAATTGATGGTTTATGTGTTACATATATAGGTTCCACTTCTTATTCATTACTTCATATAATGTGTTTGAGTGGTGGTTTTTGAACTTGTACAGTGTTCATATGGCATGATATAACAATTTAAGATACCCCCTGAGTTTTTGGGTAGTGTTGCTGTTATCCGCGTCCGTCAGCGGACATACGCACAGTCCGCGGAAATCAAAATCACTAGCTGGGGGTTCAGTATGTTCTATGATACATGTATATAAAGTCCGGGATATTATGGTTAAGTTGTGCTACTAAAAACATATGAAATTCAGGAAAAAAAACTTTGTTAAAGAGACTTTATGGTTCAAAGTAAAACCGAAAAACCCCTGAAATTCGACAGTTATGGTAAGCTAAGCTACCATAACTCGCGTCACCACTGTTAGGCAGAATCCTGTGCAGTTCTCTTGGGGAACACTGCAAAAAGATTAAGACTACAGAAGTAAGCAGTAAACCCAATTGGTAGCAGTCTGCACCGCCCAGATTTACCTGGTAGCTGTGGCTGAGCAGTCGGACTTCTCTCAAGAAGAGTAGGGCAGGATGTGTAGAGTATACACAATAGGGCCAAAAACACAGTAGAGCAAACAAATACTGATCAGAGCTTTGTATCAAAAGTATAGAGTTATTTATTTAAAACACACTTTAGGTAATACACAAGCACTTTTAATGGAAAGTAAGTTAAAACACAGTCAAGTAAAGTATACACACCTCCCTTGATATGATATGATATGGCATTTGTAACGCGCCTATACACAAGTGTTTCAAGGCGCGACGAGGCAGGGAGGGGGGAACAAGGGGAAGACAGACAACGATCCTACTAGGCCAGGTGTCATTCAGACCGCGCAAGTGCAGGGGTAGGGGGAAGGGAAAAAGTGCAAGGGGAAGGGGGGGGGGGAGTGCAGTACAAATAAGTAGAATAGAAATAAAATAATAAATAAATAGGGCCAGCAGGTGGCAAGTGCAGACAAGTGCTGGGGCGGGGGGGGGGGCTGTAGGGATACAGAGACAGTCCCGCAGTGCAGGGGTTGCCAGGGAGGCAGTGCAAGTGAAGAGTGACTCGGCCCAGGACCGAGGTCGGTGAGAGTGGCCCAGTTGCAGAATCAGTGCAGTTTAGGTGAAGAATTTAGCAGGGGAGAGGGAGAGAGAAAGCAGAAGTGAAGAGGAAGGTTTTGAGGTGCTTCCGGAACAGGAGATGGTTCTCCTCAAGTTTCAGGGAGGCAGGAAGGCTGTTCCAGAGGGAGGCCCCTGCCGCGGAGAGAGATCTACCCCCAGCTCGTTGCTTCGAGAAGCGGCTGACCCTGAGGGACTTGGAGACGGATGAGCGTAGGGCTCGGGAAGGAAGATATTTAGGAAGAGAGAGTTGAAGGAATTTAGGCCCCAGGCCCCAGAAGGCCTTGTGGACAATGCAGACTATCAGACAAGTCAGAGTTAAAACACCACGATTTGTTAAACAGATGTGAGCGCATAACCTGATGGCACTCCAATAGTTCAGTTAAAGGGAGAGAAAAAGGCACAGCATAGAAATAAAACCGGTCCCAACACTTTTAGGAGGTCTCAGCAAGGGAATAAAGGCAGTAAATACTGTAGAGCCAAATTTCATAGGCCAGGCCCACTTTAAAGGGAGCAAAGCGAAATGTGCCCAGGATCACATGGTTTAAAATGCACTAAAAGTCTTTGCAGAATGTTCAAAAAGAGTTTGGGGTGATACAAGAAGGTAAAGTTAGAAGGTCTGGGGCCAACCCAGTTGGCAAGCCAAGGATTTAAGGGTCACCTTGGGCAAACCGAAGAAAGGGAGGCCAAGCAGGACACAGTACCTTAAACAGAGAGGAGGCTCCAGAGGTGGCAGTTGTTCCTGGCAGTGGTTGCAGTTCGTGGTTTCGACCAGGGGAAGAGAGGATCTCGTCGAGGAGGAAACATGGAGTCGTTGCACTGCACAGGGATGAAACCAGCCGCGGAGTTTGTCAATAAAAGGTGCGTTCCTTTTATTCGCGGTCAAAGTGGTGAAGCTTGGCTATCCGGCTGCCGGGGTGCTTGGCACAGGCGATTTGACCAAGAGACGTCTTTGGAAGGCGAAAAGTGCAAACTGGTTGGTCCCACCAGCTCAGAGGAAGAAGACTCGTCCAGCAGAAGATCTTCTCTTGTCGTCGGGAAAGTGGCGAGGTAGTTGCAGCAGGGCTTCACCGGTGGTGTTGTCGTTGCAGATGGCTCAGCTTCTTCCCTCTTCGGATTCTTGGGTCCTGTGGCGACTTCTGAAGTTCCAGTCACAAAGGCCCTGCTTTTATGCAGAAAAACCCCCATTCATCAGCCTAGCTGTCAATCACACATTGGGCCAATCAGTGTAGAGTGCGACTTGGGTTGCCGAGGCAACGCAGTCCAGGGTGCCAATTCCCCCTCCACCCTTCCTGTGGAACCCAGACAGAGTGGCACCATTTGGAGGGCTTCTGTGTAGAAGCCCGCCAAAAAGTGGAACAAAGGGCTCGACCTTGGTTAGAGTTACAGAGACGGACACAAACGCCATTTTAGAAAAGAGTTCTGGCAAAAAGACGCAACCGTTAATTTAATATTAAATAAATAAACCGGCGGTATCTTTAACATTGCACCAAAAAGTGGTGCGTTTAAAATCAATGGGAAAATCCCATAGAGAATATTCCGGTGGAATATTTCGCGTGGTAACCACTGCCACCAGCCAGAAACTCGACAAGGGGGGACTGGACAGTGCCCCCTTGGAAACAGACCCAGGGGCAATATAATTAACCCCTTCCAGTACTTCCACAATATGATGGTTTGTACTGGTTCTGTTCACAATTTAAGACTAGTAAAGTCAATGGTGACTTTACATGCCCTGGGAGACATTAGTCAGTCCCAGGGTATGGAGTCTATGTTTGGGGGTCACAATGACACCCCTGTGTTACTGCACTGAGGGTGTTGTGTAACACATACACAAAAAAACAGATGATACCCTATGGAGTAAGAGACCCCATAGCCCAAAATCACACAGTCAGAGACATACCTCAAATCATGCCTAAGAGTGGGAGTAAAAGAGTCTCACTCACTCTTAGCAGGAGAAAAAAACAAACCCCGAAAATCCAGCAAAGCTGCTGGGGGACTCACTACATTTGGGAAATTAGCCCTATAAGAGAATTCTCCCTAACAACCACCGTGCACTGCTAAGACTAACACCCAGGACAGCAAAGATGACATCACAAATGTCATTGATGACATCACATGTGCATTTACTTTTCATGAAAAGTCTGGACAAGGGATTCTTATTATAATGTTGACAAAGTGTCAAGGATCATTGGAATAAATATTATGAGCTAATTAGTGCATTAAGAAATGCATTGATATAAATAGTATTCTATTATGAAGTATTATCCGGTTACCAGTCAATTGGTCGAAAACATTTGGTCGACAGGACAACTGGTCGACACCATTTGGTCGAATGACAAATGGTCGAATTTTTTTTTTTTAACCCCTTTTTTGGTTTTTTTTTGGGGGGGGTCCCCCTCCCCCCCAACCCCCTTTTTTTCTTTTTTTTTTTTCCCCACACGAAAACCCACAAAACATATATAAAAAAAAAAAAGTTTCGACCATTTGGCATTCGACCAAATGGTGTCGACCAAATTGCAGTCGACCAGTTTGCTGTCGACCAATTGACTGGACACCATATTATCCAGTATACTAAGCTACTCATGCAGAAACATAGGCATTGTGTGCAGCATATATGACGAAGGTGCAATATTCATAATCTTGCCATGTTGAATAGTGAAATAACTGCTTTCTTATTAGATTTTTGCGTACTGTGTAACATGTAATAAGTAGATAATGAAACCCACTTACTACATGTTTGCATTATTACAGATAAGAGACAACACATACAAATATAAGTATCTACAGGGAAAGTGAATTAAGCAAAAAAACACCAGTAGTAGCAGAAAGAGTTCATAACCTAACTGATTATCTTGATGAAGAGAAATGATTGTTCTGTTTCAAAGCTGCTACTTATCCTATGTATGTGTATCACATGATGTGCCTGGACCCTAAGGAAAGTAGTATGAGTACAATGAATACAAATATGAGCATATACAGGGAAAGTACAGTAATAAAAAAAAATATCAGAAAGTGCTGATAACCCTACTGATTATTTCGTGCACAGAAAGCATTGCTGTCTTTCAAGCCTGTGTCTTCCCCTATGTATATGTTTCATATGATGTGAGTGGACCCTAAGGGAATTACTGTAAGAACATACTTGAAGAATAAGTCTACAAATATACTACCTTTTCAATTTTTAGTTCCTGATTGTTACTGAAGAAAAACATGTGGCTACATATGTCAGTAAAGGGAAAAAATGGGGAGCCAGACATGTGATGTCATCAATGACATTTGTGTTGTCATCTTTGCTGTCCCGGGTGTTAGTCTTAGCAGTGCACGGTGGTGGCGCAAGTTACCGTTGCTTAGCTTACCATAACTGTCGAATTTTTGGGGTTTTTCGGTTTTACTTTGAACCATAACGTCTCTTTAACCAAGTTTTTTTTCTGAATTTCATAGGTTTTTAGTAGCGCAACTTAACTATAACGTCCCTTTAACAAAGTTTCTTTACTGAATATATATATATATGTATTTGTAGTTTGTTTTTAAGGAAAGTAGGCCCTTGTGAATCGCGCAAACCCTGCTTCCCTTAAAAATGAGAATAAAAGTATCCGCACCCCAGATGGAGGTCTGGAGTGTTCAGAGCAATTCATATTGTGTTCAGAGCTGTAGGACTACTAAGATTGTTCTCAGGCTTAGTTGGCAGGCGATTACTGGTGCTGCATGCCACTGAACGTGGTATTAATAGCTTTCTTAAAATCAGTTGTTCGTGACCATAAGGGCCATCTTTTCCATCTAAAGTTGCCATTTACCCTTCCTGCCGCAATACCATACTACGTACTTAGTCTCCAGCTCTAACTTTGCTCCAACATTGAACTTTTTGATCCATGACAGTATTAAACAACTCTTTAACATGGTACATGGAAGGCATAAACTAATTAAATGTTTTTTTTATTCAGTAATAAAACGTTTACACATTTAAATTCTTTTATTTTTTTTATTAATCGAATAAAACACCTACACTTAAATCCCATTATTCATTAACAACATCATATAAAAAGTATTCTTACCTACAAATTCAGTTGATAGAACTAATCTGTGTAGTATAATAGTATAATATAATACAATTTTATCATTACAATTTTCAAATTCAGCATCCAATATCTTATCCTATTTTAGTTGTAAAACTCATCCTGAACGGAACAAATAGTACATCATCTCCACTTAAGTTAAACCTTTATCGTCAGCACAACACTCTTAAATTTAATAATAAAAATTCATACATATGATGTACTCCCATCAAGAATACATATATTGCATTATACAATTCCATTAATCTTACTATAATAAATAGTGAATAAAGTATTTGGGGACACTGCCATGTACAATGACTGGGTCAGCTGCAGAGAGCATTGTACTGAAAACTGCTTTCAGAGTATATTTTTTTGTGTTTTTTGTGTCCTTACATGAAGCTAAACATTCAGTTACATAGACATTTATCTTACTAATGTCTTATTTCAGAAGTAAACGCAAATGATGTATTGTTGCATTTTTTAGGTCTTTGGTATGAATAACCTTTGGTGACATTAAAAATAGCTGTCCAAAATTGCCAACCAAATAGGTTTGTTTGCTAATCCAGAAAATTTACATTTTGTAGTTTTAGTGTTTCTAGTTTATAAAACGTACACGTATAACACATAAAATAATAGTTAAAAAACTCACAATTCATTGAACATTATAAACCATTCACTTTACACTAAACTCCAAAAGAAAATGAGTGGAGTCAACTAACCCCCCTCCCTCCCCTCTTCAATTCACACACCCAAGTTCACCCAATGTTTTTTAGATGGCTACTACCTTTACCAAAGCTATGATTACTTTTGTTGAATGACTACCCATTCACTTTCTAGTTCTACTTCATGTACAACAAATCTTTTAAATCGCAATTTCCTTATCGCTGTTGATGGACAAGCAGCTAACCACGGTTTGATTCTTTGCCCTCCAACAATGTATCACTCTTCTTCGAACTGGAAGAAAACTTTACACGGGTTTTAAACCAAGGCAGCTTTTAAATCAAAAAATTATGGTTTTGGAGGGTCAAGGATTTTCCAATTTGCTGGAAGTACTATTACCTGCCACGAAGGTAGACCACGTTTGTGTCTAATAGTCATGAAAAGAAGAGATAAAGGAAGTGCCAGCAATGTCTTCCAAAAGAAACCTTCCTTTCAACCCTCCAATTCAAGCTAGACAGCTCCAACCCCATATAGGTACCTCTTTCCCAAGATCAAATCTCACTGCTGGGTGAAAAGTAAACCTACAAAATTTCTGGGACAATTTCTTTTCATTTGAGCATATAAACAAGCAAATTTTATCTCGTTTCGCCTGAATAGGTCAGCACTTGCTTTATTACTATTATAATTATCAAAAACCCCAAGTATTCATTTCCGGTGTAGTTTTCAGTATTTCTCCATTTATTGACCATACAAGATTTTTACTAGTTGTGACGGTCATTACAGATGTCTTACTCACATGAAGGATTACATTATTCAAATACTCGTGTAAAGAATTCAGTGCACTTTGTGGACCGATGTGAGTGTTATCAAATAAAACAATATCATCTGCAAAGTGGCGCGTGGGAACTCTCAAGTCGTGGCAGCTGACAAGGTGCTCTATCAGATCAGATAAATAAAGATTAAAAACGAGGGGTACCAAAACACAACCCTGCTTAAGAGCCGTAGTCGTGTTTTCCCGGGGTTCCCAATTTACCTTAAGGGTCTAATCAGATTTTCACACTGGTATTTGAGTGCAACTCCACTAAGAAACGTGATAATCCCACCAACTATGCAATGTATTCCATAGTCTGTTTATGTTAATGGTGTCAAACGCACTGGCTAAAGTGACACTCGTCATGAATAACAGAGGCCGCCCCTTATCCAGTGCTAGTTTTTTTAAATAACTGATTGATCAGTCCATTAACTCCTTAACTGCCATGGGTTTCCCCCTGCCCTCCATAGAGCCAAGGCCTTTTTTGGTGATTTCAGTATGTCGCCATTCAATCCCTTGTAACTTTTTTGTTACATGAGATATCTTTGCTAAATATGTCCCCTTTTTTCCCCCCACATATAGGCGGTTGTAATGCCACCAAGGAATCCTAGTTTGCTGTAGGGGGGTGAAAGAAAATAACCACCAGAAAGGGAGACATATTTTTTTTTTTTTTTTCTGAAAATGCCAATAAAATGATGTACAAAGAAGCCTGTGGTTTTCTTCTTGTAAGAGCTAGGAACAAATGGTTTTCTGTGCTAAATTCGCCATGTTCCAGGCTTTAATGAACAGGTTGAGTGGAAACCAAAAAAACATATTTTGATATGGTTACCAGCCGTTTTGTGAGAGGTAGGCGATTCTGCCCTTTTTTTTCCAATAGGACATGGTGGACGGAATGGAAGAGATGGGGTAGGAAAGCTGAATTGGAAGACATAAAGGCATATATTTCTGAAAAGTAGACAAAATTCCAAGTTTAGGAAGGGATGATTTGCGCAGGGCAGGCAACAACTATGTTGGGGAAAATTCCATAGTTTGGTGAAAAATAGGGAACATGACAGAAAAAAGTGACTAACGTGGCTCAGCTAGAACTCGAGGACGGTTGGAGGTGATGTCCCTGGCCTTGGGCATCTGATTCTCATGTGGTGTACCGTCCACAAGCACAGTGCCAACTCCAGGGAGCCCCGGCAGGGTCCCCTTCCCTTCCCCGTGGGAAATTCTGTAACACAGCCCAGCCAGGGCTTCAGGATAGTGCAGGGTGATGTCCCTGGCCTTGGGCGGCTGTCTCCCATGTGGTTTGTGTAACACACAAAACAGAAATCTGAAAGACCGCTTCTCTCGAGCCAATTTCTTTATTATACCATAAATGTAAGCCCCAACACACTCCTTAATCGGGACACGCGATCCTAACCCTTCATGATGCTCCTCACCCTGGAGAGCGCTGTTGCACCGACTAGCTGGAGGGAATATTTGAAGGGGACACTCACCCTGTTCCTACATACAATGAGATAATTTTCAGGCAAAATATTAGCAATTATTACATTTAACACAGTCTTTGTTCATTGGCCTTTGGCAGGCTTCAGTGCTGAAGCCGCCCTCTGGCGGCTGAGTGTCTGGGATGGACAAGATGTGAGGTAGGTTCCCGAATCTCCCTGTGCTTAGTCTCCTAGGAGACCTAAATGCACTATGGCGTGATTGGCCGGCTGGCTGTCCGGCAAGGACAGCCACCCTGCTGTGTGGGTGACAGCCAGGCTGGAATGAATGGGGGGAAAACTGTTTAAAAGCAGGTTTCTGGGATTTGGAAAGCAGAGTCAACCACTGGAACGAAAGAACCAAAGTCAAGCTGAAGGAGAAGGGGACTGCTGCAACTCCTGTACGACCGGTGAAGCCCTGCTGCAGGTCCGAATTGCCTGAAACTCCATCGACAGAGAAGCCCTTCAAGGTTAACTTCTTCCCTTGAGTTTGGTGGGAACAACCAACTCGTAAGCCGCCTGGACACCGTCCCCACCGGGTCGAATTTTCTGAAGAGTGCTGTGGAAAACCGTCTAGCCAGTGGAAAGGATACTAGTTTGTGGTCTTTAAGGCAATCGCACCTTAAAACTGCCATTTTGCCAAGCTTGTGGCTTCATCCCATGGCAGTGCAGGAACCTCCCAACATCGTCCTTCTTGTCCCCATGACTGAAGTTCAGGAACATCGAGATCTGCTCGAACTGCCAGGAAAAACTGCCTCAGCTACAGCTCTTCTTCATTTTCAAGGAACTGTGCAAATGCGGTCCGGAAATGTTTTCGGCCACAGAGAATGTTTGAGAAACTTTACCGACTTCGAAGGGTTGTCCTTCACTAAACATTCATCAAACTTTTCGCCTAACCAAATTCTTTTAAAAACCGTGGCAATGTCTTAACCGTTTACTACCAGAACTGTGCTATCCTATACAAAGACTCAACCATTGACTTTGGCCCAGGCCTATGAACTGAATTGCTCGTTGTCGTTTACTGAAACCCTTTGCCCTGCCTATGAAAGTATTTGGGCTGTCTATTCTTATAACCTTGTCTTTTTACCCCTTTTTAAAGTATGTGAAGTGCCATTTTGCTCCCACTTCAGGTGAGCTGAACTTGTTCAGTTACTTACTGGTTGTGTATTTGTAGTGTATTAGTATGTGATATTGAGCTGCTCTTGCTAGTGTAATGTTTTCATACTGACTGTGTAAATAAATGTATATTCTTTTACCAGGAAACCTTGAGTAAAGTGTTTGCTTGAATCACTGTATTTGTTGGTCCTATGTATAACTTGTTCTACTGCTCACTCAACTCTTGAGATAAGTCTGGCTGCTCAGCCATTGCTACCACTTTAATCTGTAGTACAGGCTCGTAACAAAGGTGAATTTGTACTGACACTTGTAGTCTTAATTGCACGTAGTGTTCCCAAAGGATACTGCATGTGATTCTGCCTAACAGCGCGGCAGGGTCCTTTCTTCTTTTTTGTCTTTTTTTGTTTTGTTTGTCGGATCAGCTGCAGGGGGCGTCTCTGCAATCCCCCACTCACTATACTGCATAGTATAGTGAGCTGGGTGTTGCGAGGGATACCCCGCAGCTGTTCCAACCAAAATAAAATGACCTTCACCACCAAATAGATATTACAAAATGTCCTACAAACATTTAGTCAGTAGGACATTTAGTAGTATTTATTTTAGGTAATTTGGTGTAGGTAATTTGGATTTGATCATTTGGACCAAATCCAAGCCCAGCAACGGGTGCAAGGAGGCCCGGCAGGGTTCCCGACCTTTCCCGGAGGGAGAAGCTGTAACGCAGGCCAGCCAGAGCTCCAGGAAAGTCGGGGGTAATGTCCCTGGCCTTGGGCGGCTGTCTCCCATGTGGTTTGACCATCCCCAAGCCCAGCAGCAGGTTCAGGGAGGCCCAGCAGGGTCCCTGACCATTCCTCAAGGGAGAAGCTGTAACACAGCCGAGCCAGAACTCCACAATCTGTCAGGGGTAATGTCCCTGGCCGGCTGTCTCCCATGTGGGTTGACCATCCCCAAGTGCAGCGGCAGTCCCAGGGTGCCCCTTCAGGGACCCCTCCCTTCCGTAGTTAAATTCTGTAACGCAGCCCAGCAAGACCTCCAGAATGGTCGGTGTGATGTCCCTGGCCTTGAGCACCCTTCTCCCATGTGGGTCTACCATCCCCAAGCCCAGCCTGGAGCTCTGGCTTGGCTGCGTTGCAGCCTTTCTCTCCGGGGAAGAATGGGGAACCTGCCAGAACTACTACTGGACTTGGGGACGGTCGACCCACATGGGAGATAGCCACCCAAGGGCAAGGATATCACCCCCGACCAATCCTAGAGCTGTGGCTCGGCTGTGTTACATAATTTCCCTCAGGGAAGGGATGAGGAGCCTGCCAGGGCTCCCTGGGACAGCCACTGCACTTTGGGATGGTCGCCCCATATGGGAGACAGACCACCAAGGCCAGGGACATTACCCCCGACTATCCTGGAGCTCTGGCTGGCCTGCGTTGCAGCTTCTCCCTGCAGGAAAAGTCGGGGATCCTGCCGGGGCTCCCTGGGACTGCTGTGGCATTTGCGGATGGTCAACCCACATGGGAGACAGCCGCTCAAGGCCAGAGACATTACCCCTGACTATCCTGGAGCTCTGGCTGGCCTGCTTTGCACCTTCTCCCTCTGGGAAAGATCAGGGACCCTGAGTGGCTGTGCTGTTGTATTAGTGATAAATATATATTAGTGATAAACTACCAATTTTAGAGTCAAATAAGAATCCATGTATTTTGCTTTTCGCAAGTTGCAGTAATAACATGTTTTTTTCTGCCGTTGTCTCTGTTACGATCATCACAAGACATTCCATCTCGGTGTCCTCGGTCACTTGACAAAATCTGTGTGTCTAAAAGCTTTTGTACAGTGTAGAAATATTTGACCATAGCACATCAAGTGGCCATTGACTTCATTGTGCCACAATTAATGCTTTGTTGTAATGTGTCTATCTTTCCCATCTCCGTGGCATGCTGTTCAGGAAGTTTGTTTCCATACTCTGAGCACTTGTTACCTCATACAGTATGAGGTAAAGAGTGCTCAGAATATGGGATGCCCTGTGAGTGTGCTGCTTTGCCTATTTTGACAACCCCTGAAGCCTGAAAGTAGATCCACGCAGGCTTGACATGCGGCCAGCTTTGCACCAGACCTGCAGATGAACTTAACTGGTCTGCTGTTAAATCTCAGTTACTAGTTTAATGGTATCCACTAAAGAATAATTGCTAATTTTACTATAGCTGACATGATAGCTCAGTGGGTTGAGCACTCGCTGCTGCGATCTGTCTGTTCTGTAGGTTCGAATCCCAGCAAAGCCATCTCAGCCTTTCATCCTTCTGAGGTCGATAAATGAGTCTCAACACAGGTTGGGTGATATTGTATGCATATTTGTTCTATAAAAAAGAGCTTAAGTGTAAGTGGTATACAATAACATTATCATTTTGCCTTGGATGTCTGCTTGCATTCTCAGTAATTTGGAAATATGGATCTATACACACGGATATTAATGACGCATATGTTGATCCATTCTTGTATGAAATGTGTATCGCATTAGTGAAATCATAACCGTTTTTCATAGTGTACTTGGGAACAATGCTATTTGATGCCACTTCCTGTTTTGTCAAGGGGTGAAGGGTCCTGTTTCATCGCTTCCCGGGGTATCACTTTCGGGTGGGGTCAAATTACATCACTTCCAGTGATGTCATCAGAGTTCAAGGGGTTAAGGGTCGTGAGGCGAGGGGTGGGCCCCTTTTTCTTGGGTGTCCGGGCCTATTTCTTGTCCCAGTCTGACCCTGGAGCGATCTCGTCCTTGGCAACACAAACATAATGTCAAGGACGAGATAGCTCGTCCTTGGCACTTAAGGGGTTAAGGAGGGTCCCATCATTTTTTCTGAAGCCTATTTGGTACGTGTCCGGTTTATTAATTGCTTCTGCCCAGAGCATTACATCCTGTAATAATAAACCAGCAAATAACTTGGAGGACAAGTCCAAAATCACAATTGTGCAATAATTTCCAGGTTACCTAATCCTTCCCCCTTTTAAAAACCAGTACTATAGAACACCTACACCATGATTCCGGTATCACACTTGTCTCTACCACATTTCACACAGTACTCTTGATCGTAGTTCACCATTTGATTTAAATACTAGATTTGGAATACCATAGGGGCCGTTGGCTCTGTACCACTTCTATCTTTATCTCCAAAGGTCCGAAGCTCCCTACTGAGGGCTCAAGCTTGTCGATGACCAAGTTAAAGCCAGCCAACCCCCCTTCCTCCGAAAGTTCTGCTGATGTAACTTATCCAATCATCTTCCGATATTACACTTTACATAGATTGGTTTGCCTCTAAATAATTTCCCACCAGGGAATGTACCTTTTTCCAAAATATAACCAGGTTAAATTTTTTTGGAAACACTCAGCATTTGTTGAGCAGCTTTCTCATCCAATCGATACCAATGCTGCATCCAGTTTCAATAAGCTTGCCTTTTTTTTTTTTACTGACTTGACTATCTCCTTGTCATCGTTGAGTCTCTTCCTCTGGGTTTTTACAACATATCTCAAAATCCTTTCGCGGTCTTGCGCCTCCTGGTCAAAATTCTCCCTTTTAATAAAACCTTTATGGCTCTTACTACCAATCCTTGCATCTCTACCAATCTCTTGGATCAAGACCATCAATGCATTCGGATCCAAAATCTCCTGTCTAGAACCTAGAGATATCCATAATTTCTCCAATGTTTTGTTAAATCTCCCTTATTTCTCTGAATTGAAACTTCCAGGTTGATAGGACTCCCATCACTTCTATGGTGTTACACACTAAACTGCAGTAATACCGAAAGATATGCATGATCACTTGCCTCACATGGTTGAATCGCCAATCTATCCACCAATTGCAGGAGGCTTTCTGGAACATACACATAATCAATAATCGAAGGGCTCAAGCCTCTTTGCCATGTAGCTTTACTGCCCCACCCAACGACATTCATCGACGAGTTTCACTCCTTGTCTTTGAGTATTTGGGCATGTTTTGGGATATTTCTTTGAATTTTTTCTTCAGTCTGTCACCTTTGTGACTAGTCTTCAGAGGTGATTCATTGCCGGTCTCCATCCTACCTTCTGTTGGTTTGCCACGTCGTGTTAGGTTACGAGCTGAATTCTGAGCCTAGTGCATGTGCCATGTCAGAGGCAGAGAAGAAGAGCCTCTTCAAGGCCTGCTGCAGATCCGGTCAGAAGAAGGTTTCCATTTAAAGCTCCCACCAAAAGTGTGTTCTGCACCCAGACCACGATGTAGAGGGATGCCCCATTTGCAGTCTTTCTCCACTAAAATGAGAAAAGATCACCATCAGACGTTGGTGTCATAGCTGGATGAAGGTAAGGGCTCCCACCCGGCGTCTGTGCACAGTCATGCCTCTGCCAGGGCTAGCAGGCCTAAAGAGCGCACTGCATATGGCAAGAGGTTGAGATGCTTTGAGGATGCTTCCAAGGGGAATGTATCAAAAAAGGCAATGGCGTTGCACACTCTGATGTCCTTGATGGTGAGCGCTGCGGCCTCTCGATCATCTAGCTCAGCGACAGCCGTGAAGTGGACTTGTCTTCGGAGGGCCGTAGATCGTCCACTCATTCACCGTCCACCAACAACACTCTTGTCGGCGAAGCCATTGTCGTCGGCAGCACCATCGTCGACGACCCCAAGAATCTTCTTCGCCGACAACCCTGAGACAGTCGTTTAAATCATCGTCTATGACCCAAACTGCCAACTCGGCGGTTCCAGTTTTTGTCACGTCTACAAGCTTGTTGACGAGTGCATTCACCATCTCTACAGGGACAGCTATCCAAGTGTAGCGTTGCCTCCAATGTCCGAGCTGTGTCTGCGCTGTCCACACTACCTTCTCCAGGTGCGCCTGTATTAGGCTCCTTCCTAAGATGTTCCAGCAGAGTGAGGGAGGCACCACCAGTGCTCTTTTTTTTTTCTGCCAAAGCCCACAAGTGGTCCTTAGTTGCCTGCCACATTCCCCGTCAGGCCTCCGAGTCTTGTCTCCAGCCCCTGTCTCAGGTCCTTCCATCATGTCAGGAGGAGGAAGAAGATATTTGTGATGACGTCGTCCCACATCCCATGGAGGGTGGTGTTGGCCTACTCCCACAGCCAGCTCTGCGGCCTGCACAGCCACTCAGCCTACTTGCCCTGCGAGCCCCTGGCCTTATGCACCAATCTTGACACCTCAGCTCCAACAAGAGATGTTTCTTTGGACATTCTGTCAACCCTGAACACTCTGGTCACAACGATTCAGCAGCCCCTACCACCCATGGCCCTGGTCATCCTGTGGTTCTTCTGACCAGTCCATCAAGACAGTGTCGGCCCCGCCTGGTGCCTCTTCGTGTTCCCCAAGCCCCCTAAGTTAGAGGAGTTGCACCTGACAGGACCGGACACTAATACGTACACCAACCCAGATATAGATGATGCCCAAGGTACGGATGAGTTTGAAGACTACATTCCTGCAGACGTTGAGCTGACCAGATGTAGAGCTACCATCTAGAGATGCTCCCCTGGATGAAGTGGTGTCTTTCCAGGCGATGATTTCCGAGGCGGCCAAGCTTTTCAACCTTGTCCCAGAGGAAAAGGAGGCATTCCTTTTGCAATGTTGTGAATTCTCCAGAAATAGTGATCGCAGTCCCGCTTCTGGACAACAACTGGGAGGATGAGCTGGTGGTGATGCAAAAACCCTTTTCTGCGTTAACTAGAAAGGGGAGGCTGGAGAAGAAATATAGGGTAACAGATACAGCTCCTAAATGCCTCAGAGGCCATCCAACAATGGACGCAGTAGTCTTGGCTGCTACGAGGAAGAGGCCATCACACCCATCATCCTCTTGATCAGTCCCACCTGACCAGGAGGGAAAGAAGCTGGATGCGGCTGGAAAGGGCATAACTACCATTGCGGCGTCTACCTACAAGACTGCCAACGCCCTCGTCATCTTTGCACGTTACGACAGAATTCTGGTACAAGTTGGGACCCGTTCTCGATTTCCTGACAAAAAGTAGAGGCCATGACCATCTTTGATGTGACAGAAGTGTCATCTGAACATGCAATCACGGTAGCCCTAGAGCTTGCTGACTCTGGTTGCTGGCAGATGCGCAACACGGTTGCCCAACTCTGTCAAGGTTGGCTCAGGGCCAATAACTTCAGGCGGGACGTCCAGTCCAAGGGCGTCGACATGCCTTTCAACAGGGATAACCTTTCGACAAGGCAGTGGACAATTTCTTCTTGCCAGCAAGACGGACACAGAGACGGCACACTCCCTGGGTATGCTGCAACAAGAAAGCAGACCTTTCGCTCCCAGAACTACTAAGGTACTCAGCCCTTCGTAAAACCACCCCTCTCGCTCGGCTGCACGGGAGGCATATAGAGGCCTTTTCCTGCCCTATAGGGGAGGTACCCAGCGTTACTGTCCACAAACCACCAGGACGGAGACGCTGAAGGAAGCCTGACCAGGCCCAGGTCCCGAGCCTCCACTTCAGCACCCCAGTGGGAGGCCGGCTATCGCAGTTTGTTGATAAGTGGCGTAATATCTCCACAGACAAATGGGTGCTCAACTTCATTAAGGAGGGACACTCTCTGGAGTTCCAAGACAAGTGCCCATGCATTCCTCCAGTGATCAGGCAAGAGCAGTAAGGTACCCCACTTGTGAAAGAGGTTCATGCCATGCTGCTAAAAAGGGCCAAAGAACCTGTCGCTCTCTGCCTCCGGGGCTCCAGAGTATACTCAAGATACTTTCTGGTTCACAAGATGTCAGGCAGATGGAGGCCCATCCCGGACTTGTGTCCCCTCAACAAATTCCTAAGGTCCCAGAAAATCAGGATGGTTATGTTACAACAAATGCTTAGCCAACTGCAAGATAGGGATTTCTTGGTGACGCTGGGTCTGGAAGATGCATTTTTCCATATAGCCATTCGCCCAAAACATCAGAAGTTCCTAAGGTTTGTCATCCAAGGAAGACATTACCAATTCATGGCGCCACCCTTCGGCCTCAAATCAGCCCAGAGGGTGTTCACCAAGTCCCTAGCCCCAGTGGCAGTGTTCCTTCGTCAGAAGGGAGTTCATGTCCACCTCTACCTGGATGATTGGCTGGTCCGGTCTCATTCTCGCACCCAGGTGGCGCAACATACTGCAGAGACGGTCCAGACTCTAACCTCTATGGAATTCTCCATAAACTATCCCAAATCCTGCATGGTGCTGTCCCAAGACGCAGTGTTCCTGGGGTCTTGACTCAACACAGTCTCGTGCCTAGCGGCCTCATCGGAGGAAAGGGTATGTAGCATCCTACGAAAGGTCCAAAGGCTATCCTCAGCAGAAGTGATGGCAGTCTGGTCCATCAAATTCCTGTTAGGGATGTCGTCTTCCTACATCCATCTGGTCCCTCATTGCAGGTTGTACATTAGACCACTTTATAAGTTCCTGTACGTCAAGTCAAAGCAGATCTCCGACTCATGAAACAAGATAATCTTCAATCAAGCGTTCTGGAAAGCCCTGAGGTTGTGGTCCATTCACCTTCACATCTTGCAGGGGGCTCCTTTCAGGACACTGGCGCATCAGGAAACGGTCACTACCTTAGGCCTCTCTGGAGGATTGCAGCACCCACATAGGCCAACTATGCGCCAGTGGGCTATGGCTCCAAGAAGATAAGACGTTGCATTTCAGTCCTGGAAGTGCAGGCAGTTTTCTGGGCTCTGAAGTCTTTCAAGCATCAGCTTTTGAGAAGGGTGGTCAGGATCTTTACGGACGGCACAACCACCATGAATAACATCAAGAAGCAGAGCGGAATGAGATCTCCCGTCCTCTCCATGAAGGCACAAACTATGGCACTGGGCCATTGCTAAACAGATGTTTCTAGTCCTGTTCCATTTGGCAGGCGTTCAAAACACCATTGCAGACTCTCTCAGTAGGGAGCTGCGGCCCTGCGACGCAGCTCCAGCAAGCTCTGGTATCTCAGATCTTCAGTAAATGGGGCCAGCCTCAGATCGACTTGTTTGCAACAGTGACCAACACCAAGTGCCATCGGTTTGCCAACATGTTCCCTCAGGCAAGGAGTCTGGGGGACACTTTCTCTATCTCATGCGAAGGCTGATTCCTGTACGCTTTCCCACCAATACCATTGCTGCTAAGTGTGATCATGATGATTATCATTGCATCCGCATGGCCCAGGCAGCTCCGGTACCCAGATCTCCTTCACCTTTCGGTGGCTCTAGCATTCAGAGTGCCTCCTCTCCCAGACCTGCTCTCCTGGGAAGGAGGGGCCATCCTGCACCACGATCCAGTGTCTCTGCACCTAGCGGTCTGGCTCCTGCAGTCCAAAAGTTTGGATGCTACTTGCTGCCCTTGGAATGCAAAAACTTTCTGGCTAAGGGCAGGGCTCCATCTACACTTGCCTGTTACAAGCCAACTGGACATGTTTTACAGTTTGATGCCAATCAGTGAAGATTTCTCCATGGCACGTTACAGTTCCACAGCTTCTTCTATACTTCCAATCATACTTTCATTTAAACAAGCATTTGGTACTGCCAGTTTTCTTTGCAAACCCTTCTTCGCCTGCCGAAAGATCTTTGCATTCGCTGGAAGTAGCATGTGCCTTACATTTCTATGTTGCATGAAGGACTTTCAAAAGACTAATCAGCGTTTGTAAACTTTGGGCCTGTGGGACATGGAAAGGCCCTATCTAAGGTGTTCATCTCCAGATGGCTATCCGGCTGCATCATGCTTTGCCATCAGCTGGCCAACAGCAGGCTGGCAAACCGAGGGCCTATTCCACCAGAGTAATTGCATCTATAACAGCTTTCCTCTCTGGCGTTTCCCGGTTGGATATCTGCAGTGCTGCTACATGGAGGTCTACTCATACCATTAGATTCTACTGTGTGGACAGGGATTCCAGGGAGGAGTCTTTTGTCAGACAAGCAGTGCTTCACAAACTGTTTGCATGAGGTGAGTCTGTTCCAGGGGTAACTGTATTGCTTGTGTTGATCCTTGCCACCTCCCGGGGTTGTTAAGTGGACTGCTGTGTAATCATCTTCATAGCATGTGTATTCATCTAAGACCCCATGCTGGAGAAGGAACAAGTTACTTACTTGTAACTCTTGTTCTCAAGCGTGGGTCTTAAATGGATTCACATGTGAACCCTCCCTCCTTCCCCTCTATGGCTCTTCTTGGTTTGTACTGCCATATAACGATCATGGCCATATCTGAAGATGGCCTCCAGGGGTGGAGCTAAGGATGAAAAATGTCATTAGTTGGGGCAGTATGACCCAAAGTGATAGCAATAGGCAATACACGCAACAATGCAGTTTTTAGTTTAAAGCAAAATTTTTATTTTTACAAAGGATTCCCAGCCTGACAATGGGGAATATTCATAGCATGTGGACCCATGTGAGAGACACGCTAGAGAACAAGGGCTACAGTTAAGTAACTTGTTCCTTCCTTTGCCCCAAATAACGAGGTTAATAGCAACAGTTTTCTTCCACCACATAAGTCCTTGTGCAGATAAAAATGGGTACATGCATCAGCATCTTTCCATCCAGATTTGCTAGTATTTGCAGCAGTGGTACTGGGCTCCATTTTATGGAGAGACTTACTTAACATCCGCCCCTCTCTTGACAAAGTTCTATGAATTGGCCCAGAATTTGATGAGCCTTTTAATGTTTCCTGGAGCCATTTAACCCCGCCCTATCCTCTTGTGGTGGGGCTGGATTTATTTGAACAACAGAAATTTACATTTCGAGGGGATTGGGTCCTCCGACGTATTCCATATCTATGACATGTAATCACCACAGCTGTGCTGCTTCGGAAACTTTTTTCTGCGTCCTGCGTCGATGACGTCGATGCGCCGTCGTCGAGGACCTCGTCCGACGTCATCCGATGTGATAAGTAGGACGCACGACGACCGTAGCCTCAGTTCCGTTTTTTCCGCGAACGTGTTGCTTCGTGAATCTCGGTTATCGCCTCGACTCTTTGGAGTTCTGTTTTTCTCGGTTCTTCGAACCTGTTCGTTTTTGTGAAAATCCTTCGTGTGAAGATGTCTTCTACTTCGTCTTCGACCCCGCATCCGGGCATCAAGAAGTGCGGGGAGTGTGGGTCCAAGATGTCGGTGACGGACTCGCACGACGCCTGCCTCTGGTGCCTCGGGGAGGCCCACGACACGGATGACTGCATCGACTGCCAGTCGCTCACGTCCAAAGCCTTACGCGAACGTAAGAAGAAGTTGTCGGTAGGTCGGGTGTCCAAGCCCCGGAAGTCGAGGTCTGCGGGGCTTTCGACGGATGATTGGAGGGGTGACTCTCCGCGTCATCGTCGGAAGTCTCGTGGGTCTCCTTCTAGGAGTCGGTCTCGCCACTCCTCAGCCTCTTCGAGGCATTCTCGGAAGCGCCGACACCGGACGTCTTCCGGGTCCTCTTCTGAGGACTCTGCCTGGCACGTCACTTACCCCACCAGCCGTGCGACGCCGGAGGAATGGGCTTCCTTCGGGAAGAAAATGCTGGCGATTCTCGAGTCGCAGGGTACTAGGCCGTCCGCGCCCCCGAGTGGGGTCGGTCGTGAGAGGTCGAGAGACACCGCTCGCAAGAGTGGTCGGCACGAGTCACGGGAGAGGTCCCGTTCGGACAAGGAGACTCGTTCTCGACGTACCCGTTCCAGGTCCCGGTCCTTGACGCGTTCGAGACCGTGTGCACCTGTGAGGTCTTCGAGGAAGACATCGACGTCTGAGGCGTCGAGCGCGTCGACAGGCTTTCTCGAGGCTCCGAGGAAGTCGTCGAAGCCGTCGACGCTCAGATCGTCGAAGGACACGCTTGGGGGGTCCGGCTTCGAGCGATGTGTCGACGCCGCCGATGCTGGTGGCGCTGCATCTGACGTCGACGCCGATTTCCTCAACGCCGATCGTCTCTGCGCCGATGCCTGTTCTCTCGACGCCGACGCCAATTCACTCGACGCCAACGACGCCTTTCGTGTCGGAGGTACCCCGTGGCACGGGGGAACCCCCTAGGAAGGCTCTGGTTAGAGCAAGCACACTCGGGTGCCTTCTTTTCGCCACCTGGAATATATTTCAGAGGCGGATGAGGATTCTGATGGCCTGGTTCCTAGTCAGGTTCCAGATGAAATTGTCTCGGGCCATAGTCAGTTTGACGATTTGAGGCAGTCACTGCATAATGCCAGTGGACTGGACACCTCTCCGGAGGTGGAGTTTTGTAGGCCTGAGCCTGGCTCTCATGCCAATTCCTCGTACCGGCGCCTTATGGCTAGGGTTTCTGAGTACTTGGGATGGTCTGCTCCCACAGGGGAGTTTGTGCAGGATGATCTAACGGACATCCTTGATGTTGGTCCCCCAACTGACCCGGTACTGCCGTTCCATATGGCTTTACAGAGAAGGGTGGCAGCGGCTTGGACTGCTCCGGAGAGTCTCCCGGCGGTGGGCAGATCCTTGTCGCGAAAATACCGTCCAGCCAGTAGCGACCCCTGCTACTTAACCAGGCACCCCCCTCCGGAGAGTTTGGTGGTGCAGGCGGCCATGGCCCCGGCAAAGCAGGCGTCGTACCCTACCATCCCTCCTGATAGGGACAACAAATGTTTTGATGGCTGGGCGAAGAAAGTGTTTTCTTCTGGTGGTATGGCGCTTCAGGCGGCCAACTCCATTTGTGCCTTGTCTCTTTTCACACACACTCTGTGGAACTGTGTTGCGTTAGCGGCTGAACATATTCCCGAAGGGGACGAACGGGATGGTTTCCTTGCTATGGTCCAGGATGGTAAGGATGCCATGTGTGAGTCCGTTCAGTCGGGTTTGGACTTAGCTGAATGCGTCAGTAGGTCCATGGTGGCGAGCACTGTGATACGCAGGTTTGCGTAGTTGCGGAAGTCCGGGTTTGCTCCTGATGTGCAGTCCCGGCTCCTCAACATGCCCTTTGACGGTGAACACCTTTTTGGCAGCAAGGCTGACGAGAGCCTTGAGAAGTTGCAGACCTCAAAAGCTGCAGCGAAGTCGTTGGGCGCTGCAGTTCGCCAACCTCCGCCTTTTCGTCCTAGGGGACAGCAGTGGAGGGGTGGTTCCTTTCGCTATTACTCGTCCTGGCAGTCAAAGAGGCCAACGCAGGGGTACCAGAGGTGGACGACAGGGTACCCGTGGTGCCAAGGCCGCTCAGGCAGTTGCCTCTTTGCCCTCAGGTAACACCGCAGCCGCTCCCACTCAGTCATGAGGCCATGTCCCATGGTTCGCCGGTTGGGGGAAGGCTGGCGCAGCATCTTGTAGAGTGGCAAGCCATTACTTCAGATGTGTGGGTTCTGGAGATCATAACCCACGGCTACTGTCTTCCCTTTCGGCACAGGCCTCGCGACAATCCACCGGGGAACCTCTCTTTGCAGAGTCCGGATCCGCTCCTTGCGCAGGAAATTCAAGCCCTGCTGGAGAAAGGCGCCATAGAACTGGTGCCTGTAGCGGAGAGGAACAAGGGATGGTATTCCCCTTATTTTTTGATTTCGAAGAAAGACGGGGGATTGAGACCCATCATGGACTTGCGCGGTTTGAACAAACTCCTCAGGAAGGACAAGTTCAAGATGGTTACTCTCTCTCAAGTCCTCCAGGCCCTTCAGCTTCAGGACTGGTTGGTGTCACTCGACCTCAAGGATGCTTACTTCCATGTGCCGATCCATCCCAAGCACAAGAAGTACCTGAGGTTCACGGTTGGCGACTCGCACTTTCAGTTTCGGGTCCTGCCGTTCGGATTGACCTCGCCCCGAGGGTTTTCACCAAGCTCATGGTGGTGGTGGCAGCGCATCTCGGGCAAGGGGGGGATTCACGTCTACCCCTACCTGGACGATTGGTTGATCAGGGGGAGCTCTCCCTAGCAAGTCCTGGATCATCTGTCCGTCACCTGCCACTCCCTTCACAGGCTGGGCTTCTCCCTCAATTTAAAGAAGTCCCATTTGACGCCAACACAGCGGCTCCAGTACATCGGAGCAGTGCTCGACACTTCCCTGGGGCAGTGTTTTTCTCCCCAGGTGAGGGCTCTTCACGTTCAGCAGATGGTGCACAAGTTTCAGCATGCCCAGACGCTCCCAGCGTTCGAGTTCTTGAGGTTGCTCGGCCTCATGGCATCCTGCATTCTTCGGGTGCCAGAGGCTCGCCTGCGGATGAGATCTTTGCAGTGGGCACTCAAGACGCAATGGTCGCAGTCCTCCGGCAGGATGTTGGACCCGGTTCAGGTGCCGCCCTCGGTCGCCCGGGACCTTCTGTGGTGGGTGTCCAAGGCAACTTGATGAAGGGGGCTCCGTTTTGGCTTCCCTGGCCGGAGGTGACGATCGTGACGGATGCATCCCTCACGGGATGGGGAGCTCATGCCAACGGGCTGACAGTCAGCGGTCGTTGGTCTCCGTCGGAGTCCAGACTCCATATCAATCTGTTGGAGCTGAGGGCCGTCAGGCTAGCCCTGAAGGCTTTTCTGCCGACTGTGCGAGGAAAGAGTGTCCTGATCCTGACGGACAACACAGTGGCCATGCACTACCTCAACAAAAAGGGGGGGGCAGGGTCACTTCCTTTGTGCAGGGAGGCGATGCAGCTCGAGTTCTGGGCCATCCAGCAGGAAGTTTCGATCTCGGCAGTTCATCTGGCCAGAGACGAAAACGTGACGGCGGACGCTCTGAGCAGGCAGAGCGCGATCTCTCACGAGTGGGAGTTGGCTCAGGAGATTCTCCTGGAGATCTTCGCCCTTTGGGGGACCCCTCAAGTGGATCTCTTCGCCTCCAGTGTCAACCGGAAGTGCGAAAGATTTTGCTCGCGGGAATTTCCTCCAAAAGGAGCCTTAGGAGACGCGTTCGTGGTGGAGTGGTCATTCCCGCTGCTGTACGCGTTTCCTCCAGTCCCCGTCATCCCGCAAGTGCTGCGGAGGTTACGGAAGTTCGGTTCCCGGATGATCCTCATTGCCCCGGCGTGGGCTCGGAGGACGTGGTACCCGGACCTTCTCGACTTGTCCATCTGCCCTCCACGTCGTCTTCCCTACCGAGACGATCTGCTCTCAAGGGAGGGGGGTCAGGTTCTCCATCCAGAGGTCAGATCCCTCAACCTTCACGTTTGGCTTCTGAAAGGTTGAGGTATAAGGATTGGGACCTCCCTGAAGACGTGATGGAGGTGTTGCTTTCGGCCCGAAGGCCAGCAACAAAGTCTCTGTACCGTTGGCGTAAGTTCTGCGACTGGTGCAGAGTTCAGAATGTGGATCCTTTTGCATGTGACATCCCCACAGTTCTGTCCTTTTTATTTTCTTTGGCCCACAGGGGCTTGCAAGTGGGTACGATTAAAGGTTACCTGGCGGCGCTGTCCATCTTTAAGCGCTTGTCTGAAGAGTGTTCTTACTTTAAAATCCCTTTAATTTCACAGTTTCTGAAAGGGCTCACTAATGTGTTCCCTCCATCACCTTTCCTGGTGCCCGGTTGGGATTTAAACCTTGTTCTTAAGTTTCTTATGGGTGCTCCGTTTGAGCCTTTACATTCTTGCCCTTTGAGGCTGTTAACTCTGAAAACTGTGTTTTTAGTTGCGGTTACTTCCGCTCGCAGAGTGAGTGAGTTACAGGCACTTTCAGTTAAGCCACCCTTCACTGTATTTCACAAGGACAGGGTTGTCCTTAGAGTTCGTCCTTCTTTTCTTCCGAAGGTAGTGACAGAATTTCATTTGGCCCAGAAGGTGGTTCTTCCGGCATTCTATCCTCCTCCGCATCCTGGTAAGGAAGAGGTAGAGGCTCCATAGGCTTGATCCTAGGAGAGCTTTAAGCTTTTATGTTTCACCCATGTCCCGGGTCAGAGTGGATGATCAACTCTTTATTGGTTACGCTGGAAAGCGTTTGGGGCAAGCTGTGACGAAACAGACTTTGTCTCGCTGGATTATTTTGGCCATCTCGGAGTGTTACCGCTTGGCGGGTAAGGACCCACCGGCTGGCTTGCGGGCCCATTCTACCAGGGGTATGGCTGCATCTACTGCCCTGCAGAGGGGTGTTCCTATTCGCAACATCTGTAATGCAGCCACCTGGGCTTCAGTACATACATTTGTACGTCACTATTCCCTCGATTCCATCGGAGGACAGGATCTGGCCTTTAGCAAGGCGGTCCTTTGCTCTGCTATTTGATTGGCTATTCTAAATTTTGATTCTAAATTCTTTCCTCCCTCCTTGCTCTGGTACTGCTTTGGGAGTCTGTCATAGATATGGAATACGTCGGAGGACCAAATCCCCTCAAAGAAGAAGTTACTTTCTTACCTGGTAACGTTCTTTCGATGGGATGGTCCGACGACGTATTCCATATTGCTCCCGCCCTGCCTTCCCCGCTGCAGAATTTCTTTTGCGATTGCAGCTTACGTTCCGCAAGGCTTTGTGTCTGACTGGCATTTGACTAATGTCACACGTTCTGGGGGGAAAAAACTACAACTGAGGCTACGGGCACCGTGCGTCCTACTTAACACATCGGATGACGTCGGAGGAGGTCCTCGACGACGGCGCATCAACATCATCGACGTAGGACGCAGACGCCGAAAAAAGTTTCCGAAGCAGCAGTGGTACTGGGCTCCATCTTATGGAGAGACTTACTTAACCTCTGCCCCTCTCTTGACAAAGATCTATGAATTGGCCCAGAATTTGATGAGCCATTTAATGCTTCCAGGTGCCATTTAACCCCGCCCTATCCTCTTGTGGTGGGGCTGGATTTATTTGAACAACAGAAATTTACATTTCTCTTATTAAACCGTCCGAAGCCTTCTCTTTTGCTACATTCTGTGGAGTAATTATTGAGACGCCCTCCGATAAAGCCATAGTTCCTGTTACACTGGTGCAGTCTGGCTCAACTTCCGATGCTCGAGTAAAATAAGTCTGGATGCTGGGTGTACAATAGGTGTAAGATATTTATTTTACACCCTTCAACTTTGGTTTTACCACCTCTTTTTGCATTTTGTTTTAATCAATTCTATAGGGAACTCTGCTAATCAATGTTTTAAAGTTAATTTATGCCTGGCACTGCAGTAGGGGAAAACGCATTCTTGAGTAGATTTTCCTGCCCATTGTTACACACGTTTTCCCACTTTATTCAGTTTTATTTAGAATGCATCCTTTACTTTTAACTAGACTTGTTAACACCTGGTGAGGACAAAATGGACTCTGGAGGCCCACTGCTACTGCTTCTATTAATAGAGCTGTTGTCCCAATCCCGGGACGGCAGTGGGGTCTGGGGGGGTTGGTGGGCAGGTGAGGATAAAAAGGTTAAGGAGTCCCTTTCTTTTCATGTAGATGGGTAATGGCCAAATTACTTTTCTAACCTGACTTGTTCTCAACGTGAACTGGAGGCCTTTTCCATATTGGCTCCTCGACTTTGTGCAGTTGTGTGCTGTGTTGCAGCTTCTAACAAAAGGAGCGGGGTATAAAAAGGAAGAAAATATGTTCTCTTTTGCTTATTGAAGATTCATTTCTGTAGCTTTTAACAATTTATTATTTAACAAGTAGCATGTTTACAAGTTATTATGAGGTACATTTTTTGGAATGTTAAATGTTTCCTGCAGAATTGAGTTTAGTGACTGTCAGTTAACACATTACATGTTTTTTGCTTTAATGTAGGGTAGCACTGACGGGTAATGTTTATCAGGTTTTCTCCTAGAGCTGTGGCTCAAACTTGAAAAAGTGCATCCCTAGGGGATGTGGAGTACATTGCGTGTTACTAAAAATGTTGATTTCCCATAATTCAGACCCAGGAGGACCTTGGCACAGAGTCCAAATGTCGCTATGCTTTCCTCGAGCAGTGCAAAAGGTTCTCCGGTCATAATGTTCTGTGGTCCATTATCTGTTTTTTGTCCTACTCCTTTCCGTAACTTAGCATAGGATTCTGCATCAAACTACTTGGCATTATGGGGACTGTAGTTCAGATAGGAAGATCGAAAAAGTACCCACTGATCCTTCAATGTATTGTTTACCTGCTATGTATTTCAGGGCAATGCACTAAAAACCAAGTGCATTGGTAAAAATGGTGTTCTCCTTTAGTTCCTTTGTAAGCTGTTGTTAGGCAGAAACCTGTGCAGTTCCCTCTGGGACCACTGCAAAAGATTTAAGACTACAGGTGTTGGCAGTAAACCCACTTGGTAGCAGTCTGCACCGCACAGATTCACTGTGGTAGCTGTGGCTGAGCAGCCAGACTTCCCTCAAGAAGAGTTAGGCAGTATACAGAGGATACAGAATAGGTACAGAGGCACAGTAGCACAAGCAAACACTAACCAGAGCTAGGGGTAAAAGTATAGACTTATTTATTAAAGGTACACTCATAAATTACACTAGCACACTAGAAAAGATAAGAAAGTCAAACACAGTTACTATTACTCATATGTACATCCCTAATCATTTGTTGGACAATTCTAAGTTAACACCACTTATTTCCAAACAGAGGTGAGCGCTTAACGTTAGATGACACTCCAACAAGTATTACCAAAAGGGAGGGAAAAGGCAGAAATAAAGAGAGCAGTAAGGTAAAATACTTTTCACATAAGGTTAGCAAAGGCAGTCAATGGTGGAACCAGGAGAATTAGTTCGGGGCCCGCTTTAGAGGGAGCCAGGCGAAAAATGTGCCCAAGATCACACAATGTCCTCAGTCTTTGCAGGTGAGAGAAAAGGTTTTACTACGGTTCTGAAAAGTTTAGTTAGGGTGACCCAGGCCTACCCAGGTTCGAGAGCCGAGGGCTAAATCTACCCCGTACAATCGGTGGCAAGGGAGGCCGGGCGGATCACAGTACCTTTAAACGTGGAAAGATTCCTCCAGCGGTGGTAGTCGTTCCTGGTAGTGTGTGCAAGTCGCGGCGTCGTCCCGAGGAAGAGGTGATCTCGACGGGGAGGAAGGCTGCAGGTCGTTGCACTACCAGGGATGAGGCCAGCCGTGGAGTTCTCCGGTCACAAAGGATTTTTTTACCCCTCTTTCGCGGTTGAGGTAAAAAGTGGTATCCCGGTTGCCGGGGTGCTTGGCACAGGCAAGGCGGCCACGAGATGCTTCGGGACGGCGAAAAGAAGGCAGCAACTGGTTGTCCCCACCAGTTAAGGGAAGAAGACTCTCCGGCGGGAGATCTCCTCTGTCGTTGGGAAAAGTGGTGAGACGGTTCTGCAGGGCTTCACCGGTGGTGTCGTCTTGGCAGGTCGGCTCGGCTTCTCCCTCTTCGGCTTCTTAGGTCCTGTGGCGACTTCTGCAGTTCCAGTCCCCAAAGCCCTGCTTTTATGCAGCAAACCCCCATTCACCCAGCCTAGCTGTCTCTCAAACATGCTAAGTGCTGAGCCGGCCGGCACACCACTTGGGCCAATCAGGACGGAGTGCGACTTGAGTTACCAAGGTAACTCAGTCCAGGGTGCCTAAATCCCCCTCCACCCCTCCTAAGTACCCCAGACAGAGTGGCACCACTTTGGAGGGCTTCTGTGGAGAAGCCCGCCAAAAGTGGAACAAAGGGCTCCACTTTGGGTCAGAGTTACAGAGGTGAACACCAACGCCATTTTAGAATCAAGTTTTGGCAAAAAAGACCAACCGGAGTTATAATAATAAAGAAATAACAAGGCTACCGTAAATAAATAAATAAAGGTATTAGCCTAAAACAATGAGAGATCCCATAGGAAAATATTCGCGGTCGAATATAAAAAGTAGATTCCACTGCCACCAGCCAAAACTCGATGAGGGGGGACGGAGACGTGCCCCCTCGACTAACAGACCCCGGGGCAATGGAATTGCCCCGGCCAGTACGTCCACAATATGATGGTTTGTACTGGTTCTGTTCAGGATTTGAGACTAGTAAAGTCAATGGTGACTTTACAGACCCTGGGAGACAGTAGTCAGTCCCAGGGTATGGAGTCTATGTTGGGGGGTCCCTAGGACACCCCTGGGTTACGGCACTGAGGGTGCTGTGTAACCCATTTCACAAAAACACATGAGGCCCTATGGAGTACAAGACCCCATAGCCCATTGAACACAAGGCAAACCAAAGAAACACACTTCAAACATGTCCAAGAGTGAGGGTAAAAGAGTCTCACTCTTGGCAGGAGAGAAAAAATAAACCCAGAAAATCCAGCAAAGCTGCTGGGGGACTCAATAGGTTAGGAAATTCAGCCTAAACAGAGAATTCTCCCTAACAGCTGTTTTCGGGCGTTCAACAAATAGATATTGTTGTTACATTTGTTGGTCTTCTTTCATTTGCCATTTCTTTTAAAAAGAAAATGATGCATGTGTCACAAGTTTATAATATCAATGTCTTTCTCTTTAATTTGTTTGGTTCTATGTTGTTTCATCTCCCCA
The DNA here is from genome assembly GCF_040938575.1 of Ambystoma mexicanum. Lineage (NCBI taxonomy): Eukaryota > Metazoa > Chordata > Amphibia > Caudata > Ambystomatidae > Ambystoma > Ambystoma mexicanum. The sequence goes on from NC_090929.1 coordinate 806,562,586, forward strand.
GTGTTTTTAGTGGACTGTTTTGTTGTGTCAATTTTACATTTGCTGTATAATTGCTTTCTTCTTTCATAAAAAGCGGGTTACCCCATTCCACCTTTTTTTCCCATGACCCGCCCCCAACTTGTCTCGCCATGCATCTCCACTCTCTCCCAACTATATCTATATTTCAGAAGCTTGTAGATCTGCTTAGAATTGCATGCATTGGAAAGGCCAGCAATTGGTGGTAGGTGCAGAGTATTGCATAGTTAGTTTTCAGATTTTGAAAAGGGACGTCAAATGGGCATGTTTGTAATACTATTTCGAAGGGATTGGTTCCTCCGACGTATTCCACATCTATGACGGGTAATCACCGCAGCTGTGCTGCTTTGGAAAATTTTCTGCGTCGATACGCTGTCCTCGAGAGCCTCCGTCGAGCCGACGTCACCGGATGTTATAAGTAGAACGCACGACGCCCGTAGCCTCAGTTCCATTTTTTCCGTCAACGTGTTCGCTTCGGAGATCTCGGCGTGCCTCGGTTCTTCTGAGTGATTCTATCGGTTCTTCGAACTTGTTTGTTTGTGAAGATATCATGTCTTGGTCTTTGTCGGCCGCGATTCAAGAAGTGTGGGGACTGCGGTTCCAAGATGTCGTTTACGGACCTGCACAACGCCTGCCTCTGGTTCCTCGGTGAGGACCACGTCACGGATGACTGTGACGATTGCCAGTCGTTAACATCGAAGGCCTTGCGGGAGCGGAAGAAGCTTTCTGTCGGTAGGGTTTCCAAGCCACGACAGTCGAAATTCGCTGGGCTTTCGACCGACTATTCGAGAGGCGACTCTCTGCGTCGTCGGCGTAAGTCCAGGGGGGTCTCGGTCCCAGAGTGGTTCCCTCCATTCCTCTGCCTCTTCGAGGCACTTGCGGAAGTGCCGTCACCGGTCGCCTTCCCCGTCCTCATCCGAGGACTGCACCCGTCGGCGGGTTGCTTGTCCCAACACGCATTCCTCTCCTGCGGAATGGGGTACATTTCGTAGGGAGATGATGGCGATTTTTGAATCGCAGGGCTCCGTTCCGTCTGCGCCTTTGAAAGAAGCCGGCAGGGAACGTGCTAGGGCCACCGCTCACACGCCTTCGTGTTCGGGTGGTCGGCGCGATCATCGGGAGCGTTCGAGGTCCCGATCGGACAAGGTGGATCGCTCCAGACATGCGCGCTCCAGGTCCCGGTCCTCGATGCCCTTGAGACCGTTGGAGCCTGTGAGGTCTTCGAAGAAGACGTCGACTCCATCGGCGCCATGTCCGTCGAGGGACTTTCTCGAGGCTCCGCCTCCAAGGAAGCGATCGGCGCCGAGGCCGTCGAAGGACACGCGATCGGCGCCGAGGCCGTCGAAGGACACGCTCGGAGCACCGCCCTAGAGGCCTGTGTCGAAGCCATCGGCGCCACGCTCGATGTCAATGCCGATTCTGTCGACGTCTTTAGAGGAGGCTTTATCGGAGGTAGCCCAGCGACCGGTGGAAACACTGAGGAAGGCTCTGGCCAAGTCCAAAAATGTGGTTGTGCCTTTTTCTGTGCCCTCATCCAGGGATTTATTCCAGCCTCTTGATTATGTTTCTGAGGTGGATGACGGGTCTGAGGAAGTTTTGGTTCCTGATGAGGTTCCCGACACCCTCTTATCTGGTCATAGCCAGATGGAAGCCCTGCGTCAGTCTTTGCACAACGCCAGTGGTCTGGACACCTTTCCGGAGGTCGAGTTCGGTAGGCCTGAGCCTGGCACGCACGCCAAGTCTTCGTACCGGCGGCTCATGCCGAGGGTGACTGAGTACTTGGGGTGGTCTGCGCCACCAGTGGATTTTCTGCAGGACGACCTGACAGATATCTTGGACCTTGGTCCACCAACTGACCCGGTACTGCCATTCCATATGGCCTTGCAAAGGAGGGTGGCAGCGGCTTGGACTGCTCCGGAGAGTGTCCCAGCAGTGGGTAAGTCGTTGCCGAAAAAGTACCGCCCAGCCAGTGGCGACCCTGGCTACTTGTCCATGCATCCTACTCCGGAGAGTTTGATGGTGCTGGCGGCTACGGCCCCAGCAAAACAGGCGTCGTACCCTACCATCCCTCCTGATAGGGATGACAAACGTTTTGACGGTTGGGCGAAGAAAGTCTTTTCTTCAGGGGGTATGGCTTTGAAAGCAGCCAACTCTGTGTGCGCCTTAGCACGTTTCACTCACACTCTGTGGAATTGTGTTTCGTTAGCGGCTGAATACATTCTTGAAGGGGAGGAACGGGATGGCTTTCGTGCCCTGGTACAGGATGGCAAGGATGCCATGTGTGAATCCGTTCAATCGGGTCTGGACGTGGCAGACTGTGTCAGCCGGTCCATGGCGGCGAGCACCGTGATGCGCAGATTTGCATGGTTCAGGAAGTCGGGGTTTGCTCCTGATGTACAAGCCCAGCTTCTCAACATGCCCTTTGATGGTGAACATCTTTTTGGCAGTAAGGCTGACGAGAGCCTTGAGAGGTTGCAGACCTCCAAAAGCTGCAGCAAAGTCGTTGAGAGCTGCAGTCCGCCTTTTCGTCCCAGGGGACAGCAATGGAGGGGAGGTTCCTTTCGATACTACTCTACTTTTGGTAGATCGAGGGGAGCTGCAATTCAAAGGGGCCAACGTAGGAGTACCAGAGGTGGAAAACAAGGTACTTGAGGTGCCAAGGGCAGTTGCCTCTTTGCGCTCAGGCACTGCTGCAGCCGCTTCAGCTCAGTCATGAGGCCATGTCCCATGGTTCGCCGATTGGGGGAAGGCTGGCGCAGCATCTTGTAGAATGGCGTGCCATTACTTCAGATGTGTGGGTTCTGGAGATCATAGCCCACGGCCACTGTCTTCCTTTCTGGCAGAGGCCTCACGACAATCCACCAGGGAATCTCTCTTTGAAGAGTCCGGATCCGCTCCTTGCGCAGGAAATCAAATCCCTGCTGGAGAAAGGCGCCATAGAACTGGTGCCTGTAGCGGAGAGGAACAAGGGATGGTATTCCTCATATTTTTTTATCCTGAAAAAAAACTGGGGATTGAGACCCATCATGGACTTGTGTGGTTTAAACAAGCTCCTCAGGAAGGACAAGTTCAAGATGGTTACTCTCTCTCAAGTCCTCCAGGCCCTTCAACTTCAGGACTGGTTGGTGTCTCTCGACCTCAAGGACGCTTACTTTCATGTGCCGATTCATCCCAAGCACAAGAAGTACCTGAGGTTCGCGGTTGGCGACTCGCACTTTCAGTTTCGGGTCCTGCCGTTTGGATTGACCTCCGCCCTGAGGGTTTTCACCAAGCTCATGGTGGTGGTGGCAGCGTATCTCAGGAAAGGGGGGATTCACGTCTACCCCTACCTGGACGATTGGTTGATCAGGACGCGCTTCTTCCTCAACTTAAAGAAGTGTAACGCTCACCTGGCTCCCACGGCGGCGCGGGCGTGGCTGGGACTGCTGTGACCTCTTCTGCAGAGATGCGTAAGACCCGGAAGATGGACTGGACTGGATTCCCCAACCTGGCTTTTCTGGCTCGGAGGAATATCCCACTGTGTGTGAAAAGGAAGGGTTAATAGTCTGCGGGTGATGTTCCGACCTCCCACTTCCCTTCTTTCCCTCCGTGAAACCCTTTTGGGATTCCCTGCGAAGACTCACCTTAGGGACCAAAATGACGAGCTCTCCATCCTGCTTCTGATGCAGGGGCGCGTTGTGATTCCAGTTACTTCACTGGATTGATGAGTTTAAACTAGTTTGTCCATTCCCGTCGTACCGCAAATGTTTATGGCAAGTTTGGGTTTATATTCACTCATCTGTTCTTTTCTTTCGCAGGTGCTGGAGAAGATTCCGGGCTGCAGGCGATTTGGATGAAGCCAAATTCTGGTAAGAATTCCGATGAGAGATTCCTTTGCAGTTTTAAGTATCTCCTTTAATGTCCAATGTCTTTTTCCCCATAGGGGCCGGGGTACGGCAATGCCGGAGGTAAGGCGCCGACCCGAAAAGAGCTGCTGTGTCTCTCTTGCAAATGGGTAAGTCTTGAGCGAGCGTATTGCTAATGGTCTCACATGCTCTCACTAATACAATGTCTGTTTCTTTTCCCCGTAGGGGCCGGGGTGCTGAGATGCCGAAGGTATGGCACAAACCCGAAGGCGGAGAGGGAATTGAACCACAGGTAAGTTCTACTTAGATTCGTGTTTCCCTTCTCACCTCTTTCTCCTTCCTTCCAATAGGTGCTGGATGGTGGTGTAAGCTCCGGATGGACGTCGCAGGACTCGAAAACGCCACGTGCAGGTGAGTGAAATGCAGCGTGCTGCGTGCGACGCGATGCGCGTTTAAAATGTTTGCCTTCTTTGCAGGATCGTCGGCGTGCAGAATCCGGAGTGCAGATGTATCAGGTAAGGTTCTTGTTTTCACCTGTTCTCTTCCCTTTTCTTCTTTAGGTGTTTCCAGGATGCTGGCAGGCGTGATGGAGGACCAAGGCAGGAGCAGGCACGGTGAGCCTCCAGCTGCTAAGTGCAGAACAACGCGAAGCGTGGTCTGCTGCTTGGGTGTGGCTTAAATAGCCTTTCAAGTAGTTCCAGGTATGTATTCTTCCCCCAGAAATATGTATTCCTCCACCGGTCACACCCTAGAGATCAAGTAGTCCCTAGAAAAATAGTTCCTTCCAGTCTTGGAAGTTGCAGCATGGTCTGCACAGGTAAGTTTACACCAAGCTCTACTCCCAACCTACTTCTGTATGAGCCTGACGCCAACGGCGCCAGGACTGAGTCCAAAGGGCCCCCATCTGGGGCTGCTGGGACTTCCCTTGAATGCATGGTGTCTGTCTCTGAGGGTGCCGGGCCTGGTTTGGCTCCTTGGAGGCAGGCATCATGACAAGAAGTCCCACTTGACTCAAACCCAGCGGCTCCAGTACATCGGAGCAGTGCTCGACACATCCCTGGGGCAGTGTTTCTGCAGATGGTGCACAAGTTTCAACATGCCCAGAGTCTCCCGGCGTTCGAGTTCTTGAGGTTGCTCGGCCTCATGGCATCCTGCATTCTTCTGGTGCCAGAGGCCAGGCTGCGGACGAGATCTCTGCAGTGGGCTCTCAAGATGCAGTGGTCACAGTCCTCCGGCAGGATGTTGGATCCCATTCAGGTGCCGCCCTCGGTCTCTCAGGATCTCCTGCGGTGGGCCGTCGAAGGCAATCTGATGAAGCGGGCTCCATTTTGGCTACCCTGGCCGGAGGTGATGATTGTGACGGACGCATCCCTGACGGGATGGAGAGCTCATGCCAACGAGTTGACAGTCAGCGGTCGCTGGTCTCCGTCGGAGTCCAGACTCCATATCAATCTGTTGGAGCTGAGGGCCATCAGGCTAATTCTGAAGGCTTTTCTGCCAACTGTGCGAGGCAAGACTGTCCTGATTCTGACAGACAACACAGTGGCCATGCACTACCTCAACAAAAAAGGGTGTGGGGGCAAGGTCAATTCCTCTGTGCAGAGATGCAATGCAGCTCTGGTTCTGGGCCATCCAGCAGGAAATTTCGGTCTCGGCAGTTCATCTGGCCAAAGACGAAAACCAGGTGGCGGATGCTCTGAGCAGGCAGAGCATGGTCTCTCACGAGTGGGAGCTGGCTCAGGAGATTCTCCTGGCGATCTTCGCCTTTTGGGGGACCCCACAAGTGGATCTCTTCACCACCAGTGTCAACCGGAAGTGCGAAAGATTCTGCTCGCTGGAATTTCCTCCAAGAGGAGCCTTAGGGGACACGTTCGTAGTGGAGTGGTCTTTCCCACTGCTGTACGCGTTTCCTCCAGTCCCCGTCATTCCGCAAGTGCTGCAGAAGTTACGGAGGTTCGGTTCCCGAATGATCCTCATTGCTCCGGCATGGGCCCGGAGAACGTGGTACCCTGACTTTCTTGACATGTCCATCTGCCCTCCACGCCGTCTTCCCTACCGATACGATCTGCTCTCACGGGGGGGGGGTCAGGTTCTCCACCCAGAGGTCAAGTCCCTCAACCTTCATGCTTGGCTTCTGAATGGATGGGGTATAAGGATTGGGGCCTCCCTGAGGACGTGATGGAGGTGTTGCTTTCGGCCAGAAGGCCTGCAACAAAGTCCCTGTACCGTTGCCGTTGGAGAAAGTTCTGCGACTGGTGCAGGGTTAAAAATGTGGAAGGAAACACACAGGTTTGGCAGAACAAGTCAAAGTCCACAGCGCTTGTACACTGAAGAAATTAGGGAAGCACTAAAGCTGCAGGTGGCTGAGGGGTGTGGGAGCACTGCCAGATGCCACCCACAGTTAAGAACCTAAATGAACACAGACAGTTCTCAGTCTCATTGCGCTGAACAGTGCAATAGTGACAGGTGTTCCAAGTAATTCAAAGAAGGAGGGATTTCTAATCCCTCTTTCTTTGACTTACTTGGAACACCTGTTACTATTGCACTGTTCAGCACAGTGAGACTGAGAATTGTCTGTGTTCATTTAAAAATGTGGAACCTTTTTCATGTGCCATTTCTGTGGTTCTGTCTTTTTTGCTTTCGTTAGCCCACAAGGTCCTGCAAGTGGGTACCATTAAAGGTTTCCTGGCGGCGCAGTCCATATTTAAGCGCTCATCTGAGGAGTGTTCTTATTTAAAAATTCCTTTAATTTCTCAGTTTCTGAAAGGGCTCACTAATGTGTTCCCTCCGTCACCTTTCCAGGTGCCCGGTTGGGATTTGAACATGGTTCTAAAATTCCTAATGGGTGCTCTATTTGAGCCTTTGCATTCTTGTCCTTTGAGACTGTTGACTTTTAAAACGGTATTTTTACTTGCGGTCACTTCCGCTCGCAGAGTGAGTGAGTTGCAGGCACTATCAGTGAAGCCACCCTTCACAGTGTTCCATAAGGACAGGGTTGTCCTTCGGGTTCGTCCTTCTTTTCTTCCGAAAGTGGTGTTAGAATTTCATTTAAGCCAGAAGGTCATTCTTCCGGCGTTCTATCCTCCTCCACATCCTGGTAAGGAAGAGGAGAGGCTCCATAGGTTGGATCCTAGGAGAGCTTTAAGTTTTTACATCTCACGCGTGTCCCGGGTTAGAGTGGACGATCAGCTCTTTGTAGGATACGGTACGCTGGAAGGCGTTTGGGACAAGCTGTTACTAAGCAGACTTTGTCTAGATGGATTATCTTGACAATTTCTGAATGTTACCGCTTGGCGGGTAAGGACCCTAAGGTGGGCTTACGGGCCCATTCTACCAGGGGTGTGGCTGCCTCTACTGCTCTGCAGAGGGGTGTTCCCATTCGTAACATTTGTGAAGCAGCCACATGGGCCTCTGTCCATACTTTTGTAAAACACTACTCCCTGGATTCTATCCATGGGCAAGATTTGGCCTTTGGCAAGGCGGTCCTTTATTCTGCAATTTAATTGGGCATTCTAAATTTCTAAATTCTAAATTTGTTTCCCACCTCCATACGTTGGTACTGCTTTGGGAGTCTGTCATAGATGTAGAATACGTCAGAGGAACCAATCCCTTCGAAGAACAAGTTACTTTCTTACCTGGTAACGTTCTTTCGATGGGATGTTCAGACGACGTATTCCACATCGTACCCTCCCAGCCTGCCATGCTACAGAATTTCTTATGCAATTGCAGCTTACGTTTCCGCAAGGCTTTCTGGGGTCATATTGGCAGAAGATTGGTGCCACACATTCTGGGGAAAAAACTAAAACTGAGGCTACGGGCGTCGTGCATCCTACTTATAACAACCTGTGACGTCAGCTCAACGGAGGCCCTCGAGGACAGCGTATCGACGTCATCGACGCAGACGCCAAAAATGTTCTGAAGCAGCACAGCTGTGGTGATTACCTGTCATAGATGTGGAATACGTCGTCGGAACATCCCATCGAAAGAGCGTTACCAGGTAAGAAAGTAACTTGTTCGTCTAGTGTGACGTGTTTTGTACCTATGGGTCGTAACGCGTCAAGGTCCCTCAGTTTGTTTTTTCTCTGCCACCGTAGTCTGTTGTTTCCAATACAGAGTCCATGGGCCTCACTACGGGTCTGGCGGTAACCCTGCCGGAGATACCGGCGGGTTGCTGCCGGCCTGTAATAATTTACTGCAGCCTGACTTCCCGGTGCCACTGGATCACTAAGATTCGGCGGCCCAGGAAGTCTGGCACTAGACAATTGTTAGTCCCCATATTGGAGTGAGGACGCAAGAGCACCAGCACCATTAGCAACGCTACCAGTGCTCCCGTGAAGTCTGCCTACCGTGGCAGCTGCACCCAGAAGGGTCAGACCTGTCAGCCACAGTGGCCATGGCACGTAGACACAGTTTTTGTCGATCTGGAAACAAGCACCCTTGTTTCCGGAACCGTCAATCTCCTAATGAGGCCCCGTATCTTCAGTCTTTAAGCTTATTATAACTTTAAAGTAAAACTTATACCGTCCTTTCGACGAGCGCAGTTTTGGCGCACGCTTTGATGAGCAGCATCCATCATCTGTCGACTGCAGATCTCGATGAAGCGTCAGCAGTCCCCAACCTACACCATGCTTGGGCCTTACAGTAGGGAGAGTGGGGTGACTGATTATCTTCACTTCTTTTAGAGAATGCATCATTTGACTCCCCTTGTACACTGCTTTTGTCTAGATGCCTTTTCACATTTTATACAAAAGTCCCCTGGAAAGACACTTCATGTCTAATCACTGCCTTCCCTAAGATCATCCAGCATCCAGAAGGGCATTGTGCGTCATGCAAACTTTATACGCCTAAGGTGCTGAAAGAGCGGTGCACCAAACAGTGGGTCGCCCACGCTATCGTGGCAGAGTCTGAGATCCCCTCTGGTGCCTTTGAATCCGATTTAGAAGGCCATGGCAGCAGCTGCTCGGAGTCGGATGGCAAAGACATTTTGGAGGAGCCTACTCGCTACCGCGTGTCAGTCCCCAGCCACGAAATGCAGGCCCAGCGCGCTCCTATGGGGAAAACCTCTGGCGACAAGGACATGCACATAAACTACAAACATCATAAACACTCAGCCCCATGCCGACTTTCGATTGTGGCGTTGAAAGATGGACGCACAGTAGTGGAAGGTTCCCAAAGCCTACTGATTCCACGATCCACAAGCCTGCTGCGCTTCCACTCTTGCGTCCAGTGCATGGAGATAAAACTAAACAGTCACTGATTACCATGCTACTAAAACCCATCACGGAAAATGTTTTGGTAACGTCGAAAAGTATGTTGAAATTTCAGAAGTCCAGTATCAAACAAAAGCATATAGAAGTCTTTCAACTACAACCCAAAGACACCCCAGCTGCCCCTTAATAAGGCCCTACACATTCTAAGGCCACCTTACCCTTATCTCAATCTTTACAAAAGAAGAGGCAAACGGAAGATCCAGATGCTACACTGTTACTGGGCCTTGGACGAGAGAGATCGGGTTGAGGACACAATGGGTAAAGTTTCATCCTTTATATCTTTTATAGACAAGTTCCCAAATAAACAGAAAACCCTGGATTTACAAATAAGGGAACATCAATCTAAATCCCCCAGGGCGCACACATCTCCAGCTTATACCATTATTGACATTACTGAGCCAACAGAACAAGAAATGTTACAAGATACTCTATACTACCAAGACCAGGGGGATGCTGACCAAGGCACTTGGTATGTTGACCCTAATACTCCTACCGGCATAACCCAGATGATCCTGAAATTTCCTTTCTCTTGATGTTGCACCTGAACCAGGTCATACTTCACCCATTGACGATTAGCTCTTATTTATGATCTACTTTAAAGAGCTGCTGTTGACTTTAAAATCCAAACTCCGTACATAGAAGACACTGATTTTGTAGATGACATTCTAACCGAAAAGAAAGTCAGTCAATACCTCTTCTTCAGTCAATTAATAAAAGTATTGACCCATCGTTGGTTTCACTTTCTCTAACACCGGCAGTGAATCCCAGAATAGAGAAAGTCTTTAAGCGCACTCCATCGGACCCCCTCTACTAGAGGCTATGTCAAGCCAGATTCTCTTGTTGTCACCACAACAAGGAAAAAGGCATGCGTACATTGTCCAAGGTTGAAGCACTGCCAAAGAGCGCAAGAGACTATACGCTCTAGGCAAGAGGGTAACCACTTCTGGGGCTTAGTCTACTCGCATAGCTAACAACTCTACATTGCTTGCCAGTTACAATGCTGCTAAGTGGGATCTGGTACTATAACAGATTCACTCACATTCTAAAAATAAACTCTACGGTGAAAATGTAAAGGTCTCTGGCCTTGCATTTGCCTGGTATACTTCCTTGCCAGGAATTTCTCATAGGTACACTGTGCACTCTTACAAACGTGCCAGTCTTTTATATTTATTAAATTCTGTCTCTTTAAGAAATATTCACTCTGTTGTTCTTTCTCATATGCGCCATTTACTGTTATGTGCCTTGGGGAAGGTTGCTGAAATGCCCCGGTGTCCCCACTTCCCTTAGAAGCACTCACTGGTTCTCTGTGGCATGCATTGGTTCTCCCGCGGCAAGCTTGCAGCAGCTCTTTGGCGTCCCACTCTTTGGGTTTCCTGAATCTGTTCTATGGCTTCTGTGCCCCTTGCGGTTCCAGCTCGCCTGCTCCAGGCTTTTACGTTCGAGGGGATTGGGTCCTCCGACGTATTCCATATCTATGACAGGTAATGTCCACAGCTGTGCTGCTTTGGAAAATCTTTGGCGTCTGCGTCCTACGTCGATGCGCCGTCCCCGAGGACCTCCTCCGACGGCCGACGTCACCCTATGTGATAAGTAGGGCGCACAACACCCATAGCCTCAGTTCCGTTTTTTCCGCGAACGTGTTCGCTTCGTGAATCTCGGTATGCCTCGACTCGTTGGAGTTGCTGTTCTCTTTCTCGGTTCGTTGAACCTGTTCGGTTGGTGTGAAGACCTGTTCGTGGCGATGTCTTTCTCATCTTCGACCCCGCGTCCGGGCTTCAAGAACTGCGGGGACTGTGGGTCCAAGATGTCGGTCACGGACTCGCACGACGCCTGCCTCTGGTGCCTCAGGGAGGCCCACGATACGGACGACTGTGTCGACTGCCAGTCGCTCACTGCGAAGGCCTTGCGAGAACGCAAGAAAAAACTGTCGGTAGGTCGGGTGTCTAAGCCCCGGAAGTCGAGGTCTGCGGGGCTTTCGACCGATGACTCGAGGGGTGACTCACCGCGTCGTCGTCGGAAGTCCGGTGGGTCTCCTTCCAGGAGTCGGTCTCGCCACTCTTCCGCCTCTTCTAGGCATTCCAGGAAGCGCCGGCATAGGTCGCCTTCCCCGTCCTCTTCCGAGGACTGCGCCTGTCGGCGGGTCACTTATTCCTCCATGCAAGCGACACCGGAGGAATGGGCTTCCTTCGGGAAGCAGATGCTAGCGATTCTGGAATCGCAGGGCACCGGTCCGTCTGCGCCTCCGAGTGGGGTCGGTCGGCACCGGTCGAGAGACACCGCCCGTATGCCTTCGGGCTCGGGTGGTCGGCACGGCTCGCGGGAGAGGTCCCGCTCGGACAAGGGTAGCCGTTCTCGCCATGCCCATTCCAGGTCCCGGTCCTCGACGCGCTCGAGACCGCGTGATCCTGTGCCGTCTTCGAAGAAGACGTCGACGCCTGTGGCTCTGAGGTCGTCAACGATTTCTCTCGCGGTTCCGTCTTCGAGGGGGTCGTCGACGCCGTCGGCGCCCAGGTTGTCGAGAGACACGCTCGGAGCTCCGGCTTCGAGGACTGTGTCGACGCCGCAGATGCTGGAGGCGTTGCAGCTGACGCCGATTCGCTCGACGTCGATGCCTTTTCTGTTGACGCCGACTCGCTCGGCGCCCTCGACGCCTTTCGAGGCGGTGGTGTCGGAGGGGCCCCGTGGCACGGGATTTGCCCCTAAAAAGGCTATGGCTAAGGTCCGGCACTGCTTTGGTCCACAGAGGTCTTCCTCTCCCCGCCTGGAGTACATTTCAGAGGGTGATGAAGGCTCTAATGGCGGCCTGGTTCCGGTTACGGTTCCGGATGACCTTATCTCGGGCCATAGTCATTTTGATGACCTGAGGCAGTCACTGCATGATGCCAGTGGACGGGACACCTCTCCGGAGGTGGAGTTTTGTCGGCCGGAGCCTGGCACTCATGCCGATTCGTCATTTCGGCGCCTTATGTCTTGGTTACCGAGTACTTGGGTTGGTCAGCTCCCCCAGAGGATTTCGTTCAGGATGATCTCACTGACATCCTTGATCTCGGTCCACACACTGACCCGGTTATGCCTTTTCATATGGCTTTGCAGAGAAGGGTGGCGGCGGCTTGGACTGCTCCGGAGAGTTTCCCGGCAGTGGGCAAGTCTTGGTCGCGAAAATACCGTCCAGCCAGTAGCGATCCCTGCTACTTGTCTAGGCACCCCACGCCGGAGAGTTTGGTGGTGCAGGCGGATACGGCCCCGGCAAAGCAGGCATCATATCCTACCATCCCTCCGGATAGGGACGACAAACGTTTTGACGTCTGGGCGAAGAAAGTGTTTTCTTCTGGGGGTATGGCGCTTCAGGCAGCCAACTCCATATGTGCCTTGTCTCGTTTCACACACACTCTGTGGAACTGTGTTGCATTAGCGGCTGATCATATTCCCAAAGGGGACGAACGGGATGGTTTCCTTGCTATGGTTCAGGATGGCAAGGATGTCATGTGTGAAGCCATTCAGTCGGGTTTGGACTTGGCGGATTGTGTCAGCCGGTCCATGGCACCGTAATGCGCAGGTCTGTGTGGTTGAGGAAGTCTGGGTTCGCTCCTGTTGTGCAGTCCCGGCTCCTCAACATGTCCTTTGACGGTGAACACCTTTTTGGCAGCAAGGCTGACGAGAGCCTTGAGAGGTTGCAGACCTCAAAAGCTGCAGCGAAGTCGTTGGGCGCTGCAGTTCGCCAACCTCCGCCTTTTCGTCCTAGGGGACAGCAATAGAGGGGGGAGGTTCCTTTCGCTATTACTCGTCCTTGAGTAAAGCGATTGGATCTAGCAGTCAAAGAGGCCATCCTAAGAGTGCCAGAGGTGGAAACAAAGGTACTCGAGGTGCCAAGGCCGCTCGGGCAGTTGCCTCTTTGCCCTCAGGCAACGCCGCAGCCGCTACCACTCAGTCATGAGGCCAGGTCCCATGGTTCGCCGGTTGGGGGAAGGCTGGCGCAGCATCTTGTAGAGTGGGAAGCCATTACTTCGGATGTGTGGATTCTGGAGATCATAACCCACGGCTACTGTCTTCCTTTTCGGCAGAGGCCTCACGACAATCCACCAGGGAACCTCTCTTTGAAGAGTCCGGATCCGCTCCTTGCGCAGGAAATTCAAGCCCTGCTGGAGAAAGGCGCCATAGAACTGGTGCCTGTAGCGGAGAGGAACAAGGGATGGTATTCCCCTTATTTTTTGATTTCAAAGAAAGACGGGGGATTGAGACCCATCATGGACTTGCGCGGTTTGAACAAACTCCTCAGGAAGGACAAGGTCAAGATGGTGACTCTTTCTCAAGTCCTCCAGGCCCTTCCAACTTCAGGACTGGTTGGTGTCTCTCGACCTCAAGGATGCTTACTTCCATGTGCCGATCCATCCCAAGCACAAGAAGTACCTGAGGGTCGTGGTTGGCGACTTGCACTTTCAGTTTTGGGTCCTGCCGTTCGGATTGACCTCCGCCCTGAGGGTTTTCACCAAGCTCATGGTGGTGGTGGCAGCGCATCTCAGGAAAGGGGGGATTCACGTCTACCCCTACCTGGACGATTGGTTGATCAGGGGGAGCTCTCCCGAGCAAGTCCTGGATCATCTGTCCGTCACCTGCCAAACCCTTCACAGGCTGGGCTTCTCCCTCAATTTAAAGAAGTCCCATTTGACACCAACGCAGCGGCTCAGGTACATCGGAACAGTGCTCAACACGTCCCTGGGGCAGTGTTTTCCTCCTCAGGTGAGGGCTCTTCACATTCAGCAGACGGTGCACAAGTTTCAGTTTGCCCAGACTCTCCCAGCGTCCGAGTTCTTGAGACTGCTCGGCTTCATGGCATCCTGCATTCTTCTGGTGTCAGAGGCTCGTCTGCGGATGAGATCTTTACAGTGGGCACTGAAGCTCCAGTGGTCTCAGTCCTCCGGCAGGCTGTCGGACCTTGTTCAGGTGCCGCCCTCGGTGGCCCGGGACCTTCTGTGGTGTGCCGTCGAGGGCAATCTGATGAAGGGTGCCCCATTTTGGCTGCCCTGGCCGGAGGTGACGATCATGACGGACGCATCCCTCACGGGATGGGGAGCTCATGCCAACGAGCTGACAGTCAGCGGTCGTTGGTCTCCGTCGTAGTCCAGACTCCATATCAATCTGTTGGAGCTGAGGGCCGTCAGGCTTGCCCTGAAGGCTTTTCTGCCGACTGTGCGCGGGAAGAGTGTCCTGATTCTAACGGACAACACGGTGGCCATGCACTACCTCAACAAAAAGGGGGGGGCAGGGTCACTTCCTCTGTGCAGGGAGGCGTTGCAGCTCGAGTTCTGGGCCATCCAGCAGGAAGTTTCGATCTCGGCAGTTCATCTGGCCGGAGACGACAACGAGACGGTTGACGCTCTGAGCAGGCAGAGCACGATCTCTCACGAGTGGGAGCTGGCTCAGGAGATTCTCCTGGAGATCTTCGCCCTTTGGGGGACCCCTCAAGTGGATCTCTTCGCCTCCAGTGTCAACCGGAAGTGCGAAAGGTTTTGCTCGCATGAATTTCCTCCAAAAGGAGCCTTAGGAGACGCATTTGTGGTGGAGTGGTCATTCCCACTGCTGTACGCGTTTCCTCCAGTCCCCGTCATCCCGCAAGTGTTGCGGAGGTTACGGAGGTTCGGTTCCCGGATGATCCTCATTGCTCCGGCGTGGGCCCGGAGAACGTGGTACCCGGACCTTCTAGACTTGTCCATCTGCCCTCCACGTCGTCTTCCCTACCGAGACGATCTGCTTTCACGGCAGGGGGGGTCAGGTTCTCCATCCAGAGTTGAGATAACGCTTGGCTTCTGAAAGGTTGAGGTATAAGGATTGGGACCTCCCTGAAGACGTGATGGAGGTGTTGCTCTCGGCCAGGCGGCCGGCAACAAAGTCGCTGTACCGTTGCCTTTGGAGAAAGTTCTGCGACTGGTGCAGAGTTCAGAATGTGGATCCTTTTGAATGCGACATTCCCATGGTTTTGTCTTGCTTTCTTTGGCCCACAGGGGCTTGCAAGTGGGGACCATTAAAGGTTACCTGGCGGCTCTGTCCATATTTAAGCACTCGTCTGAAGAGTGTTCCTATTTTAAGATTCCTTTAATTTCGCAGTTTTTGAAAGGGCTCACTAATGTTCCCTCCGTCACCTTTTTTGGTGCCAGGTTTGGATTTGAACCTTGTTCTTAAGTTTCTTATGGGTGCTCCGTTTGAGCCTTTACATTCTTGCCCTTTGAGGCTGTTAACTCTGAAAACTGTGTTTTTAGTTGCGGTTACTTCCGCTCGCAGAGTGAGTGAGTTACAGGCACTTTCAGTTAAGCCACCCTTCACTGTGTTTCACAAGGACAGTGTTGTCCTTAGAGTTTGTCCTTCTTTTCTTCCGAAGGTGGTTTCGGAATTTCATTTGAGCCAGAAGGTTGTTCTTCCGGCGTTCTATCCTCCTCCACAACCTGGTAAGGTAGAGGAGAGGCTCCATAGGCTTGATCCTAGGAGAGTGTTGAGCTTTTATATCTCGCGCATGTCCCGGGTCAGAGTGGACGATCAACTTTTCATTGGTTACGCTGGAAAGCGTTTGGGACAAGCTGTGACGAAACAGACTTTGTCTCGTTGGATTATTTTAGCTATCTCCGAGTGTTACCGCTTGGCGGGTAAGGACCCTCCGGCTGGCTTGCTGGCCCATTCTACCAGAGGAGTGGCTGAGTCTACTGCCCTGCAGAGGGGAGTTCCTATTGGTCACATCTGTGATGCAGCCACCTGGGCTTCAGTACATACTTTTGTATGTCACTATTCCCGCTTGATTCCATCAGAGGGCAAGATCTGGCCTTTGGCAAGGCAGTTCTCTATTCCGCAATTTGATTGGGCATGCTAAATTTGTATTTTAAATTCTTTCCCACCTCCTTGCTTGGTACTGCTTTGGGAGTCTGTCATAGATATGGAATACGTCGGAGGACCCAATCCCCTCGAAGAAAAAGTTACTTTCTTACCTGGTAACGTTCTTTCGATGGGATGGTCCGACGACGTATTCCATATCGCTCCCTCCCTGCCTTCCCCGCTGCAGAATTTCTTTTGCGATTGCAGCTTGCGTTCCGCAAGGCCTTGTGTGTCTGACTGGCAGAAAACTGGTGGCACACGTTCTGGGAAAAAACTATAACTGAGGCTATGGGCGTTGTGCATCCTACTTATCACATCGGGTGACGTCGGCCGTCGGAGGAGGTCCTCGGGGACGGCTCATCGACGCAGGACGCAGACACCAAAGATTTTCCAAAGCAGCACAGCTGTGGACATTACCTGTCATAGATATGGAATACGTCGTCGGACCATCCCATCGAAAGAACGTTACCAGGTAAGAAAGTAACTTGTTCTTCTGAAGCAATGTGGAGGCTGCCTTTTGGTACCTGCTAATGCTCGAAAGCCTTACTTCTTCTACGGGCATCCTCGCAGCGTACCATCTCTTGCAGTCTGCTTTCCCCAGCTTCTTCTGCGAGCTGGTTGGCTCCACGCACCAGCCCAGCAGTCCCTCGGCTGACACAGAAAGGGCAAGACTTCTCCAGCCAGCATCTCTCTCCTGTCAGCTGGTCGACCGGTTTAAATCTCCTGTCATAAAGTATGTGCTTGACCATCATTGATCTTCATTACTCCCTCAGCAAGGCTCAGATCCCTTTTATGCAACGATCGTTACTTTGGATCCCCCTCTTCCCGGCTCAGATCCCCTTTTCCAATGTTCAGAGAATATTCTTTCTCGGGTGACTCACGGTTCACCCAGATCCCCCTTTGCCTGGCTCCGATCCTTCCTCTTACACAATTAGTTTCCCTCAGCCGGGCTCGGACCAATTTTTGTTTGCATTAACTATCAAAGACTTTCAAATGTGCACGGGGTGTAGCTTGACCAGTTACAGGACCACTTCGATTTCACAATTCCTTTTTACATTTGCCACCTCTCAGTTGTATACCTAACCAATTCCTTCTAATGAGCACCCACGTGTTGTGCCGGACTACTCTGTATGCAGTATCTATCTTGGCTTCAAAAGTTGTCACTCCTTTTAATGTTAAATTATATTTGCGTCACTCATCACATATGCTTCACACACTGATTGCAACGTTGGTTCTAACACAGACCTGTCTGCTATCAGCCTCACTGCATGAGCTGACTGGCACTGCTTTGTTGTAGGAGCGAAGGAAAGTAGCACTGCTGCAAACGCTCCTCCCCGCCTTGGCTATCGACGCAGGAGATCCCCGAGTACCTCGAACACAACAATGCAGGTTTCTTCAGCTTTAATTCCAGGTCTTATGTTTCTTATTCTCGAAGGCTCAAGAAAGTAACGGTTTTCCACTGAAAAGGTCAAGGGTACTTCCCTCCTTGCAACCCTCTATGGTCTTGCCGTCTTTCTCCTGTATTAAAATGCCATCTTGGAACTGCTGCTTCCTCATGTGCTTTGCCTTGCTCAGAGTGTGCTTTCATACTGCGCCTTACATGTGGGGGAAGTGTGATGGAAGTCAGGTGTGTGTAATGATCAGTAATTGCCTGACTCTGCATGACCATTGTGTTGGGGCAGGTCAGGTATACGGCTCGGGAGTTAGTCCGTTTTCTCTCACAGTGCGCTGTCCATATGAAAGTTTGTGTTGGAAGGGAGGGGGCAGGTTGCATTCCTAAGTATCCTACCTGCTAGGATGGGGAAAAGGTGTTACAGGGAAGGGGATGCCGCGTATCACCATTATGTGTCCCTCTTCCCGAAGACCCCTCATTCACAGTGATCCTCCCGCACTGATCCACCCCCAGGAACTGGATCCAAAAGCGATGGCCGTGTCCGGGCCACCTGGATGACGGGTCCCCGGGGACCAGCGGGTGAGACACCTTCAGGTTTCCCACATTACCTTGTACCACGTGCCCGTTTGCGCATGCATCCTATGCAAGAATGGTTGGCAAACCAATGGTCACAAGCAAGTGGTCTATGGAACGATTTAGTGGTGGTTTCACATTCTCTTGTTCTATTACTGTAGTGGTGGACAAAAGAAAACCTTTTAAAGGGCAAGCATTTCCCCACCCCTGCAGCCAACGCCACCGTTATAACAGTTCTCCATCATGGGGTCTGGCATGGATTCACAGTCATGCTGGGAAACCTCGGTAAAAGAAAAAACTGTTTCACTTTCACTGTAAAACTGTATTTTTCTAAATCAATCAGTGTCCTCTGGATAATACGGCCCCATCCAATGACAGTCTTCTACCTACGCTCCACCCCTGATGGCCATCTTCAGATTTTTATTGCACGTTTCAGTATCGGGAGTCCTCACGTGGCTCTCTGAGCTATTTTTGTGCAGGTTCAAATTTTTCCTCAAAAATAGAAACATTTTGACCAATTTTTGCTGATAGTTTTTTGACCGAAGGACATCTACCGACAGCCAGGATCCGCTGCCGGCGAAGATTTTCATCCACCATCGGATCGTCCATCAAAGTTTCGAGAAGGCCCGACCTAGGGTCTACTTCGCGCCTTTGTTAGGGAGAATTCCCTGTTAAGGTTAATTTCCCAAACCTAGTGAGTCCCCCAGCAGCTTTGCTGGATTTTTTGGGGTTTAATTTTTTCTCCTGCTAAGAGTGAGACTCTTTTCTCCCACTCTTAGGCATGATTTGAGAATGTCCTTTGACTTTGTAATGTGTTTTATGGGCTATGGGGTCTTTTACTCCATAGGGCTTCATGTGTTTTTGGTATGTGTGATACACAGCACCCTCAGTGCAGTAACACAGGGGTGTCATAGTGACCCCCAAACATAGACTCCATACCCTGGGACTGGCTACTGTCTCCCAGGGCATGTAAAGTCACCATTGACTTTACTAGTCTTAAATTGTGACCAGAACCAGTACAAACCATCATATTGTGGATTTACTGGTAGGGGTAATTCGATTGCCCCTGGGTCTGTTTTACAAGGGGGGCACTGTCCAGTCCCCCCCTTGTCGAGTTTCTGGCTGGTGGCAGTGGTTACCACGCAAAATATTCCACTGGAATATTTCCTATGGGATTTTCCCATTCATTTTAAACGCACCACTTTTTTGGTGCAATGTTAAAGATACCGCTGGGTTATTTATTTAATATTTATTCCCCGGTTGGGTCTTTTTGCCAGGACTCGGTTTTAAAATGGCATTTGTGTTCACCTCCACCTCCAACTCCAGCCCAAGTCGAGCCCTTTGTTCCACTTTTGGCAGGCTTCTGCACAGAAGCCTCCAAAAGTGGTGCCTCTCTGTGACTACAGGATGTGTGGGACGGGGGAATAAGCACCCTGGACTGGGTTGCCTTGTCAACTCAAGTCGCACTCTTGTGTGATTGGCCCAGTGGTGAGCCGCCCGGCTCACCACTTAGCATGTTTGATTGACAGCTGGGCTGATGAATGGGGTTTTTGCTGCATAAAAGCAGGGCTTTGGGGACTGGAACTTCAGAAGTCGCCACAGGACCTAAAGAATCCGAAGAGGGGAGAAGCTGAGCCATCTACAACGACGACACCACCGGTGGAGCCCTGCTGTACGAAACTCGCCACTTTCCCGACGACAGAGAAGATCTTCTTCCAGGAGAGTCTTCTTCCCTTTGAGCTTGTGGGACCAACCAGTTCGCCTTTTTCGCCTCCTGGATCGTCTCGTGGTCGAATTGCCCGTGCCAAGCACCCCGGCGGCCGGATAGCCACGCTTCACCACTACCGCGAATATAAGGGTAGTACCTTTTAAACGGGAAACTCTGCAGCTTGTTTCTTCCCTGGCAGTGCAACGATCTTCAGCTTTCATCCACGTCGAGATCTTCTCTTCCCCTGGACGAAGCACCGACTTGCACCCGCTGCCAGGAACAACTGCCCCTGCTGGAGCTTTCTCACCATTTCAGGTACTGTGTCCCGCCTGGTCTCCCTTGCAACAGACTGTCCAAGGTGTCCTGTAAATCCTTGACTCTCTATCCTGGGGTGACCTCGGACCCGTTAACATTACCTTTCTATCTTGATCCAACCTCTTTTTGACTTTCGTGCAAAGACTTTTAGTGCATTTCCACTGTGTGATCTTGGGCACATTCCGCCTTGCACTCCAAGAGTGGGCCTGGCCTATGAACTTTTTGCTCTACAGTAGACCCTGCCTTTCTTGACTTGCTGTGGTTCTTTAAAAGTGTTGGTATTGTGTGTTTTTCCTAATTCTGCCTTTTCTCTCCCTTTTTAAATAATTATTGGTGTGCCATCTATGGTTACGCGCTCACCTCTGTTTTACTAAATAAGTGGTGTCTTAACCTAGACTTGTCAAATAATTAATTAGGGAGGTGTATATATGTCTAGTGACTGTTTGAACTTGCTGGACATATTAGTGCCAGTGTATTTTTACAAGTGTGAT
Source organism: Ambystoma mexicanum (assembly GCF_040938575.1). Taxonomy (NCBI): domain Eukaryota; kingdom Metazoa; phylum Chordata; class Amphibia; order Caudata; family Ambystomatidae; genus Ambystoma; species Ambystoma mexicanum. Next base: position 806,583,054 of record NC_090929.1, read on the forward strand.
TTTAAATAAATAATTATATACTTTTATACCAAAGCTCTGGTCAGTGTTTGCTTGCACTACTGTATTTTGAGCCCTATTGTGTATACTCTACATACTGCCTAACTCTTCTTGAGAGAAGTCTGACTGCTCAGCCACAGCTACCAGGTAAATCTGGGTGGTACAGACTGCTACCAATTCAGTTTACTGCTAACACCTGTAGTCTTAAACTTTTTGCAGTGGTCCCTAAGGGAACTGCACAGGTTTCTGCCTAACAGCCTTCAGCCATGTTCGAGGAGAAGACACCCCTGGCTCCCTCAACCGAGGGACTTGTCGCTGGATATTCTAGCGACTCTACATACACAGGTCACAGAGATGCAGCAGAAGATACCCCCTGCACCGGGTCCTGCGCCACCACAGGATCCTCAGGAACCTCTGAGGTTGAACCCTCCTCGCCAGAAGAGAAAGTCTAAAGGAGGTGCTAGTCCTCAACATCATCCAACACCACGCCGTGACATGACTCCACCCGGAGCCCCGGCTCCGGACACGGACATGTCTACAGGCAAAGACGAGAATGACTGTGCCAGCTGACTGGGAAACACCACACACGGACGAGCCCCATAGGGCCTCCCCACCGGACGAGGTTGGATCTTTCCATGCCTCTGAACGGTTTCAGTTAGTACACAAGGAAACTAAGGAAGAAGGGTTCCTGTACCAGCGGCACGAGTCTAGAAGAAAGACAATCATGTCCGTCCATTTCCTGGATGATACCGAGGAGGGCCTGGCCCTAATGAAGAACCAGAGTACCACTGGAGAAAAAGTACGGCATCCCGGATTCAGTTCCCAGGTGCTTAAGATATCTGCCTTAGCCCGTCTCCGTGATCTTCGCCACAGCCAGAAAGCACTCAGTGAACCCATCATCGGCAGCCATGGTACCTGCGGACCAGGAGGGTAAGAAGCCGAATGCAATGGACAAGAAGATAATCTACACGGCACCATCTACCATCAAGGCAGCAAATGCCCTAGCCGTTTTGTGCCGATATGACTGGGAACTATGGTACAAGCTGGGACGTATTCTGGATTTCCTGCCTGAGAACAAGAAGGTTGAGGCTCTAGAACGGTTTCAAGAGGGAGAAGTGGCCTCAGACCACGCCATCGGTGGCGGTGGACATCGCGGACACGAGATTCTGCTAGATGGGGAAACAGCGTATTCCTTTCTCGGCACGTTCAGGGTAAGGTGCTAGATATGCCATTTAGACAGTGGAAATCTCTTTGGCAAGACAGTCGATGAGTCTTTACAAACCATAAAGACGGACACAGAGATGGCACGCTCCATGGGAACCCTACAACGTCGGCTTTTGTTCATCCAGAGAAAATCCCGGCAGATCTTTCAAGGGATTTAGTATCCCGTACCGACAGCCTTCACGCTCCTCCACTCAAGAGGCATACAATAGTCACTTTCAAGGCAGCAGGGGACGGCATTGGTGCCACCCACAGGGCAGGACCCTGACCCCCGAGCAGGCCTGAACCGGCTGTGATCTGTGCCCCCCCCCCCCATATGCACCCGAGTGGGGGGGGGGGGCGGCTGGCAAAGTTTGTCAGCGCATGGAAGATCATCACCACTGACAGATGAGTGCTAGATGCTCTCGGACAAGGGCGCCTTGGAGTTCCAACACAGGTGTCCTTGTATTCCACTGGTGCTGGGGCAAGAGCAACACGGACCGTGAGAGGTGTGGATCATGGTACAGAAGGGGGCGATATGACCCATTCCCCAGCACCTTTGGGGCTCCGGAGTATATTCCAGATACTTTCTGGTTCGAAAGAGAGCAGGGTTGGAGGCCAATCCTGGATCTGCGTTGTCTCAACAAGTACTTAAATTTCCGGATGGTCACATTACAATACGAGCTTGGCCAGCTAGAGGAAGGGATTTTCTGACATTGTTGGATCTAGAGGATGCCTACTTCCACATGTCAATCCACAAGAAACACCACAAATTCCTACAATTCATGGTTAAGGGCCAGCACTACCAGTTCAAGGCTCGGCCCTCGACCTGAAATCGGCTCAGAGGGTCTTTACAAAGTGCTTGGCCCCTGTGGCAGCGCATCTTTGCCTACAGGGCATCCATGTATACCCTTACCTGGACGAATACTCGTGCAATCCCACTCACACGCTCTGGCAAGCAAGCACACATCGAGTACCACACCTCTGCTGACAGTTGGGGTTCTCCATAAACTATCCAAAGTCCTGCTTGATGCCATCTCTGACCTGCTGTTTCTGGGTTCCCTGCTCAATGCAGTATTGTTTGGCATCCCCCTCGGAGAAGGGGGGTGGTGGTGGTCATACAAGGAAAATTACAGTGCTCGTCAATTGCAGAGACAGCAACAGTGTGGGCCATCAAGTTGCTGCTGGGCATGATGTTCTCCTGTATTAGCCCTGTCCGCCTCTGCAGACTTTCTGATGAGACCTCTCCAGGAGTTCCTGGATGCGAGGTGGATGCAAGTATCAGGGACCTTTGCGGACAGGAGCTCCCTCAACGAGGAGTTCAGTCAGGCGATACAGTGGTGGGGTGTGCGGCCTCATCTCGTTCAGGGGACTCCCTTTGAAGTTCCACCTTACCGTAAGACAGTCACCACAGATGCCTCTCTAGAAGGCTGGGAAGCCCACACCGGAAAGTTGCACGCCAATTGGAAGAAAAGGGCCTCCACATCAACGTCCTGCCACTTTGGGCCGTATTCTGGGCCCTCAAGTCTTTTCTGCCGTTGTTGAAGGGCAAGGTGTGGTGAGGATCTTCACAGACAATACTCCCACTATGTTCTACATACAGAAGCAAGGGGGAACCCGCTCGCCAGTGCTCTCCAAGGAGGCTCAGGATCTGGGGCGCTGGGCCATTCGCCAGGACATTTTCCTCGTCCCTTTTCACCTGGCAGGCATCAAGAACACCATTGCAGACTCGCTCAGCAGGGAGCTGCATTCTTGCCACGAGTGGGAACTCCACCAGGACCATGTAGACCTTCTGTTCGACAAATGGGGCCGACCCCAGATCAATCTCTTTGCAAAGGTGTTCAACTCCAAGTGCCGGAAGTTCGGCAGCAGGTTTCCTCAGCCGAGAAGCATGGGGGATGCATACAAGTTCCTCAGTTTTCACTCTTGCTATTTGTCATAAACACACTCCGACAGTACCACTGCAGGATAATACTCGTTGCCCACGCGTGGCCGCAAAAGATCTGGTAACCGGACCTGCTTTGGCTGTCAGTGGCTCCATCCATCAGGCTGTCACTGTCCCCGGACTTTCTCACCAGAGAGGGAGGGGCGATTTTGCACCACATCTCAGTCGCTGAACCTGAAGGCATGGCTCCCACAGCCCTAGAGTTTGGAGTATGCTTTACCTGCAGAATGTAAGGACATCCTGGCCAGGACCAGAGCCTCGTCAACATTGAAGTGCTATGGCCATAAATCGAAGCACTTCTCTGTGTGGTTACAGGCTCAGAAGATTACCCGGCCAAGTTGATAGAACAGACACCTATAGGGCGGGAGCAGACCATGCTGAATCCTTCAAAATGGAGTATCTGCCCAAAGGAGGATTCAAGGGCACAGGTGTACAAGATTGGAGATGGCTGGCCATGTCTTTAAGTGAATCTATCTCCCAATTAAAAATATTGGGTAAACCACTTTAGCTCTACAGAGACTGAGTATCTTGAGCTGGAACTCGCGTGGCTTCACACAACTATTAAAGAATGAAAAACGAATAGAAGAACTGTCTAAATTTGATTTTATCCTGCTACAGGAGACTTGGGCAAGCGGGAATTTAATGTTGGATGGTTTCAATACTATTTGTGTGTATGCGACTGGGGGTCGGTGTAGGCCGTCCAAAGGGAGGTCTATTTCTGGGCTATTGTCAAGGAAAACAGATTAAGAAAATGGGGGATTGGCAAGTATCGAATTCAATGTCGTTAGCCACGTTTTGTGTAGAAGGCACTGGAGGTATTATTCACATGATGATAATAAATGTATTTTGGAACCCCTTGGAGTATATAGATAAACAGCTAGAGATTGATTTATCAACCCTGGGTGAATTACTTGACCAGTGCCTATATATGAGTAAAAGCGGGGACAAATTGTGGTAGCCGGCGATGTCAATGCCGATTGCAATTTAAATCCATTGGAAGGGGAGATACTGAGGGTAAATGCAAGGGAATATACATCTAAGGTTGGAAATGGAAAATTTAGAGGATCATTGTGGCTAACATTTGCAAACACTTGGGGACTGGAGTTGATGGTCAACAACTTGCCAACTTGGAACGCAAGGGAGGCATCATCAGTGATTTATTATATTTTTATATCATGCCAATTGAGCAAGTTCTGAAGAAGTTTTAATTGAGAGAATCCTCAAGCAGTAATCACTCAATGCTTACTGTCTACTTTGATTGTTTGGTGTCAAGGACGATTTTGATTTATTTTGAAGAGGAAGTGATGGTGAATACAACAGGTTCTAGAGTGAAATGGATGCAGCAGAAATGAAGAGATTCAGGACAACCATAATATATGATTGATTTGTTTGTGTTTGAAAAAAGAGTAATAAGATTTTCTGTCACAAACAACTAGCCCTAATAACAAACAGAATCACAGACATACCTCAGATATCTTGGTTCATTAATGTAAATTACTAATGCCTAAAAAAGTAAGAACAATACTAAAACGAGGTGAAGCACAGGAAATTCAAGACAAGGTAAAACTAGTAAGGCAACAATACAAGTTGGGTGGTTTTTCATAGGGGAAATAAGGACAGAGAAGACATGTTAAATTCTCTGAAAGGCCATATGTTCTGGAGAATTCTCATCTATGGCTAATTTCCCTCACCTAGTGAGTCCCCCAACAGCTTTGCTGGACTTCTGGAGTTTATTTTTTTCCACTTGGTAAGAGTGAGAGCTTTCCCCCACTCTTACCTGTGTTTTGCTATGTGTTTCTTTGTTTTTGTGATTGTGGACTCTGAAGCACACCACTTCTGCAGCCCCCTTTTTGTGTGTCACACAGCACCTTCAGTGCCGTGGCACAGGGTTGTCTTTAAGGCTTCCCTCGACTCCATTTCTGAGGCGACTACTGTCCCCAGAAAAGGGTAAAGTTACCATTAACTTTACTTAGTCAATCTACCACAGATCCAATACACCCCATCTTCCATGGAGTACTGGAAAGGGTTAACTCGTATCCCTTTTTATCTGTATCTCCTAGAGTATTGTTGCGCTTTTAACATTTAGACGTGGCTGGTGGCAGTGGTATCTACCCTAACTTTTCGACCACGATTATATTAGATAAACGTGGTACTGTTCTTGGCTATTATATTAGCCTCGAACATAAACCCACTTGACCAAATCGTCTTTCTTTTGGCTCTGGTTGGGTTTATTCCCCATTTCTTTTTGTTAAAGTCCTTCTTGTGTTTTACTTTGTGCGGCAAACTAGGTTCGCCTTCTTTGTTCACTGTCTTTTGGCGGGCTTCTGCTCAGAAGCTCTCCTGGAGGCGCTTGGTAGTCTAGATGGGCTGAATGTGAGGGAGGGGTGTAGTCACCCCCTGCACAGGGTATCCTAGGAAACCCAAGTCGCACTTTGTCATGATTGGCCAGGGTAGTTGTCCAGGCTGGACAACCCCCCTGCTGGGTGATTGACAACCAGTCTGTGTGAATGGGGGTTTTTCGCATAAAAGGCAGGTCTGTTGGGCTAAAAGTCAGAGAGTCGCCACTGGAACTACAAGGAACCGAAGAGAAGCGGAGAGAACGACGGCTGCTGCAACTACCCCGTCCCGGTGAAGCCCTGCTGCAGTCCCGAGCTATCTTTCCTTCAACGACTTAGAGAAGATCCAGTCCGGAGTCTTCTTCCCTTGAGCTTAGTGGGGATAACCAGCTCATCTTCTACAGCCAGAGGATCCTCTTCCTTGGTCGAAATCGCTGTACACTGCTGTAGTGGTCCGGATAGCCACCTGAAGAGCCTCTCCTGTTTTTAAGGAGCGCACCTTGTATTCCTTGTCGCTGCTGTCAGCTTCATCCCTGTGTGGTCCAGACCCCCTTCAGACGTCCTCCTTCCCAACGAAGCTCCAGGAATCGTGGGTCTGTGGGAAACCAACAGGAACAACTGGCAGGGCACCAGCTGCACCACTGGAGCAAGGTACTGTGTTCAGTTGAGGAAACTGGGTGAATCCCTTTTTTTTTATTTCCAAGGCTTGCCCTGGTCTTCCCTCCTTCTTATAACTTTTGCTTCCGAACATTGACAATATCAAAGTACTTTTGGCTACATTGAATCGTGAACTGTTTGACCGTGTGATCTTCGGCAACTGGCCCCAGTGTCTTTCGACCCTGGCTCCAGCCCTTTGACTTTTGAACTCCTGTCTTTGAGCGTTTCTTGATTCTGCCTGCCTAACCAAAATATTGCCTGTGATTTTTATCTGCAACTCCCTCTGGGTATCTCAAGTGCTAAGAGTGTTTTTGCCCCGGTAGCATTTCATGTCACGGAAACGCGTTTGTTTAGTAGACTTAACCTTCAAAAAGTGATCGCAATCGTATTCGCGGTAACGTGTTTTGTTCGTAACACCGGTTCATTCAAACAGAGGGTACTTACCTTGAGACTTACTGTACAAAGTGAATTGGTTAGTTGTGGTATATTTAACGTGTGGTTTTTATTTGAGTTTAATTGAAGTGTTGTGTTTATAACAAATGGTTAAAAAATAAATGTACTTATATTTTTTACTTGAAACCTTGAGTCACTGTTTGCTTGAGTCACAGTAATTGTGGTCCCTTTGTGTAATCTCTGCTACTGCTCATATACTCTTGAGATAAGCCTGGCTGCTCTGCCACTGCTACCACTCTGACATAGTAGTATGGGCTGTACCAAAGGTAAAACTTGTATTGCCACCTGTGTTCTTAATCGTATGTAGTGGTCCCCAAGGGCACTGCACTGGATTCTGCCTAACACCATAATTCGTCCAATTTTTGGGAGCTTGTTAACAACCTGGAGACAACTCAAACACAACTGGTCATTTATCCTCTAGAGAGGACAGTTTGGATAGATCATTTTGAAAATCTATATAAAGGAAACAATATTTGGTATAATAATTTAAGTAAGGAGGGCCTGAAATGGAATTTAGACAATACAGTTGAGTGTCTCCAGATTGATTGCAAAATCCAAGAACTCCAGGACACAGGGGCCTAACAACTTATCAAACAAGATTCTGAAGTATAATGTACCTTTCTGGTTGAGAGTTCTATTTCTTCTTTTTTCCGATGTAATTAAAACAAAGACAATGGCACACTCATGGAAACTATAATTTTTTTCTTCCCATCTTTAAAAAAGGTAGTCGTTTAAATCCAACAAGTTACAGACCAATAGCTATAGCGGACGCAGACTCAAAAATCTTTGCGTCACTTGTACTATCACACATCCAGGAATGGATGGATGCGAATCATATTCTGGACAACAAACAAATTGGCTTTAAAAAAAGCATGGACTGATTGCGGTGGTCTTTTACTTAAAAGTTTTTACAAGAAAGTGTTGGTGAAGGACACCATGACAGTGTTTATAGCTTCAATGGACGGCTCAATGGCCTTTGACATGGTGGACCGCCCTATACTATGCAGAGGCTCATGGACATGGGAATTCCAAGGGGGCTGTTGGACATAATTATCTCTCTGTACTCAAATACAAAAATAAGGGTATGGCTAAACTGGGGTGGTTTAATGTCGAAAGAGATTACAACTACAAAGGTGCTCAGGCAGGGATGTATGCTTGCTCCCACTCTTTTCAATCTTAGAGTCAGCGGCAGGTAAAGTGTTGAATTGGAGGAAACTGGTCACCCCAAAGATAGGAGAAACTAGGGTATGTTGGATATATTATGCTGATGACTTCCTTCTTTTAGATAGTACCAAATTGGGACTCCAGCGCTTGATAAATGCATTCAGAGGATTTGTAAAAGAACTAAAATTAAAAATCAACCACGTAAAAATGTTTATTCTTTGCATGGGAAGAAGAAACAAGAGTCTAGCAAAGTTTTCCTGGCAGTGTGAAGGTAAACAACTAAAAAATCAAAATGTCTTACACTATCTTGGGTACTGGTAACGGATCTATAACCATAGGAAAAAGTTGTCTAAAGGTGAAAGCAGAGATAGTCCTAGGACAAATGCGGAAGGAAATAAGGGTAATTTTCTATGACAGTGTAGAGAGTTCTTTAGGCTGAAAGTGTTGCCAAGACTTCTCAATGGTCTAGAATTATTTGCTTGTGACTTTATGAAATATCTAAGAGTGGTAGAAGGGATTGTGTGGAGAGGGGTTCTGTTTTACTTACCAAAAAGTGTACCCAGAGAATTAATCGGATACGAATTTGTACTACAGTCCCTGAAATCATGCGTACAATGGAAAAGAGTTTCACTATGGAGGAAGTGTTTAACTGCAAAAAAGGAAGCGTTATATGCAAGTATAGGAGCAGATGTCTCAGATGGCTTCATGATGGAACTCAAAGCAGAGGTAGAAGGTTTATTAAGTCTTGGGGTTTCATTATTAACCTTGACAGATAACCCGGATAAGGTGAAGAAAATATTGAGAGGTAACGATTGGTCCGATAATAAGATCATTGTCCAACGTTCTAGAATTTACTTTTAAGTAGTATCTTATTGGAAATGTTATCTGGAAATAGAAGGGTACTTAAGCAAGTATCCTAGTAGAGTGATTAGAAATGAAACAATGCGTTTCAGGATGAACGTCATGAGGACACATGAGATACTAAACATCAGACACATGAATAGGGGTAACGAAAATTGGTGTTTTTTGTGAAGTGACAGGAGAGGAAGAAACTCTCCAACATGTATTGTTTGTTTGTCCCTCACTCATTCCACAGAGAATCCTATACTTCTCAAATTTTGTGATATCTATTTCTTCAGTTGATAGAGAGGTAATATGGTCTTCGATGCTTCACGGCAATGTAATTTCATTAAAAATCACACTAATTGCTTTTTTGAAAAACATATGTGACTTCTCATGAAGAGAATGGGTAATAAGTCTCAGTATTGAATATGTTCTATTATCAAAAATAATACATGCTATACTCTGAAAATCTAACAAGAACCTATTTAGAACTATCCCCTATGTAAGATAGGAAAGCTTTGATTATGATATCCGTCTTTTAAATCCTTGTAATATAATGTGAGAATGGATGTAATGTGGAAATTAGCAGTGATGTTAGTCCACTATGGATTGTATATTGATTTTTTTTTTAAATTAACTAGTGAGTAAATGTAATACTATGGTTACCTGACCACTTATTTTAAATTGTGTTAATCGGCTTATTAGTAGTGATGACTGCTTGTCTTTTTTTGTCTTTTGTGTTTTCAGTTCCGATTGGGTTCTTTTGTATCTTTTTAATTGTGTCCTTTTGTAAAGGTTTAAATAAACCAAATACAAAACAAAAATGCACATAGAATCTATTAACAAATGGGTCGAGTGTCTTTCAGAGTCAGCAGCATAGGATGTGATCTTACCTCTGCAGAGAGATTCTGAGCATGTCAGTGCTGGTGCCCCTCGATAGGAATCAGCCACCCTGTCCTCTTCCCTCTAACCACGTAAGGACAGCAGCAGGTGCAGAAACACTACTTATCCCAATCCACGCCTTCGGACATGAATTCCACTGCCGAAGCAACACGTGGGTATGGTGCCTGGGCCATGAAAATATATTCTCTTTCATCACAGCCCAGGGCCCTCTGCCTCGCCTGGCCACTTCATGCACCACATGCTACGAACACCATCCATGCATTTAGCAGGACTTGAGTTGAGCGCTCGCTCCAAAAAACATCTTGCAGTTAGTTCAACATTACTAAACAAATAAAAAGCAATTCAATGGTATTATATCGCACATTACGATGCAATACCACTTCTTTTATACCTTGAACATGTTGAAAGGGCACTGTAGTTTCTTTGCAGGACAGAGAGATGTTCGACCATATCTGACATGCCCAGAGAGCAGCTATGAGGATCATGATGACTTGTTCCTGGTGTAGTTTGGGGACTATGTTGTTGATAAGAGGAGTTGGGGGGGGAAAAAAAACATACGCAAATTCCCTTGACCAGTTTATAGTGTGTTTCGTTTGGATTCTGTCTAGGGATACCTGGATGCGTAGTCTTGGTATTGTGCGTTCTCTTTGGTAGCAAAGAGATCTATGTCCGGGAAACTGCAGTTTGAGAAGACGTTGTGTCGGAGATCTGCATGCAATTGTCATTCGTGTTCTGATGGAACTTCTATGCTTCTGCTTAGCACGTCTGCCAGACAATTGGGTTCCCCTGGAACATTTTGAGATAGGAGAAGCACGTTGTGTTTCAGAGCCCATAACCAAATGGTCTGGGCTAGTTTGGACAGCCCTGGAGACAGTGTCTTTCCCTGCCTGTTTATGTAGAACGTGGCTGTGGTGCTGTCTGTTAGAACGAGGACGGTTTTCCGTAGGAGCTGTTTGAAAGCTTGAAGAGCTTTGAACATTGATAACATTTCTGAAAGGTTGATGTGTGTGTTTGCCACAGCTTGTGTCCATGCCCCTGTGATTGAGAAAATGTGCTCTCCACCCTGAAAACGAAGCATGGTTAAGTTACTTACCTGTAACTATTGTTCTCCAGCATGGGTCTGGCATGGATTCACATGCTCATGAATATTCCTCGTTGTCAGGCTGGGAATCCTCTGTAAAAGAAAAACATTTCACTTTCACTTTAAAACTGTATTTCTCCTCTAAACCAATCACTAGCCTCTGAGTCATACTGCCCCATCCAGTCACAGTCCTCACCCTAAGCGCCACCCCAGGTGGCCGTCTTCCGAATAGGTAAGCAAGTAAAGTGGCAATATGAACCAAGAAGAGCCACAGAGGGGAAGGAGGGAGGGTATGCATTTGAATTCATGTCAGACCCATGTTGGGGTATGCCCACAAGGATGGAGGAAAGGAGACTATGCGCTATGAGTACTCTAGTCACTACAGTGAGTAACTTACAGTTTTGAATTAGTGTTAGTTTTTGAGTCGAGTTGGGTGCATAATATGTCTTAATTTGTGGCATGCACAGTAATGCATGTGTTTAGTGAATGGGCCATCGTTCGCTGTGGTTGGACTTTTAGTTTTATTCTGTCAATCTGTTATTTATATTACTTGGTCTTAAAGCACAGATTTTGTCATTTGCATGACCTTTTGGCACTGTAAAAAAGGTCCAGCTTGTTGTCAAACTGCCACCATTTCTATCTCTGCTCCACAAAATGTTCTGGGCCATGTTTGCTGATCGATTGGCAATCTGAGGACTTCCTCCAAAAAGGTAGTTTCATATCTGGTGGATGAAAAAGAAACGATGTTTTGGATGATTATGCACCATTGGACAAATGAGTTGTGTTCTGTGTCTTGGATCTCTGTGCAAACCAACGTTGCTGTATTTATTGGGTGTACTCCTCCTTCCTGCTATTTTCTCTCCTTTTGAGAATAATTTTGAGCCTGGTTGCAGCTGCTCCTTGTAAAAGAGAAGTGTTGTCCACAAATCATGTTTTTCATGGCATTCGCGTTTAGCCGGAGAGTTGTATACAGTGATGTGGGCAGGGTGGCATGGCATGCACTGCTCTATGGAGATGACACTTTTGTAGCCGTGGTTTCTGTGTGGGTGAGCGACTGGCCCTTAATGTCGTGGTTTTTGTCAAAGTATCCTGAGACTGGTAAAGCTTCTTTGATAGATTGGGCCGTTTGGATATTTGTAAACCCTCCATTGGTATCCGTTCATTCCAGAGTTCACTTATTGCAATGGGAGAGCACCATGCAGGGGGTTAGCAGAGGGTTACAGATATGAAGAGCTTGTTCATATGTGCAGTGTTGGCTGGGCTTCTGTGGTGCATCCATGGTAATTGATGTTAGGGTTTTAGTAGGAATGTTAAGTATTGGGCGAAAGCGAGTCTTGCACATATGGATCCTACATGGCTGACTGATATATGGTATAATTTCCCAAACTTTTATTTGTCCTTGTACATCTAGTAGCCTCTTTATTTGGCCCATAGGTTGTCTGTAGATTACCTTAATTGATTGGGGTTTGGCTGCTTTCCTACCAATATTTGGAGTCTGGTGTTTCATGTAGAGGACTGTGGTTTGCTGGTCGTTGGACTGAGATATGATACTTCAGGGATCAAAATTAATATTAAATGAGCCAGAGCTAAAAGCAGCTCCACCTATAACCTGCAATCAGGACCTACCACTGGGCAACGAGGAGCTAGTAATTATCGTGCCACAAAACTAACTTTCACATAAGATGCAGACTTCTCATTTTGTCCATTATGTATGACGTCTTATGATTTAATTGTCGTATAGATGTGTCCTAATGTGTATTTATAGATTGTTCTAGCACACAAAGTTAAATTCACATGGGTGTGTGTGTTCCTCATCAGTTGGCCTGGGGAGCCAAAACTAGCTCCTGGTAGCTGTTGGTGTCAAGCTAACGAGGCTCTTCAAGGCTATAAGCAGAAGCTAAATAGCTCACAGCTCCCCTCAATTTCGAACCCTGTACTTCATTATACGCTCTTCATGAGGCAAAAGTGGAATTAAGCAAGATGAAAAAAGTACAATACAAGGCTAAAGGTTGCAAATTATTTCTCTCCAAAGGATCTTGAGTTTGTTTGCTTGTCTCATGTTGGCGCCACCAACCCTTGTGTTCAGTTCCTTAATTGTTAATAATTATCACTTGCGATGGTGTACACGTTATTTAGTCGTAGTATGAAATTTACTTAGCGATTTGAAGGTGAATGTATTGCTGCGAGTTTGCCTGAGGAGTCGAGCTAAAAATGTACATTGCAAGCATAAAATGTAAAGTTGGTCATGCATCTAACTTGAGGTGTGGGTGAATGAGTGTGTGCATAACACTATGTACAGTCTAATCAAACTAACATGCTTCATGTCTTTTTTTTCTTTTTCATCATTTGCTCCTCTTTATGAATTGGGATTTGGAAATACAGGTGTCGGCTTCTCAACTGGAGGAAACTCTTCTTAGCAAGAGCATCTGGAGCGGCCAAGCTACAGCGGCAGTGATGTTTATACTGACGTTTAAAAAAAAGAAAGTAAACTAAGTTTTAAAATTAAACCGGCAGCAGCCAAAAAATGCACGAAACCCTGCATGCATTCTGATGCTCGGGGCAGCTGTCGGCTTTTTGTTTTTCATGGATCCATCATGTATGTTTCTGCTGTACGAAGGTGTTTTTAAATTTAAAAAATAATGAAATTGAAAAAAGTATACATGTGGTTTGTACAACGGGGGCAGAGGATGGGGCTGCCATTTGTGACTGATGAAGAGATTGCTGCCTCATACATCTTTCAGAAACCAAGAAGATTTTAATGAAAAAATAAAGACCAGAATGCTAGAGAAAAGGTCCTAACCAGTGATTAGCAGATTCAGTCTTGCTTGCCCTCGGGGGAAGGTGCTAAATCCAGCACTGCATTTAGACTCATCTGTTACCTTTCCCTTCAGGAGAAGCAGTCGGGATCAGCACTGGCGGGTCCCCACGAAATTCTGTGCAGAACAGGACAAGGCACAGAGCAGTGGTTTTCAGAAAATCTACATCTTTCTTCAGGCTGAAACATGCTGCCAGGTTCTTCTCGCCTCTTCGCCATAGCGGAACTCTGAAGAAGGCTGGTCAATTGGTGTCTAGATCCTAGAAAGATAATTTCTGTACACACACATTGTTTTTCTTCGTGCATGTGTATACACCCATACGCACACAGCATTGTAGATTGTAAGAGCCAAAAAGTTTTCTAAACAAGAATCTTTTTAAAAGTATATATGTATGCTCATGTTGTTGGCTCTTAAAAAATAGGTGTGTGCGTGCCACCTGTCCGAAACGCAAGATGTGTCGGACGAGCACCTACCCAAGTGAACCGAATGCAAAATGAGATGGTCTGTAAGGTTATGCGCTTTCTCAGCTTTAGGGATCCTTAGTTTAAATCCTATGCCTCTGCAACAAATACGCCTAGTAGCATATATATGTGCACACTTGCAGTTTCTTCTTGTCGCACGAGGAAGAGTGCGTTTTTTTCTTCATAGTTGCATTCACCTGCGGAATTAAAATGGGCAACTTGTATGTATAGATATTTTCTATTTTTTTTCCTAGATATTGGTTTCTATTTAGGAATCTAAATTCGGAACCCCCTGGTTCCAAATCTACCCTTTGGTGCTTACACTCCACAGTTCCTTCTCCTGCAGCATTTCGCTTTTACAGTTAAAGGAATCTTTTATTTCCCTTTTATCCTGCTGTATTTAGACATGCAGACCATCTTGTTTTTCTTGCAGTATATACTAGGAATCCCTTGTGATGTGGCCGTTCAGCCACTCCTAGAGCCTTTCCACTGTGTTCAATATAGTTATGGGGCAATAGTATTGGTTTGTTAAACCTCAACGGGGGATGGTGGTGCACCATTGTCTGATTCTGAATGCTGTAAATTCCAAGTGTAGATTTGCATCTTTATCCCTTAGCTTCCTGTCAGCGCTTTCAAACCTTTTTATTTCAATTGCTGATGAGTTTCTTGGGTGCTGCATTTGCGTCATCTAATCATTTATGGTTCTTATTAAAACATCAAACTTCAGGACTGCAGTGATGCCAGCAGATCGTGGGAGATGCATTTCTATAGCCACTAATTCATGTTTCAGAATTGTCAGTGCAAAATATATTGCAGATTTGTGAAGACCCCAGGATGCATTCATATGACCCTTGTTTGAAAGTCTCCATAACCAGCACCGTGGTCCTAGTGTCTGCTCTACCAATTGTGAGCATGCAAGAGGGTAGGATTTCGTGCAACTTCAACTAAATGCAAAGAACGTAATTGTTGCATGTTATTTTAGACGTGAATAACATTACAAAGGGAGCTGCTTTTGATAATGATTGGAGAGGTTGAAGGACTAATTCCAGGAAACACGTGTGGCTATGGTGAAGAACACCGGCTTGGCTATGGTGAAGAACACCGGCTTTATACAGTGAACACAAGAAGTAGTTTACGTGCTTCCGCTTAAAAAACAGTTTTGCGAATGGGTCAAGGGGCATGTTAACACGTTTCTTAAGTGTAGTAGATTTGGTGTTTGGTCAATGGGGAGAGTTTGAGAAATATTTTCTGATACACAATAAGCAGAAAACCACATTGTGGAAAAGAGAGCAAAAATGTTAATTCAGATATATGTATTGAAAAATCATGAAGAAAACAGTTATGCATGCCTTTGTTAGGTCTGCTCCACCATTGTCTTAGTTTACTTGATTAATATTAAGGTTAACACTTTGTTCTTACTGCATCTTTCTGAAACAAAAAATATTATTTTTGCACTGTCTTTAAAATGAATTACTTTTTCAAGTGAATGCAAACTTAAGCTTGATATGGTCATTTATTATCTGTCAAAGCAGCACACGTCAGCATTGTTACTGTTATGGGCCTGATAAAACATATACCTAATGCATACATAACCAGAACGTTTTTACCAAGACTTGGAAAGACGTCAGATGCAGAATCCTTGCATGATCTAGATGAAAATAATTGACCCAGTGTTTGTTCTGAATGTTGGTAGATACTCATAGCTTTGTTACATTGAAACCTTGCACAGGAAGTGTTTAATAAAATAAAATGTAAATCATGACTGATTTCTGCTTTTGGCTGCTGGCACAGGAATAACATGTTTTTTTATGCAGTGGTACTAACCACATTTGAGAATCTGAAGTGCTTCCTTTTTGTTACTTTTTTGATCTCATCTTAGTCTGTATTTTCTTCTTCCATATGCCATGTGTGTTCAAACTTTTATATTCTATTAAAAATACAAGCTGTTCATCCTTTGAAGATGGCCTGAATCGCCCATATGTGCAATCTATCATTCTGATACCTATAATCACTTAAACTAGCTAACTTTCCTTGTATTTCGATTAAGATGTGTATCTGTTTTCATTTCATGGTTATAGGCTCACATACCACCTTTTCACTGGACTTTGCTACTCTCAAATTTGAGATCTTCTAGTCGGGCACCATTCTGTAGGCAAAAAGCAGCAGCCATATATGTGCTAAAGACAGAGGGAATGTGCATAATGTAGTAGGCGCTGTGGGTGGCTATCCTCCATTACTATCTTGTCATGTCCAAGTGCCAACAATCAAAACAATTGGTTTGATTCTTCAGGCTTGGTCCGTTATTTTTTTATTGGTTTTACAACGCAGAAAATAAAATGCATTCCCCAACTCCTCCCTCCCCCCAAAGGCAGCTTTTTTGTATCCGTAGCCCATTGACGCCACGGACCAGGCCCTCCAAGTTGTCAATGATATAACAATCAAACAATACCCCCAACTACCCCACCCTCCCTCCTTCCCCTGAAGCGGCTCCTCCTTGTTTGTCCATGATCCATTAACTTCATGGGTCATTTGCCATCGCTCAGCACAAGTCCAGCAATCGCAGGCGCTGAGGACGCCACTCAATCCGAAAGTCGTCTTTAAGAAAGACCAAAGTTTCCTCCCAGTCCCTTGCAAAGGACTGTAGATTATTGTCCTTCGCATATGTTGCCCATTCAAGTGCCACAATTTCCCAGAGTTTTCGCAGTAAGTCCTGGAGGAGAGGGACCTCCTTGCTCTTCCATCTTTGTTCTAGTACTGTCATAGCTGCAATTGTAAGGATCACCCTTGCTTTTCCCCGGGACTTAGGCTCCCCCGTGCTGCTAGCCCGGCCAACTCCCAAAAGGACCTCCTCAGGGGGCCTGCTACTGTCTAATCCATATGCTTGCTCCTGAGCCCTCCGAACCTCTAACCAAAAGGGCCTAATTTTTGGACATGTCCACCAGATGTGCTGATTCGTGCCCTCCATCCCACATCCCCGCCAGCAGTTCCCAGAGGTAGTAGGATAGATCTCCCGAAGACGGGCTGACGTATAATGCCACCCGAATAAGATTTTATCCCACATTTCCTGCAGCTGCGATGCTTTGACCAACTTGGGAATTTTCCCGCATAACCTCTCCCACTTTTCTCGTTCGATCACCCTTCCCAAGAGCTGTTCCCACCGCCGCATATACGGCCATGGACTTCTGACAGTTGCATCATCCAAAATCTTATATAAATTAGATATTAGACCCTTGGACCCATCGTTAGACAGAAGGAACCTCTCAAGCTGTGTTGTGTCCCTCGTTGCGGCCTGTTCGTTCACAGGATTAAGGACCCAGTGGCGGAGCTGTGTGCATCTGAGTCTTTCTCCCTCTTTCACCCCGTACTCGCTCTTACACTCCTCAAAGGAGAGAATCCCCCCCCCCTGAAACATATCGCCCAACCGCTTACAGCCCCCCTTTTGCCATTGCTTAAATACCCCTCCCTCCATCCCTGGGGTGAAGTCTCCATTATGAAACAGGGGTGTGAAGGGGGAGGGAAAGGTAGTGATTCCTTTGATCCTCACCAATTTATCCCAGTTCTCTGCCATCAATTTCGTAATAGTGCTTTCATATACATGCTTGAGCCTATGCTGTTTTGGGAGCCATAGAATTTCTGC
The DNA here is from genome assembly GCF_040938575.1 of Ambystoma mexicanum. Taxonomy (NCBI): domain Eukaryota; kingdom Metazoa; phylum Chordata; class Amphibia; order Caudata; family Ambystomatidae; genus Ambystoma; species Ambystoma mexicanum. The sequence goes on from NC_090929.1 coordinate 806,600,547, forward strand.
CAGACTTCGATGCGCCACTGCTCTATCCATTGCCACCCATTGCTTATCCTGTGTGGCCTCTCCCTCCCGGAGCCAATCTCTAATTACCCGTAGCTGCATTGCCTCATAATACTGTTAAATTCGGTAATGCCAGACCTCCCTCCCGCCTGGGTGCCATCAACAGCTGCCCACTGACCCGCGCTTTTTCCCCTCCCCACAAGAAGACTCCAGTCAAAGATCTCAGTTCCTTAAAGAAACTCATAGGAATTGCCTGAGGTATTGCCTGATAGAGATACAGCAACCGCGGGAGGGTTACCATTTTAACCGCAGCCACCCTGCCTAGCCACGAGATCCGAAGCCCCCTCCACTTGCGGAAGTCCTGTGTGATATCCTTCAATAGCGGTGGATAATTAGCTCGGTACCAGCCTGCCAAGGTCGGTGTGATTTTTACTCCTAGGTATCTAAGTCCCCCCGAGCTCCATATGAATGGGGTAGCCTCCCTCAGGGATTCCCGATCCTCCGCCCTTAGAGTTAAGTTCAGGAGCTCCGATTTGCCAAAATTAATCTTAAGCCCGGAGGCCTCCCCGAATTCTTCCAATAATGTCCTGCATAGGCGAATGGATTCCGTCGGCTCTGTTAGGGTTAACAACATATCATCTGCAAAGGCAGCCACCTTTTGTTCTACTCCCCCAAATGGAATACCTTTTATCCCCTCAGTCTACCTAATCGCCTGCAATAAAGGCTCAAGATAGATTGCGTAAAGCATGGGAGACAGGGGAACACCCCTGCTTAGTACCCATACTCGCCCTGAAGGATCTAGACATGGCCCCGTTCACCGCTATTCTCACAGTGGGTGTCTGGTAGTTAGCCTGTACCATACGTAAAAAGTCCCCACCAATGCCCATCTTCCACATTACCTTAAACAGAAATGACCACTCCATGCGGTCAAACGCTTTTTCTGCGACCAAAGATAGGAGGAACCCGGGAGTGTTCGTTCTGTGAGTCTTCTCCACTAAGTGGGCCACCCTCCTTATGTTGTCCGCTGTCTGTCGGCCTTTTATGAACCCCGCCTGATTCGGGAGGCTCAGGTCCGGGAGAAGACCCTCCAGCCTGTTCGCCAAAATTTTTGTGAAAATCTTGGCATTGATGTTAATCAATGCTATTGGTCTATAGGACAATCTTTCCTCGGGGTTCTTATTGGGCTCCAGGACCAGGGTCAATCTAGCCTCTTCCATAGACAGGGATATTTTCCCTGTCGTTCTAAATACATTATAGAGGCAAGTTAGGTGTGGAACCAGCAGTGTCGCAAAGGTTTTGTAAAAGGTCGCTGTATAACCATCGGGACCTGGCGCCTTATTCGAAGGTAGCCCTCTGATCACCTTCATTACTTCCTCCTCTTTGATCTCCCCATTTAGTGAATCTGATGCCTCGCTCCCAATCTTTTCCAATTCAACCTTATTTAGGAACTCTACCTGCGAGCAGTCCCGGGGGTCCTGTGACGTGTATAGAGATTCATAGAAAGCCACCAACAACTCCTGTATCTCCCATGTCTCTGTTACTCTTTCCCCGGAACCCGTTTTTAGAGCCGTGATCGCATTTCTGGATTTCGCTCCCCTTAATAAGCGTGCAAGGAGAGTATCCGCCTTGTTCGCTTTAGCGTAATATTGCTTTCGAACCCTCAAAAGGGCCCCCTCAGCTCTTTAAGTACGAAGGACTTCCAACTGTCCTAATGCTCCATGATACTCCCTCATAGAGGCCCTTGTCGGGGTCACCCCCACTTTCCGCCTTGCTGTTTCAACCTCCTCTTCCAGCCGCACTTACAGCCCATTCAATTGCTTCTTCCTATGAGTTGCCGCTGCTATCAGTTCACCCCTCAACGTAGCCTTGAATGCATCCCATCTTATCTCTTCCTTCGTGTCTCCCCTTTGGTTAATTACAAAGAAATCCCTAATCTTATCCTCTATTTCCTGCCTAATGATCGGATCTCTGAGAAGGTGTCCTGGATACCTCCACGTCCACACCCCTCTTTCGCTATGTCCTAGGTCCATTGTCATGGACACCACTTTGTGATCCGCTATACCAATGGGGCCCGTTACTAACTTGTGAACCCGGCCCACCAGACTCGAGGTTACCCAGATATAATCGATTCTGGATTGGGACCCATGGACCCCAGATAAGAAAGTGTACCCTTCTTCCTCCCCCTTGACCTCCCGCCACACATCTCTCAACCCTGCGCCCCGAATTCTGTCTTTTAACTCTGTCGACATCACTGCTCCCCCTCCCACACGGCGCCCTGACCTGTCCCGTTCCCTTTCCCAGGCTATGTTAAAATCACCCAACAAGATGATTTGCCCCCGGGCTCTGTCCTCCAATTTTCCCAGGAAACAGGTCAGAAATTGCTCCTGACCTGCGTTTGGTGCGTACACTACTGCCAAAGTGTACAGGGTGTTCTGGTGTATCCCGATAACTAGTAGGTACCTACCCTCATTGTCTCTTATAATTTCAGAAGTCCTAAAATCCACTGAGCTTTTAATAGCTAGAGCCACCCCCGCTGACCTGCTTCCCCCCGATGCGTGGAGAATCTGACCAAACCCCCGTAACTTAAGGAGCCCCTGGTCTTTGGGTCTAAGATGCGTTTCTTGTCCGGGTTCTCTTTTCCCGTGAATTGCTCTAATTTTTTCCTCTTGAGGGAGGTGTTCAAGCCCCTCACATTATGTGTTAGCCACTTAATAGTGGGTTAATATACCTTTGCTTCCATAGCGCCTTGCATCCTCCCAGGGCTTCCTCCTCTGAGGGCGCCCAAGCGGCGGGGCGTTCTGGTTGCCCCCCCGGTCCCTCCCCTCCTGGCGCTAGATAGAGTTCCTGCTCTCCGTGCTCTGACACTTGCACAAAGCCTCTGCTGCCTTCCGCACCCCCCCACCCATTGTCCTACCTCCCCCCTCCCCTACCCCCAAAAGGGCGTTTTACTTGTTTTAGGTCTCATCTTGTGCATCCCCTCCCATCTCCCTGGAGCATTTCTTGTTGGTTCCCTTGATAGTCTTTTCGCTCGATTTCACCCCCCTTCTCTTTTCTCTCACTGTCGTCCAGGCCCATGGCCTCGATTCTGACCCTGCGGTTGTGGTCTGCTTTCTAGATCCCATGGGGGTGTCGTCCAGGTCCAAATGCAGAGTGCTCGCTCCTTCATGTACTGTAGTGATTCGCCTCTGAGATCCCTCCAATTCAAACAGTAATCCAAATGGGAAGGTCCACTTGTATTTAATCCCCCTCTCGTTTAGCACCTTAAGAACCGGTCCCATTTGGCATCTCTTGATGAGGGTGCTGCTTGCTAAGTCCTGAAACAGCGCAATGCGGTATTCCTGAAACATAATTGGCTCTTGCTTCCCGCAGGACTGCTTCCTTTTGTGCGTACCTAGTGAATGCTGCCCGGACATCCCTGGGCCTTGACTGTGTTCCTGCGCCCCCTCGGCCCACTCTGTGGACCCGATCAAGCTCAATCTTTTCCGGAGGCGAGGCTCCCAGGATCTCTGCGAAGATAGATTGGGACACCCCTTTTAGGTCTTTGTCTTGGACGGTTTCCGGTAGCATTTTAACTCTTATGTTGATTCTACGGGACCTGTTTTCCATGTCATCCATTTGAATCTCCAGATTACGTGTGGCCGCGTCCAGCCTTTCAATTGCCTTGCTATTGGCCGTCAACTCCTTGTCCATTTCCTGCAAGCCTCTCTCCAGCAGGTCCGTCCGCTCGCCCTGCTGCTGCAACTCCTGTTTTATTTCCCCTAGGGCCGAGTTGAGGTCGGCGCGAAGGAGCTGGAATTGCTCCTGAAAGGTCTTTGTTAGGCTGGTCTGAAGGGCGTGCATCTCCCCCCTAAAGTCCTGCCGTGACATCGTGGCTGTACTCTCCCCTTCGGATGACGAGACACAACTCATTGAGTCCTTCTTTGTAGCCTTGATTGTCTCCCTCGCCTCCTGCACCAGCCAAATATTAGGGAGGGTGCCCGGGACCTCCCCCGGGGCTGGCAATGCCCTCACACTCTTCCCCTTAGGTTTCGCAGCCATGTCCGTACCGGATCCGACCATGCGGCATGCTCCTCGTCCCACCAGGGCTCCACCCCTGCCAGGGAGGCCGTGCTCACTCTCCAGGGGGTTACCAAAGCACTTTTCCCCCCTGACCCTCCTTCTGTATACCGTGCCTCTGGGCGCCCAATTCAGTGTTCAGTAGCTCCTCAAGCTGCGTAGGGGCTTAGATGTCGGATAGATACGCCTCCGTGAAGGTCGGGCCAACCTCGCTTGACTTTCCTCCTAGTGCGATCCGAGGAGGTTAACGGTGTCCGGGGGTGCCAGGGGCAATGCATCGCCTTTGCGCCACTTGGGTGCCACTCTTCTCGAATCTGCACCTCTTGCAGCCCCCTGGTCCGGCGCCTCCTCAGTCCCACAATACCAATATTCCCCTCTCCGAGGGGCGACCACTCCAACGCCGCCAATGGGAGCTTCTACAAGCCCCCCCAACTGGGTTGCGCTCTGCCCCTCTGCGTAATAGGGCTGACGCTACTCCTCTGCCCTACTATGCTGGCCTACCAAGTTCGGGCCTCCACGATGCTATCCCCGCCGAGCTAGATGACAACGTTGCGCAGTAGCTTGCGCGGCCCCCGATGGGGCCGCCCTGCTACCTTCCACTCCTCGTCGAGGCCGGCCTCTACACTCTCCCCCGCGCTTACTGCCTCCGGCGTGGGGGATACACCGCAGGGTCCCTGCTCAGCTCCACTGGGAATGGGCACCCCCGCCTCCTTTGCCGCTTATGGGGTCTGCCGTTCCTCACGGGGGCACCTGTAACGCTCACCTGATTCCCACGGAGGCGCAGGTCTGGCTTTGAGTGCTGATGCTTCTTCAATGGTGAAGCGCAGGACTCTGAAGATGGACAGGAAGGGCCCTCTACTCAGGCTTCTCCGGCTCGCAGGAATATTCCCCTGTGCATGAAAAGGGAGTATTACCTACTGACTGAGTTATGCTCAAGCCTCCCACTCTCTTCCAACCCTCCACGATTCCCTTCCACGATTCCCCGTGAAGTCTCACCTTAGGGTCAGGAAGGATGAGCTCTCCATCCTGCTTCTGATGCAGGGGCGCGTTGAAACCCAGTTACTTCACTGGATTGAGGATTGATGGGAGTTCAGGTAAGCTTGACTATTCAAGTAAGGCTCTGTAAAAGTTCTGTTGCAAGTTCAAAAGTCCAAGCTTAATAATAATGTTCATTGTCTTTTTGCAGCAAGCGCTAATGCTCATGTCTTTTTTCCCCATAGGGGCCGGGGTCCGGAAAATGCCTGGAAGCGGCAAGACCCAAAATGAAATGGGAATGACCCAACAGGTAAGTCTTATTCCCTTCCTTCTCTCACCTCTTATTCTTGTCTTTTTCTCTAGGCTCTGGGAAGTGGCTGTGTATCCGGATGATCGCTGCTGAAGATGGAGGAACCCAGGAAAGGTGAGTGAAATGCAGCGCTGCAGCGATCGTAACGAAGTGCTTTTAAAAATAATGTCTTCCCTTTCAGGATCGTCAGTGATGTCTCCGTGGTGCAGATTTAGCTGGTAAGGTCTCTTGTCTCCCTTTGCAGGTGACCCAGGATGCTGACCGGCATGGCTGAAGTCCAGATGCAGGAGCTGACACGGTGAGCGTCCAGCTGCGAGGAGCAGAACAACGCGAAGCGTGAGTTGCTGATCGGATGTGGTTTAAATAGCTTTGGAAGAAGTCCCAAGTGTGTATCCTTCCTCCGATCAGGTATGTATCCTTCCCCGACCACACCCGGGTGGAAAGTAGTCCCACAGGTAAAGTAGTTCCATTCAGGCCTCAAGAGGGCCTGGATGTGGCAGCATGGTCTGCATCAGGTAAGTGCACATTAAAACACTTGAACACATGTCTAGCTTTATGAGCCTGGCGCCTAAGGCGCCAGGACAGAGGTCCAACATGAGCCTGGCGCCTAAGGCGCCAGGACTGCGTCCAAAGGGCCCCAGCTTGGGCCCGCTGGCACTCCCCTGGGGGAAATGATGCCTGCCTCTGGGGTCGCTGGGTCGGACCTGGCTCCTTGGAGGTAGGCATCATGACAGCACCCCCCACTTGGGTGTCACGGTCAGCCGACGCTCTCCTATGGCCACCCCGGGCACCAGCACTGCCGTGCAACGCCCAGCCTCCTCCTGGACTTGCCTGATCCGGGTCCGGCCTCCCCACCGCCAGCTCCACAATTCGGGAGCCGGCCGCGGCTTGCTGGGTCGGACCTGGCTCCTTGGAGGTAGGCATCATGACAGCACCCCCCACTTGGGTGTCACGGTCAGCCGACGCTCTCCTATGGCCACCCCGGGCACCAGCACTGCCGCGCAACGCCCAGCCTCCTCCTGGACTTGCCTGATCCGGGTCCGGCCCCCCCACCGCCAGCTCCACAATTCGGGAGCCGGCCGCGGCTTGCTCCTCTGCTGCACAGCCAGGCTCTCCCTGGCCTCTGCCGCGGCGACTCGGCCCCGGCGCTCAGCGAGACACCGCGTACCAGGGTCACAACAGCCGGCCCGCCTCAGCCGCTCCTGCGCCGCCGCCGAAGTCAGCCCGCTGCACCATTCCTCGCTCTCCCCGTGTTGCAGGGTGATCGCACAGTATTAGCACCTCGCCTCCACTGCTGCAATTACGGTCTCGGTAACTGGGTGGTGGGCATTCCCCAGTGTCGGGACCCGGGAGCAGGCGGCCATCTTGGAATCCACTTGGTCCGTTATTAATGTGATTGGCCTCTGTAAGCACACTAAACTCACCTTGTTTTTGCATTGCTGTATTAGCTCTGAAGATGAAAATAAACATTTCATTAAACATAGTTTTAAATGCACTCGGCATGCAGTGTCTCATTACTTTTTTATTTAGACCATGCTGAAGGTAAAGAGTTCCTTACAAATACATTTCAATGTGTCGCTTTGGAAGGGTCAGATAAGCATCTCAGATGGCAGGGTGTCGCCTATTGCCACTTCTTAACACCTGTCAGTAAGCATCCTGAAAGAATATTGTAGGGAACAGCAGTGAATCTAGACCGGAGTGGATCACTACCAGATGCATTGTTTGATAGGAGTATATATGAAGTAGATATGTAGGTCTGTGAAGTTAGACCAACTACGTTTGTGTGTCTCTTCATGAAATAATAATCCCTGTTTCCAGCCAGGTGCCTAAGTCTTGTCTGCTCTAAGCATTCTGATCCCTAAATGGAACTCATTGGCACAGGTAACGGACTATTTTGAGATCCTTTTAAATATAGAGAAAGGTAGGAGAATGGAATGTCAACAGCTACTCAGTTTTAAAAAAAACTATATCACATTAGTAAAAAATATATAAACTTAATAAAGGTTTCATGATAAAAACTCTCATAAAATGGAGAGACACAGTACATATAAAATACATTTTCAGACACTCTAAAAAAATACACAAATGTAAGAATGACAAACCAGATTCAAACAAAATAATTCAAAAAAATAGAAACGTTTGCTAATAGAACCATCTATATTCAAACCTCTGCTGTAAATCCTTTTTGAGTTTTAGGTTTCTGATCCTCATGGATCTCTAAATGCTTTTATACAATCTAGTCTTACTTCTAAATTGTCAAGTCAACACGTTTCAGTCCTCTTTAACAAATGATGGGACTTTCTTCAGGAGTAGTCATAATCATTATTAGAGTTAATAAGCAATTGGTCTGCGATCTTTTCTGAATTAAGAATCTTTAGTTAGAAGTGTAGTAGCTGTTGACAAAACCAAAAAAACAGAATTGGCAATCTAGTTTGTATTCTAGTAACACAATTTTTTAGTGTTATGGCAAATTCAGGATAGATAGATTACCTGAACTTCCTAGTGTAGTGGCTCCCTTAGTGGATCGAAAAAAAGTCCACGGTAGCTGGGCGTATTTTTTCAAGGGAAGTCCATATCCTTCCTCTGGATCCTATAATCAAATTGATAATGCAAGGGAGTCACCAGATCTGCCTTTCTTCTATCAGAGTTCAGTGTGGTGGTAGACACAATTGACAATATCGTGAAAAATAAGGGTACAGGTTATTAAGATAGGACCCTCGGTGGATTGGAGGGCTATGCTGTCATTAACTCAAGTAATAGACATCACCCCGTGGTGTTCTGGTACAATAACATGGTGTGCGTAGCTATAGATGTTAGAGGATTGGGTGGAAGTTACCTACCTTTATCCAAAGGTAGTGAAGGAGTACAAGTAGAGTTCCAGATGCCAAGCAGACCGGTGTTCCACGTGGCAGAGCGCACGAAGTACTAGAGTCTGGTGGTCCTCACTATTAGTGTGGAGGCATAGTAGATTTAACGGCTGGAAAACAGAAAACCACAAGTTATAAAACTCGGTTTTCTCCCCCATGGGGTTTCTTATTTAGATTCAGATCGGGTGTTAATACTGAACCACCTTAGAGTCCTTTTTTGGTGTTTATGACTCTGAAAGTGCCCGTGGTGAACAGGCGGTCTCTTTATTAACGTATTTTAAAGGCTATCTCTCCACGCTCCGAAAAAGCTATTAGAGAGTGGCTAATTAAACAAGAATGTGGACCATCTATACAGTATTCATACCTTTAACCATTCAATAGATTCATTGAGCCCATTCTTATCGCTCTGGGTTGTGTAAATGAGTCTTTACTCTTTTTCCAACACAATTCTACTTTTAGTATTGTGATCATGACCTAGTATCATTAAGAGTATGGTCCATTTAAAATCCTCGAACCCATGTTTAGCTTTGACGAAATGTTTCACTAGAGGGGCATTGAGTACTTTGTTCTTTAGGCAACTTTTATGTTCCAGCATTCTCACTTTCGCTTTTCTGTTAGTTTTACCTATGTAGTGTTTATTGCAGGGACATGTAATCATATAAATGACATATTCCGATTTGCAATTAGTCATTTGTCTTGGTTGCCCCAAGTTGGGCAGTCTGATGTTGACTTCTTTGGTCTTTTGTGTTAACTTGCACATCGTGCAGCTTCCACATGGGTAATGTCCAACAATAGGACGAAGGCCCCATGTTTGAGTGAGGCTCATTGTCTTGGTTGTTTAGTTTGCTGCTGCTTACTCTATTGCCTATAGTGGCTGATTTCTTATATGCGAACATTAGAATTAGTATTTCAGAATTTCTGTTTTTGAAAACTTTCCATTGTTTCTTCACTATTTGACTGATCTTTAAGCTTACATTTGTGAATGTGTTGACACATACCAGACGATCACTCGGCGGTTGTTTGGTCTTGTCTTCTAGGAGCGCCTCACGATTGTTATTAGACACTCTCTTAGCGGATTTCTTCACCAGCTTTTTTGGATAACCTCTCTGCCTTATTTTAGTAGTCAGGTTTTTTGCTTCTGCCTCAAAAGCTGGTCTTTGGCTGCTGTTCCTTTTTAAGGCGCAAAAATTGGCCGTATGGTAAATTGTCCCATAAATGTTTCATGTGGTGACTTTAATAATGTAAAAGAGAATTTCTCTCTCTGGGTTTATGGAAAGGTTTTACTATTAAGCAGCCATCTTCATGGAAAATGGTCAAATCCAAAAAATCAATGGAGAGTTTTTGGATGTTGATAGTGGAGGTGTCGATTACATTTATTAAGAAAATTGAGGAACTCTACAGCTTTCTTTGTTGTGCCTGTCCATACCATCAGCACATCATCAATATATCTTGCCCATGATTGAATATTTTCTTCAAAAGAATTGGGCATATAGATAAAATTGTTTTTTGAAAAATTCCACAAATAAGTTTGCTAGGCTCGGAGCCATGGTGGCTCCCATGGCTGTACCTTCGATTTGCTGGAAGAAAGTGCCTTGGAATTCAAAATAGTTGCGTGTAACGGCCAGTTCTACACACCAGAGGATAAAAGAGCTGGGTACCGGATCAGTGTCAAGTCTGTTGAGTAGGATTTCACTGATGGTTTCTAAGGTGGGTTGTTGCGGAATGTTCGTATAGAGTGAGACTATATCAAATCCTATTAGATAAGAATTTTCAGGATTGTACGGTAAATTTTCGTATTTTTTTATCACATCTTTGTATCTTTAAGATAGGATTTCATCTTGACCACATAGCGATTTAGGTAGTGGTTGGCAAATTTATAAAGAGGTTCTAAAATATAATTTATCCCCGATACTATCGGCCTTCCTGGGGGATTCACTAGAGATTTGTGAATTTTTGGTAGACAATAAAATGTAGGTATAGTGGGTTTGGGATTGTTCAGAAAGGCCCATTCCTGTTTGCTGATCCAACATCTTTCAAGGGCTTTAGTAGTTTTCAATTCGATCAGATTTTTTAACTCATTGGTGGGATCCGCACTTAGTCTCTTATAGTAATCTTCATTTTCTAGTTGTCTTGAACATTCCTCAATATAGTCTTTCTTATTGAGCATCACAATGGCTCCACCTTTATCAGCTTTTTAATGATTATATTCTCATTAGATGCCAAAGAATCCATAGCTACTCTCTCCTGGGTCGTCAGGTTATGGTACATAGGTATTTCTTGTTTTTCCAACTTGGCTACTTCTGCCAGAACTCTTTTCTCAAATAATATGGATTCCGGTGAGAAAGCATAAATCGGGGGCCAAAAAGTGGAGGGGATTCTCAGGCCTGAGTGGTTCACTGTATTGGGATCTCTTGGTGTATCAGACTGCGTCATGAAAAATTCCTTCAGTCTGATTTTCCGCATGAACTTAAAAAAAAATGTGCGAAACAGAAAAGGATCATGTTTGTTAGAAATTACGAATCGTAAGCCTTTTTCCAATACTTGTTTTTCTAGGCTGGTAGGTACATATGTTGATAAGTTGACTAAAAGTGATTGCCGCTCCGTAGGTATCTCTGATCTCCGTTCCAATTGCCCCTGTTGGGGCCTTTGTATAAAAAAGGCTGTGTGTTTTGGTTGGAGTTCCCTCTTTTCTGTCTGTAGTTAGAATTGAGTCTACCTCTGTTGGTGGGGTTAGTGGAAGGGCCCGTGCCTGGGTTATCTGGATCACTACTGATGTTGCTAGAGCTATAAGAGGTAGCTCTGAACCTTACTCGTCTATTTTGGCGTGTTTGGCCATATGTTTGTACTGCTTGAGTTCTGTACCCGTCTTTAGTGTATGGGTATGCTTTTTCATGGGAATATTTGGCCAAATCTTTTTTGAGTCTTTGTATTCTTTCCATGGTGTTGGTTTGTTTAAAATCTCTCATTTCTTTGTCTATTTCTTCTAGTCTTTTCTTAAGAACATCTAGAGCGATTAATTTCTTAATGTCTTCTTCTTATAACTTTTTAAGATCAATCTCTGGTTTGCTTGCTGTCTCTTTGGCCGTGTCTATTATGAGTATGACCCAATCTCTCGCACAGCGATTCGCAATGTAGCTCCACTGCAGTATAAATTTAGTGTTGTCAAGGAAAAGTAGTGATTCATTAGGCACTTAAACCCTGTGGTAGGGCTTTATTTTTTAGGTATTCCAACATGATAGTGCCATGTAGTTCTGTTCTGATCAATCTTTTGTGCAGTTGGATAATCTCGTCCCAGTCATCAGTATTTTCTCCGAGTTCACTATTATTAATAATAGAGATGGCGTTCATAAGTGCCATTGCGTAATCATCGCTATACGCAAGTGTTCTTTCCTCTGTCATTTTCAGACCGGTAGAACCCTTGTGGACAGGAAAAAACAGCAAGTTAAGTTCTAAGGGGAAACCAACAAAACAGGACAGAACCAAATAAATGGTCTATTAAGATATCACTAACGTACCACATATGTCACTGACTTGATAAGGAAAGGCTGATCATTACACTTAATAAAATCTCTGTGACTAAGTCGCCACTGTAGTAAGGAAAAAACAAGGGGGGAGATCCCAAAAATCTATATCACATTAGAAAATATATATAGTGTGTGTCTCCATTTTGAGAGTTTTTATCATGAAACCTTTAATAAAGTTTATATATAATTTTTCTAATGTGATATTTTTTTTTTAAAAGGGGAGTAGCTGTTGACATTCCATTCTCCTACCTTTCTCTATATGTGAAAGTTCCTTTTCCCAAAACCAAGGTAGGAGTCCACCTGAGAGTGGATTTTTGGGATCTCCCCCCTTGTTTTTTCCTATTTTGAGATCCTCCACTTCCTGGAGTGTCCACCTCTACCATGCAGCCACTAACAAAGTATTGACTGAGTTTACCCACCCTCACAAGCTCAATTATTTCATATGCTTCCTCCCCAAAAACCCACTTTATCACAGAAGGAAAACTCATGCAACAGATTGAGCGCACACTCCCAAGAACAATAATTTAACTGTTAAAACATTTTCTCTGCTGACGGGTGGTTTCTTAAGGTGCACTTTTGGATGAGAAATGATCCATTCCCTTTCAGATATCTCCTGATCTAGACCCGTCTCCCATGTTTGGTTAATTGGAGAGAGGTCTTCATCATGTTGCAAGGCCATTTGGCTATGTGAATATGATAGTTTGTCCCTCTCCTGCCGTAATTTCCAATATTTGCAACATTGATGCTTCACTCTGCTATCCTTTGACAGCTCCATGCCCTCTTACCTGTACAAAAACGTAATATTTAATGCTGCATAATCTTCATCTCCTCTGCCCTATTCAATTCTTGTTCAACAAGAAGATTGAACACTTCTGGCTGTGGTATAATGCCTCACTTTCTGGGCAAGTCTTGTCCAGTGTAAAACACTATTTTCATAAGCTGTTCAAGAGGGATGTGTATTTATATTTGCTTTGACATGGTTTCAACCACAATGTGCTCCCTTCATCAAGTGGTGGAAAGCTGGACTTTTGAACGCTTATTGAAAGAGGACTCTAAAGAAGATAGATGAGGGGAAAGGAGGTAAGCTGAGGTAACTGGCTTTTGGGCATCGGTGTAAACACAATTGTTCCGGAAGACGATTAGTTTAGTTCTCTTCCTATATTCCCCCAAGAGTGCAACATTTTAAGTAATTACACGGCCCGGGGTAGTTATGGTTAAGTTGCTAAACTCATAGGAAGAGCACTTTTCCGGGGGCTTATAACTTCGCTCCCCCTGGACGAAACCTCACCAAACTTTGCAAAAAAAAGTATATGGCCGGCTCTGAATTTGTTTGCCAAGTTGGGTGAGGTTCCGTGTGGGAGGTGGAGGGGGGGGGAGTTGTAGGGGGGTCCCAAATTATTTTTTTCCACAGACTGAATGGGGAAAAACTTTGCGCACGGCTACAGCCCGAACGGCTGGATGGATTTTCACCAAATTTGCGGCAGGAGCGGGGGTCAGAAAGCGTGCTTTTGTGTCTTTGGTTGAAATAGGACGGTACTTTTTTTGCAGAACACTGAAATGTACATCCCAAAAAATTTGTGATACCTGGGTCCGCTCCGCGGACACATTCCCCTGTTCACTCCACGGACTGAAGTCTGATTGGCCTGCGGGACGCCGTGATGTTGGCGAACATTGTATGCGGCCGGTGGTTGGCTGGAGGGAAGCGTGCTGTGCATGAAAGTTTTTGGGGGAAACCGCCATGGTGTAGCAGAGGCTAGAGGAGTGCCGGAAGGCGTTGGAAAACATGGTTTGCAGGATCGGATGGGTGAAAGAGGGCGAAGCAAAGATATTGGCAATGGTTTGTGCTGCAGACTGTGGCTGCAGGTGGTTATGTTGACTTAGCATGTTTGCGTTGTTGTACGGCGGTGGGTTTGTGGGGAATTATTTGCATGCTTGTCTGACTTGCCTTGTAGTGGTTGTGGGTAAGGCGTAGCCTTTTTACTACATGGGCATGGCATGTAGAAAGAGCATAGGGCTTGGCCACCACACTCGCAATGTAATGCCTGCATGCATGGGAGAGCAATGAGACACTTAGCGGGTAGGTATGCGGCCGAGTCTGGGCACACCGTTGCTGCAAGGGAGGCCATAACAACACAAGGATGCAAGGATTGTGTTGCAGCACACTGTTGCGATGTGGGGCATTCCCGCAGCTGCTGACATACACTGCATTGGTGGTTAGGTGCACAGGGGGCTATCATATGTTGTGCTCAGTGTAGGCAGACTGTATAGGGGGTGGGGAGTGCATTGGAGATAATATTCGAAGAGTGGCACTCTGTGTACTATGTTGTTGTGCCTGCAAAGGCCCAACTGCCTTGTGTGCATGGCTACGGCCCTTGACCGTAACAGTGTGGACACTGGTTGAAAGTAGGTGTGAGAATGTGGCCTTCTTTGGGTTCGTTAGTGTAGCTATACGTATTTGTAGGTAGGCAAGTATCATGGTAAAGGTTACCATGCATGCCTCTATTGCCTTCCAGTGGGTGTGTAGTAGGACTAGGTAATTGGGTGCATGGGCCAAGGCCGCAGGCCTCCGCCTATGTACCAAAGAGCCTAGGGATTGGGCACAGCCTTCCTTTAGGGAGGGCAGTCAGAGATTGGCACATGGAAGGAATTTGTACGCAGGTACTTATATACTTTATTGGTGGGCAGTTGTGGAGGCGACTATCCTTTTTTGGTGAGTGCAGGGAGACTATTGGGGATGGGGAGTGCATTGGTGACAATATTTGCAGCCGGAGTGCTATGTTGTATTGTGCCTGCGAAACCCATACTGGCTTGTGTGCATGGATGGGGCTCTTGGACATAGCAGGATGGGCACTGGTTGGAAGTAAGTTGGGGAATGTAGCGGTGTGTGCGTTAGTGTACCCATGCGTACCGGTAGTTATGAAAAAGGTACGTGGCCACATGGTACCATGCATGCCTCCATTGCATTGCACTGCACTGGGTGTATTGAAGGCATATGCTATTGGGAGCATGGGTGGAGGCCGTAGACTTCCGCCTATAAGAGTCTAGGCCTTGGCCAAAGGCTTGGTATAGGGAGGGCAGTCGCACATTGGCACATGGAAGGATTTTGTACGGAGGTCCTCATATATACTGTATTGGTGGCCAGTTGTAGAGGTTACTACATTTTTTCGATGAGTGCAGGCAGACTCTATTGGGGATGGGGAGTGCATTGGAGACAATATGAGGATATTTGCAGTTGGAGTGCTATGTTGTGTTGTGCCTGCAAAACCACTAATGGCTTGTGTGCATGTCTGGGGCCCTTGGACATAACAGGGTGGCTACTGGTTGGAAGTAGGGTATAGAATGTTGCCTTGATTGGGGTCATTACCGTACAAATCTACCTGTGGACAGGAAAGACAAGTGGTCACATGTTTCCATGAATGCCGCCATTGCTTTGCAGTGGGTGTGACAAAGGAGTAGGCTGTTGCCAATAAAACCACAATGAAATACTGCAATGTATGGGAGTATTGTGATATTGGTATGTGTATTGCACACATATGTACAAAGAGTAGCATAGGTGTTCGGCACAATACCTGAAATGCAATGTAGGCATATATGGGAGGACTGTGATAATGGTGTGCGAGTTGCACACATAGTTAGAGTGTATTTAATCTAGGTAGAGTGCATTGGGGATGGAGAGTGAATTGGAGGTAATATGAAGGTATTTGCAGTTGATGATTATGGTGTGTTGTGCCTATAAATGTGCCTGTATTGGATTGTGTGCATGGGTAGGGCGATTGCATGTAACAGTTTGGCCACTGGTTGGAAGTAGATTGGAGAATTTAGCGTTGTGTGACTTCGTTAGTATACACATACGTACTGGTAGTCGGGAAAGGTACGTGGCCACATGGTAGCATGCATGTCTATATTGCATTTTAGTGGGTGTGTTAAAGGAGTAGGCTGTTGGGTGTATGGGCAGAGGCCATAGGCCTCCGCCTATGTACCCAAGAGCGTAGGGCTTGGGCACTGTATTTTTGTAGGGAGGGCAGTCAGACATTAGCACATGGAAGGAAATTGTATGCAGGTACCCACATATACTGTACTGGTGGGTCCTTGTAGAGGCAACTCATTTTTTTGGTGAGTGCAGGCAGACTCCATTGGGGCAGGGGAGTGCATTGCAAACAATATGAGGATATTTTCAGTGGAAGTGCTATGTTGTATTGTGCCTGCAAAACCCATACTGCATTGTGTGCATGGCTGGGGCCCTTGGACATAACAGGGTGGGCACTGGTTGGAAGTAGGTAACAGAAAGTTGCTTTTATTGGGTTCATTACTGAATCGATATGTATGTGTGGACAGAAAAGGTAAGTGGTGACATGTTTCCATGCATGGGTCTACTGCTTTGCAGTGGGTGTGGCGAAGGAGTAGCCTGTTGCTAACAAACCGGCAACGCAATGCTGCTATGTATGGGAGTGCTGTGATATTTGTATGTGGATTGCAGACATATGTACAAAGAGTACTTTCACTTTGCCTTAGGTCATTAGGTCATTTGCATAACTTATTCTAAGCATACCTTGTGCCATACAGTACATATGTAAGTGTTGTAAGGTTCCCGCCTTTGCAGAATCACTGTGGAGGACATGGTACCGTTCGTAAAGGAGCATGGGTGAGATAAGACAGCATTTGCGTTAGGGCTGGTGTGGACGTGAACAGAGCTTTTCTCAGGGAGAGTATTAAGTAAGTGGGACATGAAAGGATTGTTTCACTGCGTAACGCTTGCGACATGGCCCATGTACGCAGATATTAAAATATAAAGAGTTGTGGGGTAGGTGCGCAGTAGACAACCTCTAGAGGCTGTTGGGGGTAGGGGCGTGTATTGCAGATGACATATGGAGTTTTGTAATCGGTGTGCCATGTTGTGTTGGGAGTGGCAAGCGTCTACTCCTGGGTATGGATGGCTACGGGCGTTTGAAGTAACAATGTGGACATTGTTTGGAAGTAGGTTTCAGAATGTTGCCTTCTTTGGATCCGTTGTTATACTGATATGTAACTGCAGTGTACACCTAAGGAAGTGGAACACATCATAAAAAGTCTGAAACCTTCCCACTGTCAAGGTGACATATGTCAAGCCTCCGTCATCAAGGAAGGAGCTAAAGACTTAGCCCCCTTCATCGCCGCACTGATAAACCTGTCCTTTAACTCCAATCAAGCCTCCAACAATCTCAAGAAGCCTGGGTTATGCCACTCCTAAAAAAAACTATCTAGACCCAAACATTCCCACAAACTACAGGCCCATCACCACCGTCCCCTTCCTCTTAAAAATCTTGGACCGTGTTGCATATCTTCAAATCCAGAAGCACTTAGAAGAGAACAACCTGTTAGGTCTCAGACAATCTGGCTTCAGGCCGAGGCATGGGACGGAGACAGCGCTCTTAGATCTGAAGATCCAAATGGATGAGGCGAAGGACAAAGGCAAGCTAGTGATCCTTTTGCTCCTAGACTTGTCTGCGGCCTTCGACCTTGTCGACCACCAAATCTTAACTGGCCACCTCTCCACAGCAGCAGCCTTCTCTACCAATGCCTCAGACTTGGTCAACTCCTTCCTCTCCAATCGCACCACCAGAGTCATCTCTTCATCAGCTTCAGCAGACCAGAGCCCCACACTCTGTGTAGTCCCTCAAGGCTCATGCGTGTCACCCATGCTTTATAACATATTTACGAAGCTCCTATTCAATCCTCTGGACAACCTGGGTGTCATCTACACCAACTACGCAGATGACACCCAAGTCCTCATTCCCCTCTCAGGCTGTTACGAGCAAGACTCTAAACTACTGAATGACATATACCTGGAAACCCGGGCCTGGATGGCCACAAACAGTTTATGCCTGAACGACGACAAGACCGAGCTCCTGATTGTCAGCACTCAAGCACGCCTGAACAGACTGGACCATAGCTGCACATCCTTCATCATAGATGGGAACATGGTCAAGGTCTCCAAAGTAATAAATACTCTGGGGGTCCATCTCGACTCAACACCGTCCCTCAAAAAACAAGTCAGCTCCATAGCTGTCTCCACAGCTTATACAAATACATTAATCTATAGTTGCAAACCCTACTTGTCCACCAGCAGCTGCCTAAGACTAACCAGAGCTCTTGCACTATCAAAAATGGATTATTGCAACACTCTCTTTCTCGGATCCTCTGAACTCAACCTGAACAAGCTTCAGGTCCTTCAGAACAACTCACTGAGAGCAGCACTTAACCTACCAAGAGCTTGCCATATCTCAACCTTCAGACGAAGTGCCAACTGGCTACCAGTTTGTGATAGAATCATGCTTCGCACCCAGGTAATCACGCACAAATGCCTCACACAAACATCCCCCAAATACTTATCTGATAAAATCTGCAAGCACCATTCTTCTCGACCCACCAGATCTACTCTATCCCATTGCCTGGTAGTACCCAGGTTCAACCTAAAAACGGCAGGAGGAGCCAGCTTCCCAGTCCAAGCAGCCAAACGATAGAATTTCATACCCCTGAACCTCAGACAAGAACACGCCCTCTCTCCGTTCAAATCTGGTCTCAAAGACTGGCTGAACAACAAACCACCCCAATAAGGCACCCATCATCTTCTTCACCCACGCCTATGATTACTTAGCTGCTATCATGCTTGGTCACCACATTTGCCATTGTCTCATGTACGTTATGCCATGTTGTAAATTGTCTTCTTAGCCTGACCTACCTGTAACCATTGGTCACCACATTTGCCATTGTCTCATGTTTTCCTGTATGTAACTCTCAAGCTTTTCCAGCGCCCAGTTACCTCAGGTTTCGTTGCGCGATATAAATAATAAACACAATACAAATACACAGTTGGAAATATGCATGTGTCCTGTGGGTGTTCACTGTGACAGCATGGTTGTGGAGTACATTTTGCAGTTGGCACACCAGTAGAGGTGGCGTGAACTGACTGCACTTGAATATGGTGAAAATCATTGGGCTTTTTCTATTCACATACCGAGATGCCACAATTAATGTACAGTATGCTATACCTCTCGTGATACCCTGTACTTTGAGAGCGAAGGAAGGTAGTGCGAAATGACACGAGTTAATAAGCATTACAGATGTAAAGTATGGATAATGTACAGTCGAACACACATACATTTGCAGCCGATAACATTATGAATGCCGTTAAGTCCAGCTACATACAGGATGGCAGACCATCAGACTGTTGCTGTCATGGTCATGAAGTCAGGGACACAGGCATGCAGGGGTCGCATGCACAGGAGACCTGGGTGGACACTGTGCTGGCGCCTTTGGCAACAGGCTCATGAACCGAAGTAAACAAGAACATCCATTTAACACCCAAAAGCTTTTATTATGGACATAGCACTTCAGATGCATTAACCTTGAACATTCCATCCATTAAGTAGGGTGCATCAACCTTGAACATTCCATCCATTAAGCAGCCGCAAGTGTATTCTTGGGTGGGGCTGCTAATGGATTGCCTTTGCCCACGTGCTCACTCTCTAGGAGTGGCAGGGTGTGGCTGGTAAGCCGGCCCTAATGGCCGTGGCCACGATCTCAGCTATATAAGCTCCCCCGATCCTCAAGACAGACGCTTCGCGTTATTCTGCACTTGCAAGCAGCGTAACACTCACCATCGCCTGAGGTCAGACTTACCTTTGAAGATCCTGCTTCCTGGACATCCTGCTTCCTTCCAGCATACTTACCAACTGGGGGAAAGCTGGTGTTATCTGTACATCGCTTCGGCGAACCAAGTATTCATCTTTACACTTTCCGGAACGCCAAAATCTTCATCTTGGCACCGCAGCACGACACGCTCCATCATTGACAGCAGCGCCTGCAAGGAAAAACATAAGACAAGGTTAGACATCGAAAAAACAGTCAGTTTAAGGTTGTGCTTCGCCATACTTCGCGCTTTCCTTAAACCATCACTTACCTGCTGTCGAACATTGCGGTAGCATCCATCTTCCATCCGGCCGCGTCTCGGGTCTCACAGCTGCATTGAGGCTGCATTTCCGTCTAAGGGAAGAAAACAGAAGAGAGACATTATTGTGAGCTCAAGAAAGACTTGCCAATCATAAGGAGAAGCATAGTCGCAGCTGGACTGGACTAGTCCTAATCCGGGATCAGTGAAGGAACTAGGTCCCATTTAACACGCCCCTGCCAGAAGTAGCAGGACGGAGAGCTTATCTTCCATAATTCACAGGAGCAGTATCACCACGTACCACCACTCACAGCTTTTCTACTGAGGGAGAGGCCTGAAGGGGGTGATTCAAGTTCAGGGAGGGCTGCAACCGTGCCCCAACGCCTCCGCAGAGACCAGGTGAGCGTAACAGTTACCTTTGTTTGGCATACTTGTTCAGATGGGCAAGGGAAGCGGGTGGAGCTGGTAGTGTGTGCAGTTTTAATGTGTGCATCATTTCCGTTGGCTATGTCTGTGTGCCGCATACACCATCGCCGCAGTTACTGGCGTCAGTGACTTCACTTGTGGACAGTCGTTCCTCATGGCGTGAAGTCCAGCTAATTATTTTATGTGCATGCCAAGCATAGCGCACTCTGTTTTATGAGCACGTATCTCTGGAAAGGAACAACATAAGCAAAAGCGGACATGCGCCCACAGAGTATATGGTTCCAGAACATTCCATACTTTACTAACAATACAGTGAGTGGTTGGAAGTGCTTTATTTTGCCACACAATGTAAACAACAACGTGCCAGTTGGTGTATTCACCGCTCTTTTATTTCACAAACAAAATCCAATTAACAATGCCGTCTGTGCAATTCTGTACTTCTGTTCTCATCTAGCAAAGTGGGAGGAGTACGTAGTGGTGCTTGGTAGGCCGTGTGGAAGAGTGCATTTTCTTTGAGAGGTAGCATGTGGTGCCTCTGGGATGGTTTACAGAGTAAAGGTTTGCAGGTTGGTTTGTATAGCAGGAACCGCAAGTGGACATACCGGGCCATATCGGTCGACCCAGATAATAACGATGGAGAAGAAATTGCTTATGGTAATCTTCCAATGGTTGGCCCACCAGCCGTCTATTGGAATGTGGAAGGTGTGGCACACGCAGTAAGGTGCTAGATATCTGAGTAGAAATAGGAATAGATGTAAGTAGCGGGTATTGGTTGCAGCGTACAGCACTAAACTTTGCGGGAAGGATGATGTAGTAATCGCTGCATGACTGATGGACCATGAACTGTGTGTTGGTGCATTGCGTCCTATGTTAACCCACTGCCTTGGTCTCTGGTTTGTAGGTAATGCTGTGATTGTACAGCAGCACACAAGAAAATGCGGTTGGACCCGTTGGGACTAGATGCTATTTTCATGTGTTTCCTTTTTACAAATGTTGACAGTGGTAGTGAGTGTAGTTGGACCCACAGCACAATGTGTCTGTCCGCAAAGAAAGAATACAATAAGCAACGTAATGGGGGTCAACTCGGATTGCTGGAGAATGGAGGAGCGGCTTTGGTAAGAAGTGCGTCAATGAAATGTGAGCTGTGCATGTTTTTGTACCGGGTGACCTCTGCATGCACCTGTGGCCGTTATAGCGTACAGTGCACTGAGGGTGCGTAGACGTAGTAATTGTGTGATGGGGCATACAAAGGGCAGAACAGGGAATGTAGCAGTGTACGAGTGCGCAGAAGGTGTCATGCTTTAGTGTACGACTTGCGCTCCATGTTCGTCTTGCATTGTTATTGTGCATTTGGAGGGGGTGGAGAAGAATGGAAGCAAAAGAAAGTACAATGACAGTTGCATTTTTTTGGGAATGGTGGAGACATGGCAGTGTTATAGCGTTTTTTTTTACTGCCTTCACAAAGGTTTGTGTAAGGTAGAGAGAGAGAGTGAGCGGTAGAATACATTGGTAAATATGTATACTGAGGAGCACGTTAATAAATGTTAATCGTAATACACATCCAATGTAAAGGTGCACTTATATAATTTCGGCGAATTCCATGCTTGTATTGGGTAGCCGTGAGATTGCAGTGTACGCAGTATGGGATCGTTGCAGACTACCTTCGGGGCACATGGACAGAGGAACTGCAGTGTTATTTCTGTACCTTTTTTTGCTTGACTTCTATCCTATATCTGACCTTGGTGCTAAGCATTCTTCCCCCTCAAGGCTGTTTTACAATGAGCGTGTGTTCTGTTGAAGGAGAGGTATGTTGGGTTTCGATTTCCGGAGATGATGCAGGAAAGAAAAGAAGGAATCAGCCAGCAACGTGTAGCGTTTGTAGTATGTATTTACGAATGTTGTTAGTGTCAGTACGGTGAAGGTAGTGCAATGTACAAGTTGAAATGATGGTGCTGTACAAATGGTTCAGTGAATGCAGTGATGCAACATACATAGTGTCCTTTTACAGTGGGTAAGGACCAGTTATATGTGCAGTGTGTTAACAGATAACGGTGGGTGATGTCAGACTGCGTTTGCTGTCTTAGAAGACATGGGTCGGTGGTCCATCGTGCGCAGTTTGGTGTTGTGCTGCATGACCTTCTTTGGGGCGACTGTTCAGGAAAGAAAACCAGTTAGTGTGAACGTTTGTCTAACATTGTAACGCGGTTATGGGCTTTAAATGGTGTTTCCTTTGCACAATTAAAAAGGGAAACAGAAGTTGAAAAAGTTAAGCAGTAAGGCAGTGGTTGCAATATGGCTGGGGAGCTATGCTGTATGAACTGCACTGAAATATGGGTGGGATACGTTTCTTGGAAATGGTGTTCATAACAATGAAAATGACCTAATGGCCTACACATTGCAGGTGAAAAGCAAGGAGCCAAGTGCTGCAGCAGTTAGGAAAGTTATGTAAGATGTATTGATGCATGCATGAAATTGCATTGTTGTGATTGTGCACATTGTAGGTAGCTTACTGTAGGGTTGGTTATTCAGTGTGTGTACTTATGATACGCTTAGGTGACCAGCGTACGTAGGACACAGGTTATGTATTTTGTGGAAGAAATAGCAGCCAATGTCAACTGTAGTGGCTATGGGGTAGGTGGCTGTGTTGTGTGGGGTTAGTGGTACGTGGATAGATGTCTGACTGTATAGTTCAGCAGTGCAGCGGCAATTGTAGGCGGGTGTACAATGTTTATCGTATGGCTGGAGGCCCTACAATGTACAGGGTGTAGTGAAGCGTGTAGGGCGTAGGCACATGCTGCACAGTGTAATATGCGTGTGCATTGTAAATGGTGGTATTGGTATGTGTATAGCACAAATAAGTGCACTTATTGCACTGTGGATATTGTGCGGAGGTATGATGGCAATCGTTGAAGACTTACTGTTTGGATTGAGGAAGGCCTGCAATGTGTTTTGTGTATGGAGTGTAAAATGCTGTGGTAATGGTTGCGCCATTATCTGTGGGAAAAGAGAAAACAATATGTTAGCGCAGGTATTTGTTTGTTTGCAGTTCACTACATAGTATACATTTCTTTATTTTGTGGACCCTCATAACTAGTACGTCGTAAGTACTATGCTTTGACCCAGTGTACTGTGCAATCAGCGCAGTTCCTGTGGGTCTTTGCATAATCTTTGGGGAAAAAAAATCCATGCTACTATGGTGCACAATGAATGATAGTGACGTTTGAACTGGTTAGAGCACTTTGTAAGGTGTACTCTTCAAGTAGGAGGAAATGTAAGGGTGTACGATATCTGGACTATATATGTTGGTAGGATGGGTGGCGTTGTGTAGCAGGTGGTGATTTGTAAATGTTTTCCTGCTTCCTTTTTGTACCACTGTTTGTTTATGCGTTTGGTTGCTGCTGCTGGTTTGCAAGTATTATGACATTGTTCTGTGATTATGCAGATTTCTGACTGTAGTTACGTACCTATTGGCGTACTGTAACTGCTCATAGTTTGGAAGTTTGTGACGCTATGTTTATAGCACAGTAGTTGTTGAAGGTTGAGGTGGGTAGTTGTGATGCTGCAAATAACTTTGCCCTGTTTAGGTTGCAGTTAGGTACCAGGTGGTGTATTCTAACTGTTTACAGTGTCCCGTTTGTAAAGGGTATGTAGAGAAGCTTGGGCATTCCTGCGGTTACTTCGATATCTGTGTACACTTTGAAGTGGAACGTGGTGGTACGTCCATATTTGTTGGAGTTGTATGACTATTCGCGGAGAGCTGCTGACTCGTTTGCATAAGTGGTGATTTTAGAGGTTAGTGAGGATAGGTTTGAACCCTCACACTTAGCACTTTTCCTTGCACGTATCAAGTGGAAAATACTGGTACTGTGCTTTGTGCACACGTACTGTTTGTGCGACTGTACTCCTTGGGTATTAAAATGTCCTGCATACACTGTAGTGCATTTCGTCAATGCTTGCAGTATGGTACATTGCTTTGGGTCGATATTGTGGAAGGAAACACATGTTTTGTCCACTTACGAAGGTATTGGTTGGTGCTGGGGAGTAAGGTATAGTAGGTTTGTACATCAATGAGTACATTTTGGCTTCGAGAATATTAAGTAGGCATTTGCAAGATTTGCAGGTAGTCTGTGCTTTGGACTGATGGAAGTATCATTGCATTCCCACCATGACGATTGCTTTCTAATAACATTGTCGTATTTAGGTTGCATTTAGATACCTGGTGGCGTATTTTAACTGTTTGCAGTGTCCTGTTCGTAAAGGGTATGTAGAGAAGCTTGTGCATTTCTGTGGTTACTTGGACATCTTTGTACATTTTGGAGTGGTACTGTCCAATTGCGGATTTACGGGGTGATACGTCCATATGTGTTGGAGTTGAAAGACTATTCTGGGAGAGCTGGTGACTGATTAGCTTAAGTGGTAATTTTAGAGGTTACTGAGCATAGTTTTGAACCCTCATACTTAGCACTTTCCCTTCCACGTATCCAGTGGAAAATACTGGTACTGTGCTTTGTGTGCATGTAATGTTTGGTTGACTGTACTCCTTGGGTACAATACAGATACAATTGTCCAACACACACTGTAGTGCATTTCGTCAATGCGTCTAGTATGGTACGTTTCTTTAGGTTGATAGTGTGGAAGGAGAAATATTTTTGGTCCGCTTATGAAGGTACTGTTTGCTGCTGAGGAGTACGGTATAGTAGATTTGTACATAGAGTACATTTTGGTTTCAAGAATATTAAGTAGGCATTTGCAAGATTTGCAGGTAGTCTGTGCTTTGGACTGATGGAAGTATCATTGCATTCCCACCATGCTGATTGCTTTCTAATGTATGCAGGTAGCTTCGGAAGTGGCTTCTCTCGTTTCCTGTTCGCTTTGAGGTGCAGCTTGACACGTTTGCACGCCTGTGGGTCCTTTCTTCGGATCGAGTGCGCTCGTCGCGGAGTGCGGAATGCTGTGTTGACGAGCCCAGCTCCGAGCTCCCGCGTCCTATGTACTATAGTACAGCACTGCCTGTGCTGAGGAGGAAGAGGGCTGAGTGAGCTGGTGATTGAGATTGATCAGAGTTCATTGCGACCATCGTGACCTCCGTGGAATGGACCAGGTTGCACAGCCAGTGAACGGCCGGTGAGTTGTGGTGAGCTGATCCTTTGCCTCTGTTCTGTTTGTGTCATTAGCTCCGAACTCTGCCCCATGGTCCTGTGCTTGGGATACTATGCTGCTCTGTCATAGGCCCGTTGGTGACTGCGGATCCCCAGATCTTTGAGCCAGTTGCTCGCATTGGGCTCCTATATGACCACATGTCAACCGGCGCGCTGAGGCTGGACTTCGAATCCTGTTTTTGCCATTTCTGGTGCCTGCAGAATTTTTTCATCCCTGAGCCAGTTTGTGTTCATACGATTAGATATACATTTCATTGACCCTTTTGTATAGGTGTCTTATTGCTTTACTATGAAGTTCAGATCAGAAGTAAACTTAAAGGTGGCAAAAAGAGCAGGAATTATACTAAAGATGTGGATACGGCTGAAGCTAGTACACAGACAGCGGTTGCCAAAGATAAGAAGATTACTGGCTTTTTTGGCGACCAAATGGCGGTTGCACAGATACATACGGAACCGTTGGAGGCTGTCATATCTTCCAATGATGTGGCATGCACTTCGTTGGATTTTGATAATAATAATTCTCTGCTGAACCTGTGTTACAGCCTAGAAGGACAAATTACTAACATGGAGAGGCTGAAGGCCCAAAGTCCTGTCTCGGAGTCTGTAGACCTTGCTTGCACTGTCCCAGGGCCTGTAGAAATTATTTCTAGTACCCCTCCCACTGTGATCACTGATAGACTTGTCCTGTTCTCCTCGACTCGCGGGTCTGGGGGACAGTGTAGTTGAATGTGTAACACAAGTTAATGTGTCTCTAGACTCCAATAATGACTGTGTGAAATGAAATATTGAATCTAAATTGAAAGATCTGGAGACTCAAAACACTACAACTAGCTTTGCTTTAAAAATTCTGTTACGACTGTGCTAGACCATTGTCTCCGAAGTGAGCAACAATGCAGATGCACTTAAGGAAATGTCCAAAGTAGATCCAATTTCTGATCTGATGGTGAATACTCTGGGTGAGAGTATGCTTGGTAAACTAGCCACTACTGCTTTGGTTAATGCTAATTTGGAATCTACACTGGTTGAAACTATGGCTGGTAGTGATTGTGAGAGAGTGGGTGGATGTCATTTATCCAAGAGAGGGAGAAGGTGGCAAAATCCGGTAAAGAAATCTGAACTGGATAGGGTTGTTGCCGTGGCTGAAAATGTTGGAAAGATGGTGCCAGATTGGCCTAAACCCACCTCCAAAAGAGGCAGAAAGAGAGCAGCAAGGAAGGCAAAAAAGCGTGCTCTTAAGAGTGGTAATCTGACCAGCTGGCTGATTGGCTCTGATAAGCCCAACACTAAGGTCCCTAACTCACAGGGTATCCCGGTTATAGGGGGGTCAGTTGCTGTATCTGTTGGTAGTACCTTTGATACAACTGATACCTCTGTTGATAGCAGTGATGATAGAGATGAGGAATCTGTTGAAATTGTTGTGCCTAACAAGAAATATAAGGTCAAGTTTTCCCAGGTGATTAAAGAATTACCTCCAAAACTATCTGAGAATAATGTGAAATCATCAATGGACTATGTCCCAGTACGTCATGTGCCGGTGTGTCTCCTGGAAAAACTGTTTACTATCACAGGTATTATAAAGAAAACCAGAAAGCCGATTAATCGAGCAAAATTACTTGAGATTTTGAATGTATAACTCCCTTTGAGAATATTAAAAAGTGGGGACTTTTAAGTTTGTATAACCCTACCAGGGCTTGTTTAGTCGAGTCCATTGTTACTCGGAAGCTGTGGCATGTCTTGTCAGAGATCATAAGAATGAGTTGAAAAAGTGCGGATATGTGCTTGATGTCAATGAAGAGGGAGTAGACCGACTGCCTGACAAGGGTACTCCTGTTTATGCCAGTCATTTTTCTCAGGATGAGGGCCAAATGGTGGGTAATGATGTAATAAAATCCCACTGGGAAAGGCTCTGTTCCTTTTTATCTTTAGTCCAAAATAATCTCGGAGTTGACACCACTATAATTTCCTGGAATACGGGAGGACATTGTCATCTATTTTCTGAGCTAGGCTCCCATGACCTCTTCTGTAATGCCCAAATTGTTCTTTTGCAGGAAACTTGGCTTCTGCAAAGGGCAGTATTTGATGGCTTTACAGCATTTTACAATTTAGCAAGTAATGGAGATAAGGTCAGGCCCTTTGGAGGCATCATAACCTTGGTATCTAATGCAATCCACTCTTAACAGTGTATACTGGTCTCCCCTAATCCCAATGTATTGATGGTAGAGATGCATTTGAATAATGGGAGGCACATTATGCTGTCAATGTATATGACCCATCGGGCAATGATTATACTGTTGCCATTAAACAGAGTATCTACAAGTGTTTGCTCAATAAATGTATTTCCGATGGGGTGACTAACATAATATTTGGAGGTGATCTCAATTCTAACATTTTGGTATCTAATATTGGAGAAATGTCCAAAGCAGAGATGTGGATTACTTTCATTAAGGATATGGAATACTGGTGGTGAATGGAAGCGTGCATGATAAAACTGCTATTTGCAGTACTTGGACCAATGGTCGGTATGCATCTATGCTTGATTTTGTATGTTTGAGTGACAAGATGTATGATAGCCTTACTGGCTTCCAGATATTGGAAAATGAATTTAGTGACCACTCTTGGTACAATGTACAGTTATGCTGGATATTAGGCCTGTAGACATAGATGCCACAGGGGGATTACTATCTCCAGCCAAGGTAATAGGATTGGATGGTCGGACGCTAACTTAGCGAAGGCTAAAAAATGGTGCGGTGGAATAAATATTGAGCATTTGCTCACCTGCTCTGCTGATAATATAGTTAGCTGGCTATCTAAGCACCTACATGATCTTATGCCTAGTGGAAGGAAGCTTAGACCCTACAAGAACAGCCTAAGTAGAACGAGAGTGTATGATAGGGTTATAAGAGATATTAAAAGAGGGATGCGCACAGAAAGCTGCGTGCATGTGACTCCAGTGGCCATAGCCCTGAGATGGTGCATAATTAGAGGAGAAGGATCAGAAATGCATACTGGAATGAGATGAGACAGTGGTCTCTGAGAACAACACTAATTGGCAGTATATGGTCGGTCTCCTCATTGATGGGAATACCAGGAAATTCTGAGCTAGCTTCAGATCCCTTGGTAATGTCGGTAACTCGGAGCTAACAATCCCAATTGATAGCCTTACCTGGGTGAGGTTTATTGCCATCAAATTCAAAGGTGATACGACTATCTTGGTTAAGAAACCTATACCTAAACTGACTATCCTCCGGGAAGATATTTTAAGATATTTTAAGGGTAATTAAGAATCTTAAATCCTCTAGAGCCCCAGGCCCTGATGGCCTCTGTAATGTCATCTTAAAGGAAAATCCAGAGGTCTGGTCCAGTATATTGGGGATTCTATTTCAGAAAATTATTGATACAGGTATTATGCCTAATTCCTGGAAGATGTCACATATAATTCCGGTATATAAGAGCGGCTCACAAAATTTACCTGAGAATTACAGGCTCCTTGCATGTACTGATGTGTCCAGTAAGATTTTCTGTACCCTAATTCTTCATGAAATCACTAAATGGATTGACACTAATAACATCTTAGATAAGGCTCAAACTGGCTTTTGTAAAGGGTGTTCTACTAAAGACAACATTATATTATAGTAAACATATTGAACAGGCTAAGGGTAAGGATAGGTTACCTTTGTATATGTTATTTGTTCTCCTAGGCTTTCGACTCGGTTGAGCGTAAGAGGCTGTGGTCGAATTTTTGACAATACTTATATTGGAATCTGCGATAGCGCCAGTGCCATCTGTGAATATGCTAATGGTAATGGCTTAACAAGCAACTTGACCATAACCCAATTTATGGCAGTGGGTCACAACAGCTGTAACAAGTCAGGTATTGCATGCTTGCTGGGTGTGATAAAGTAAACTACTTACGAGTACTTGGGCTATCAGGTGTGTGGTGATAGAAGAAAAATGAACCTGTTGGTGCAACAGAATAAAAGATCTAAATTTATGGCCACACTTACTGCCGTTATGTCCTTTTAAAAAATAAACGGCTGGCTTTAGTCTGTTGGGAATAACCAACATATATAAGCAGAAGTTAGTGGCCATGTTTTTATATGCCTTGGAGACATCTTTTTCAGACTGGTCTAACTAGATGGATGTGACTAAAGGCATTATATGGCATAGATTGCTTGGTCTCACCAACTATACCCCGGTTCAGGAGGTTCAGCTTGAAATGGGGCTTCTCTCTTTGTCCGCCCAAATTGACCATAATAGAGCTAAGCTGTATGTGAAAATCAAATTTGCTCGCCCGGTACTTTGCTGCATATTCTCAGGGATGGCTTGGAGGGTGGAAAGATGGATGCCCTGAATAAATTTAAAGAGAAAAATCTGCAAATATTTGCTAAAATTGGTTGGACAACTAGTTGGGATCATGGTGAAGGTGCAATGTTAAAATCATTGAAAAATGTCATAGAAAAGTGGGACTGGGTTGCCAGTCAAGAAAAGGTCTCCACAATGAGCTTGTTATGTACCTTTGCTAAGATGCCTTTTACATTTAAAGAGCCTCAATGATATCTTAAACTCATGCCTTCCCAGACTAATTGTAGAATATTCCTAGATTTTAGACTCAACCGTCTTAATGTTCTGGGGGTTCGGGGATCATGGATGGATCTACCAGGGATGGATCTACCTGCTGAGAAAAGGATCTGTAGGTTATGTGCAGACAATACTACGGTGGAAACAGCGAGACATGTACTTATCTCCTGTCAGAAGATGAGATCTACTTATGACAAATACTATGCCAAACTTGACCTCGACCAAATTTATATTGAAAGTGAAAACTTTTGGATGAGGTGCCTTTCTGGGAGGAGTAATTGTCTGTTCATTGTCATCACCCAGATTTGGAAGGTGGCAAATGAACGTTTCGGGAAATTTGAAGATGAGGTCAAATTACTAATGGACCTTGAGAATGGAGCTGATTAAAGTTTTGCTCAGGTATTGTCTGTGTAGTTATGATATTTTGGTAATATGGATATCATGGATCCTTAAGGTTATTTTGTTCTCTTCTACATGCTGTTCGGCTCTGCCCACTATTTTAAGTTTGTGTTTATTCTTTTTCTTTTATTGCTGAATTTAAATGTATATTTTGGTTTGTAATTTTGTTTGTTTTAAACGTGTGGAAAGTTCTATGAACTATAACACAATAAAAAAAACAAAATATGCAGTATAGTGGCCTCTGTTGGTCGAGTCCCCTGTGTGGTAGATTATGGGTACAGTTGTGAAGGTTTTTCTGCCAAGTGATACCTGTCCGTGTGTGAAGGCAGTAAGTTTGCAGTTGTTTTTGGTACCATCAGCATTTTATCTTAAGAGCATTAATATGGCATATTAGAATTGCACGACATACACCACATTCTCTGGTTTGCATTTTGCACCAGTTGCTGAAATGGAGTCACAGTTGGGTATTGCTACATATACAAAGAATTTGCTCCTCAATGGCATGGTTGCAAAGAGTGCATGTATGTTTCCACATGTAGCAAATGTTGTGGGAGTTGTTTCCAGCCACCTGCAAGAAAGATTAAGTACGGAAAATACAAGTACCAGAATCCTTAGTCAATTAACTTGCCACACCTGAAAAGGAAATGAAGACACGCCTGAAAAAGCAAAGAAACACAGCCTCCCTGAAGATTGATGGAGTCATGAAAATGTGCGTTTGGAGGAGAAGTTAATGCAGGAAAACTTGACTGGCAACAGAGCGCCTACCTTGTCACCAATTCTTAAACTGTGTCCAAAAAGTTGTTCTTCAAAAAGTCTTGGTTGTTGGGATCGCTTTTGGCTATTGTTTGTATGTCTTCGTACGATTTAAGTACTCTTTTTCTCGATGCAGCAGGCCCAAGGCATAGTCACACTATGTTGTCTGATTTCCCATATCAGGCTGTGCCAGTTAAGCAGTCAGCGGCCTTGTAGCTGCCGCATTCTCTATGGGACAACATTTTAATGCCAAAGCTGTACAATTTTTGTGCCAGTGTTTTGTCAGAGGATGTGTCATCCAAGCGGTCTTTCAGCTCTGTTTTCTCTGCTTTGGTTAAGTAGGCGGTGACATATCGTGCAACAGCAGTGGAATTGTCTGCAATCTACTGTACATCAACATTGGCATTGCATAAGAGGGCAAACATTCCATTGTAATCATTGATGTGCTTTGATGCTTCGCTCCTTTTCATGCAGTATGTGTTTTTAGGATATTTTCCTTTAACACTGTGTCGAACCAAAGACATGAAGCTGTTTACTTGGCCTGTTGAAACTGGTCTAGGGAAACCAAAGTGACATTTGGTGTAGTATTTGCCAATGTTCTTATATTTGCATCGACAATACTTGCCACACTTGTCTTTGGGATTGCAAAATTTGTGCTTGTAGATCACGATGGGTACTTTCCGAAGGGATTTCGCAAGTGAGATATTTTTGAATGAACTGCAAAACAGTTTAATCACTTTCCTCACCAAATTTAGGAGCATTTTTAATCCACAAGAGCATGTGGATGTGTGGTGCTCCTCTGGCTTGATATTCTTTTCTCCAAAAGACGTGTTCCACTTCTCCGAGGGGAGGAAGTGTTTTATTGCAAATGAAGTGCAGCAACGCATGGAACCGCTGATGAAAGTATCGTGAAACATTTACTGGATTGAGAGAGCACAGCTCTACTGGTGTTTTCATGTCTATAACCGTTTTGTTTTGGTTTGCTATGGGCAGGAAAGTGTGCACGTTTTCCTATGCATACTCAGCACAACTTAAAGTGACAAACCATGTGGGAGGGCCATGGTTGCGTAGCATACACCGGACATCTGCGTGCCATCGAAACCAGTACTCTTTTGTACCACGCACGTTTGCCAAGAGATTTGTAACACTTGACTGTAAAACTTCTTCCTTCTCTTGCACCTTTTGAGGTAGTTGTGTAGCAGACATGTTTTGGAAATGGGAATCTGTTTTTAATGTGTGGGCAACTCCATAACATATAGTTGCTAGTTCACTTTCAAAGAGCAGGTGGAATATGAACTCCACGTTCTGTCTGAATCTAGGATCTTCAGAATACATTCATAAACAGTATTCTGATGCTGTTTTTTGTGTGCTTCTTTCATCATATCTTCCACCTTTTCCAGTGGGGAACAGTAGAGGAAAGGCTTGTGCTTCCACATTTATTTCCCATATACTGATTGGCGCTCCTTTGGCTTGCCGCATTTGATATGTTTCTAGTGCATCGTCTATGGTGTCTTTGGAGTGCAGTGGGTGAATTGTGTACTGTTATAAAATACTGGAGGCTGTACTAGGATCAAGACGCTGAAATTGGCCACTTGAGTCCTGAATTATTTCGGTTGTTTCTCACAGGTCTTCTTGAATGTTTATTAGTATTCATTCTTTTCTTTAAGGTACTGCAACGTCTCTCCAACTTAGGTTAAGTCCACTAGTTGTTGCCATTTCTTTGGCTTTTGTAGGTACACCATCCATCAGGATAATCAAAGATGTGTATTGGCCTTTGCACTAGTAGAGTGTCTACATTTTCTTTGAGATCTAACGGTAAATAGACCACTTTACCACAAATGCCTTTCAGTAATTTGGTGCGAGGTAATTTTGCAGTTTTTGGTTGAACACGTAGTATTGCTTGAAATGGATGCACTGTTTGTATTATAATGCTCTACAAATTAAGCTGCTGCAGTGCGTTTGGCAGTGAAAATGGTTTCAAATTATTACTAATTGCCTGTGAAGGCCTTTAGTTATTGCCAAGTTTTGCAGTGCAGTGTGTGCACAGTATGGAGGTGGTGGTAATGTCATACTTTTTTTTTCTGCTAGAAGGTACAGAGCTAATTGAAACCATTGGGATTCTTCATTGCCTTATATTTTCTGCATTATATCTACAGTTTTGGTGCTCTTTTTATAGAAAGTTCTACAACAACACACATATACTTGGTTTGGCATTTCTGCAGAAGTGCTTTTGAACTTTGTATTTCTTTTCTGTATGTGTGATATACAAAGTTGATAGCTGCACTGTTGTCAGTACTGTTGTCTGAAAATGTTGGAGTGTGTAACTGCTTTTCAGTTCCACAGTATTTCCTTTGGATGTGCTGAATTTCCTCGAGCACTTGTTTGGCTGTACCGTGCAGGAGAATATCATTTACATTTTGTAGTGCTAAATCTGGAGTTTTTGCATAGTACAGTTTGTACACTAGATTTCTGACTGTTGAATGGTGGGTTGCTAACATTTTAATACGGTGGAAGGTGCTTTTGCAAGCTGGTCCAGAAATACAGGCTAAGGAATATCCTCCTATTCCAGTGTATTTGTGTACTGGACAGGAGTCCATAGTTTGCAGTATTTTCATTCTTCTTTGGTCGTTGCCTTTGACATACTGATTGAGGAATTGCTGCACATTTTTTATTAGGCTTTGTGGAACATTGCACATTTATTTCCAAGGCCATTTCTAGGTGAGGCGTATTGGTTTGGTGGATTGGAAAGTGCCATCTAAGTTTGATAGGGATATTTCTGAAAGAAGTGTTTCTTCTTCCATTATGGTATTGTGTATCTTTTCATACCCTCGTCCACTCCGATGTAAGGCAAGTTGGTTAGTTTGTTGTTGTTTGTATGATTCTTCATTGAAGTATGGCTTTGTGTTGGTGGCGTGTCTCCACTCACCTGTACAGATGTGGCCAAAGGTATCTATGCTCACGTTGCGTTTGTTTCGATGTTGTGCTTGCAATTTACTAATTAATCTGGTTAGTGGTTTCATTCTCTTCAAAATAACTATAAACAATTTCCGATGACTTTTCTGCGTTGGGTTTTTAGGGTTGAGTTTGATTTCTGCCCTCTACTTGTAAGGTTCTGAAGGACTCTGTGGTGGATCATTTTTTGTAAAATTACTTTTTTTAGAATGCTTGTTTGTGACTATGTTACCATTTGTACATGCTCTCTTAGCAGTAGTGTGTGTTTCACTGTATGTAGAGGTTTCCTTTACATTCTCACATTTTGCCAGATGGCCTGCACTGTCTTTACTGGTAGATGCATCGGTTTTACTTACTGACTGAAGTACCTCTTTTCCTTCACCTTTCTGTTCATGTTCAGCTTGCAGTGGATGGCTACTTTCTGCATTTGTAGGTTGTGTGCCTCTCTTTCTGCGTTGCTGTCTACGGAATTGCCGTTTGGTAGGCATTGTGTAGTAGCTGTTGGCGAAGAAAGGGAAGTGTGGGTGTGCACATTTTCACATGTATATGTGTGTAATGTGAGTCAGTGGGTGAATGGGCGGGTAGGCAGCTATTAAATTGCAAGTGTGCGGCTTTGCAGTGGTGTGTAAGGTTAGGTTGGGGAGACTGTTAATATGTGGCCATTACGCTAATGGTGGCGATATAACACTTACTTAGCACCTGTAGAGGTGTGATGAGTAATAATGAAGTACATATTGCTGGACGGGCACACATTTATATGCTGCAGTACAACAATAGTGCACTTGTTTAGTAAGATATACAAGAGTATTCCGGTATTGTTGATTGGAGAGAGCAGGTCTATTGTAGGCTGTATTTTGAAGTGCACACTCCAGTGGCTTTCCACACAATGCGGGTACTGCTCCTGCATAAGAAGATGGTAAGAAGAAATGTTGGCCAATTACAGTGCTTACATTTGTACATTACATTTTCCCAAACTATAGGGGCGTGTCGTGGTAGGAAGACAGAGTGTCTGTATGAAAAGGAGGTGTACAACATGGAGGGATCTTGGGAGCATAAGCATGTTGGTTAAGGGAGTAGGTGGCCTATTTGGGAGTTTAGTGTATCACTTTTTATGAAAAACTTGTGTGCATTAGTCTAGGCCTATTTACTTCACAAATGTAGTACTGCGTATTGTGGAAGGATGAGACAAAAGGTGCAGAAAGATGTACAGAGTGCAAAGCACAATGTTTTTTTTCGGGAAGCCATTTGTATGCAGTTATTTACATATGTATGCTCAGTACATGCGTGCATGCATTGCTTTTGGGTTTTAATTTCATTATGCACATTTACGAATGTTACTGTTGTGAATGTGGTGAAAAGTTTTTTTTATTGCTGCACTGCTGCTATGTATAACGTGTGGGTGGAAACTGTAGTTATGCTTGAAATGTATGCACTTTGTACAGTTTGGTCGGAAAGGCTGCCTGATACTTTTGTGTGCGATTTGTACAAATTTGCTAGGAGGTATTTTAATGGGGGAAAGCATTGTAAAAATGACAGAACAAAAGAACAGAGTAAACTTTTTCATATACCAATGCCTGTTGTGGGCAAATGGAACCTTTGGACCCACCTACCACTTTAGGAGCTATTTAATGGTAGGTGATGGGGGACTTAACGGTACAACTTTTGAGCACGTTATGGAGATTTACTCCTAGGTACACTACTGCTATGTACGTATAACACAGTTGGAACTGTACTGTACAAAGAATTGTAATACCTACTGGGTGTGGTGATGGGTAGCGATGCTGATGTTTGTGGGTGCTGAATGCGTAGATCGTTGTACAGTACTTTCTCGTGCAGGTGCTTTTCATTTCCATGATATTTCACCTCTGCGTGTTTAACAGCTGTTAAGCACTGTTCAATAGATGTGATAGCATTACATGCACAGTTCTTGGATGTAATTGGTGGATGCGTATGTAATAATTTAACAGTAGCCAATCAGGGAATGCTGGTGAAAGAGTCCTTGAAAGGCACAAAGCACTAGCCATGATTTACTGCGCCGCGGCCCTCGCGGTAGTTTGGGGAAATCACACGTGCTTCATGCTGTCCTTCCTAATGTGCGTACTGGGGAATTGGGACTATGTTTTACCGATTCACGTGTGTGTCTGCTTTTGTGTTCCATGGTAGGATGTTCTTTTGTGCCCATAGCAACCTTAGTGCTTGTAGTGTGACGTTTGTCAGTGGCGGTGGAATCTTTTTTCCCCCTATTGCAATTAGTAATCTGTTGCACTATGTGCAATGTACGCTGCAGACACACGTGTAGTAATGTACTTAGGACAAGCCGAGAGGAACCCTTAACAAGGAGCACACAAAAAGGTGTTTGTTTACACGTCCCGTTAGCAAAATTAGAAAAAAAACACTTTGAACAATTTCTACGAAGACGCATACTTTCTATGGCGCTTAAAATGTGTTTGTGCAGCCCCGTATACAGGGAAATATGTTGGGGAAAGACTCACCTTTTGGGGGCACGCACGTGCTACATCTGGGTCTTTAGACGGTGGTTTCAATGGAAATGGGACTGTGCAGGAGTTGAGATTGGTCAATATCAATTTGTTGTAGGTGTGGTGTGTAGCAACAGATTGTGCCAGAACATCTGTTTGCCAATAGGAGTGGACATGGCTATGGGGACGGGTGTGCCGTTAAGTAGGCAGACTATATGGCTGTTGGGCAACTCGTGGATACATTGGGTACAAGTTTACACAGAACATTGTGCACTAGCAGCACACTTTTGTTTCCATAATGTCGATGTGCACTGGTACAGAATATGTGGGATGCAGTCGTTCCATGTGGGTCCTCTTTGTGCCACTTTGGTGACGGCTGCTCATCCAGACATCATTATTGTTCATTGTGAAGGAAACAGTTTAGGGGGCGTTACTGGCATTTCACTGCAGTTTGCAATGAAGGAGACATTTCGGCAACTAATGGAAATGTTTCCAACATCTCAAATAATTATTTCTCGCATTGCCCAGAGACAGATGTGGCTGCATTCTTCCTTCTGTGGCCCACCAATGGAGAAAGTGCAGCGCAATGTGAACAAGGCTGTTTGCGCTTTTTTGTACAACGTTGGCATGTTCTCCTTCCACAATGAAAACATTACGATTAGTAGTAGGAGTTCATTTGACTTATGCTGGCAATGAGATCTTTCTGCGTAATATCCAAAATGCTGTGCAGCGCTTCCTGCAAGTGTAGTTAGCATTTTCCCTGTGGTTGTTCACTGCTTTTACCGTTGAAAATACACCCAGCACAAAAAGGGTCTTTTAAGAGCCACCAATTCCTTTAGCAAATGCGTACAATGCTTTTGATGGAGTCCCACTGCTCATTTTTGCCATCTCTGTACGCAGCGCTTATAGGCAGCATCACTGCCTGCATGCTTGCATTCAGGTTCTATTTTTGAACAGTGGAAGGTGGCTCTGAAAAAAGCCTTTTTGTTCCCCACACCTTCTGGCTGTGTAGCATTTTTCCTGTTATGAGACACGCCAGAAAAGCCAGCAGTGGAAGGGAGATTTGGCAAAGGGTACCAACCACTGGGATAAGAAATCGTAAGTGGAGAGCACAAGATGTGGGGTGTACCTTACTTGGGTATTGGGCAGTGTTTGCCATGCTCGCGGACAGAAGACTCAAAAGCACTTCATAAATGTTCTCCCCTACACAGTACCGCGTAGCAGTATATGCACAATACTGTGACAGTTGAAAGGTAGAGGTCTGTTGCACTGCATATGTCATCTACGGCTGCTTGCATAACGCAGTGGACCACTGAAGTGTCCCTAGTGGTGGCAGGAGCAGATGCGGAGGACGCTGTAGAGGACAATAACCTACTTCCTGCTTGGAAGTGGACTATCCTCCTAATAGCTGCCTGGTGGTAAACTTTCAGGTGCCGCCGCATGGAGGTGGTGCCATAGCAGTACAAGCCAGGTTTTCCGCGGCTGCATTGCACTCAGTGCACTGCACCTGGCTTGCACGGGATTTTGGCACATCTCCAACGGTCCTAAATAGTTTCCACACCCAGGATTGATGCTGTCTGTAAGCAATGGGGATTCCTTCCACTTTATTCTCATTTCCTTTTCGATGTCCCTCCACATTATGACGCCTGTCCCCTTGCTCAGGACTTTCAGAAGGAGGTGTTGGTGGTGAGGGTGTGGGTGCGTCGTAGTCAGAGGTAGTAGCAGAAGCTCTGGTGGCAATTACTTGCAGAAGTAGTTTGCAGGCACACAATTGGTGAGAAAGCAACTTCTGCCCCCAACCAATGTGCACCGGTGGTCTTCTCTAGAAAGCCAAACAGAGCACTTGTGGGGTGTGTCCTTTTATAGGTCTGATGTGGAGCATGTGACACCGCAAAGTGGCACTAACTCTTTCCCTATAATATCTATATGTAGAAGGAAGAGTGGGGGATATCTGTATTATCACTCTGACACGCCATACAGTGCAGAAAAATGTCCTCTTTCGATCTGTAAGGAGCTGGGGCGTGTCCACCAAATAACGGACCACCCGCACTGTTGATCCGTTACCATGGTGACGTCGCTATTGTTCTCCATTTGCAAGCTTGTCTGCCAGACTTACGTTGCCCGTTATACTTTGTGGCCACGTGCATAGTTCTCCTATGTATACTCTTGCCATCCTCGGACTACTTAAACATATTGCACATTTCTACCTACACTTGCTGTGAGCACGATACTGTAGGTAGATTGTTTAGGTGCAAAAATACTCGCAGGACGTGGGTGCACGCTTCCAGCTACTACAACAACTTCACACTTTTATTCACATATGTTCCCTAGGGACAGTGTTACCAGGCATCACAGGACGATATACTCATGTGCACAGTTGTGCCACAGATAAACGGATGCTCATGCAACTATTTACAGGCAGTTGTGTGCATGTAAACATGCGGCCTGTAGTTGTGTCCTACGGATGGTTTCATTGTGATTGTGCCTAGGGAACTCGGGTGCGGCGGCTGTCCGCCTCCTCCATTTTTCTTACTTGCAATCATCCCCACTACTGCTGTGCCCTTCACGCTTACAGTGGCCTTGTTAAACGAAAAAAAGGGACATACAGAATCAGTACAAATTAATATATATATATATTAATAAATGGAAGGGGGACAAGAAACAGATACATATATTGGGGATTTTCCCATTTCACCAAGCTACTGGTGAGGGGAAGAATGGATTGAGGTTGCATCAAAGTGTCTCTCATGACACTCAATTTGCGGAGAAGGGGGGCTGGAAACTGGAGAAGGCGGGCATGTGCACGTTTGGCAGTGATATCTTATTTTCCCCATTATATGTTCCTCTACAAACTTTCTCAAGGTGGCAAATTGGAGGAGCAACTGATCGATTTTGGCATCCAGGCAGTCAACTTGCATATGCCAAGCTTTCACTTCAGTTTCGGTGGCCGTATGTTCTTGTGGAAAAGGTGCCGCTGCTGGTGTACTGCTTTGCATTCCGGTATGTTCTGTTAAGACGACAAATGTGATTCATTCACATGAAGTATTACATTGTGATTGTGTTAATTTTCCTACCGAGTCCCCTACCTATGGGGTTACTATGCTCACTCATTTGGTCATGCGGGAAATGCTCCTCCAGCCATTCCAGGGTGCTTGCCCTTGCAGTAGCTCTTTCCCTTTTCATAGTGCAGTGGGTAACAATGGGCATATCGCCATCACTCATTTCTTCATGCAGAAAACTCTCCTCCAGCCATGCCAGGATGGAAGCCATTGCTGCTCACAAACAGAAAACATCACGCTTTCCTACTATGCACACTACCGGACCTGTGCAATTACAACATAAACTTTTGTGTACTTAACCACGTTGCACTGATGCTGTGTTTTCAGTAGTTGTCGGTTGCTCCTCTGCCTGTTTGTTCTTTGTTTGATTGTGGAGCATGTGTGCGGTAACATTGATGAAGGCAAACGTTAGTTCTCTTGTTGGTGCTTTCCATTATGCTGCATACCCTATGCCTTTGTGCACTTTGTTGCGAAAGTACAGATTTTGTACAGCTACGGCATTTGCCCTTCCCATTCATGCACTTGCTGCTATTTGTATATGTTTTTGTCTTTGCTTCATGTTACTACTTTTTCTTACCACCCACTCACTTTCTGGGCAAGTTGGACTACACCCGATCTGCTGACAAACGGATGCTGTGTTCCCAACCTTTGTGCCTTTTACTATACAGTCACTGGCTTTAATATGTTGCACAGTTCATCTTTACAAACTAAGCGTATCCTGTAAAAAGTTAATGCAATTCACTGAATGACACATTATTACACGCTATGGTTCACTTGTGCAACTGAAACCCTATCACTTCATCAAAAAACTAATATATGAACGTTATGGTTAAAGTGCCCGACTAAAAACCTATGAAATTCAGTAAGAAAAAACATTGTTAAAGGAACGTTATGGTTAAGTTGCGCTACTAAAAACATTTCCCTTTACTGAAAAAAGTAGCCTACAGCAACGTTATGGTTAAAGTGCCGTAGTAAAAACCTAATGAAATTCAGTAAGAAAAAACATTAAAGGGACTTTATGGTTAAGTTGCACTACTAAAACACATATGAAATTCAATGGAAAAACGTTGCTACAGGGACATTATGGTTACAGGTAAAACCTAAAAACCACAGAAATTTGCAAGTTATGGTAAGCGAAATGGTAAAAGAGAGATTCCCCTAAGAAGAAAGAAGGAGCCTTCGCCAGAACCCAGTACCTCTGGTGAGGAGGAGGAGGGGACTTTCTAACTGAATATAACACTTCTGAAGAGGGGGACATTGATAGAAGTGACAGTAATCAAGCTGCTAAACTTGCTCTTGTTCGACCGCCCTCTAAATCACTGGCATAAACCGAGGGCCACACCTCCGGAAAAAGAAAATCGACATGACAAAAAACGGTCCTCGAGCCATTCGCACTGAAAGAAGAAAAGGCGTCACTGCCACTGTCTGTATTCTGATTTGTCGACTGACAAAGGTAAACCGTCGGCTGGGCCTAC
The DNA here is from genome assembly GCF_040938575.1 of Ambystoma mexicanum. Lineage (NCBI taxonomy): Eukaryota > Metazoa > Chordata > Amphibia > Caudata > Ambystomatidae > Ambystoma > Ambystoma mexicanum. The sequence goes on from NC_090929.1 coordinate 806,641,481, forward strand.
CACTCGCCAATTTGGGAAATTGGTCAAACAAAAAAAAGATGATTGAGCATAAACATTCAAGGTAGTATTAACCAACATAGAAACACAATGATTCGAGTCAGATGTGTAGCCTATGTTACCTTGTAAGTAGTTACAAGGATATCTTGCATCGTGAAGAAGGCTGCACTTTGACGCCGCCAATTCCGGCAAGCCGAAACGTGCTACAGTGCTTATTTTAAAGACTCTTTTTTTTCCATGAATAATCTGTTTTTCGAACTATTTATGAAGCACTGTCCCCACTGATATTTCGACATGCTGGCACACACGTTGGCAGATTGGCAGACTATTTAGACATGATCAGGTTCTGATCATGAAACCAAATGAGACCATTACATTCCTACAAACCAACTAGTAAGGACTCCTAATATTAGGATTCTGACACCTCTGTATAGTAAGAATAGGTCTACTATGGGGGTATACACATGATGAACTGACTTGAATGATTGTGTTTCTATGTTGGTTAATACTACCTTGAATGTTTATGCTCAATCATCTTTTATTGTTTATTTTACTAAATTGCTAAATAACGCTTTCTTGTTATTTGCTTATGCTTTCACTCACTATTGATTCATCACTTACTTGTTTGCTAAAACATACACATTTGGTATATATTATTTGTCCTATCAATAAATATTGACAAACCATAGACACTATTTTGTTGCTTTTCCCTTTGGTGACTTTTTGAGTACTGAAAAAGTCAATCTAAATTGTAAAGAAAAATGCAAACAAATTGCTTGGTTCTATATGTGGATTTTACTTGCTTTTGTTAAATTACTGTATACTGTCCCCAAATCCACATTAGCAGTAAGGGACAACCCCATTTTTTGTTTAACAAGTTAAACATCTGGACATGCCTTTCGAGGGTGATCTTCTTTTCAGCCAGAAAGCTGACGATTCCTTAGAAAAACGCAAGGAATCCAAAATCGCTGCTAAATCCTTAGGCCTAGCTGTGCCGCCGGACAAACCTGCCTTGAGCTTCGCCTCTAGGGCACGGGGCTACCAGCATTATGCTCCTTATGGCAGGAGAGCACAGCTCCCACCATCCAGGCAAGGGCAGAAGTGTTTCTCACTCTCCGGAAAGGGCAGAGGGGCTTCCCGAAGTCAACAGGCAGTTTCAGCGGTGGGGGCGACCCAGTGGCAGGGAATTACTTCTGATGCCTGGTGTAAGGAACTCATGGTGGCAACAGTAAAGACAAACACAAGTGATCACAGTTCAAGGGTGTTTAATAAACTGTTAGGTAGGTTGGAAAAATACCTAATCTAAACCTAAATCTAAGATGGGAGCAAGCTTCGACCATCAAACAATAATAAGGTAGTCCGAGTGGCGTCTTGTCAAAATAAAAGGGCCTATACTATAAAAACCTATTGCCAATCCTTACGCTAAATACAAAAAGGTGTGGAATAATGTTCTTAAGAGAGAAGGAAGTGTTCACAAATAATAAGTCCGGATGCGGTAGTCGGAGTCTCCTTTCCCAACGTTCTAAGCACTGGATAAGGTAAGATTCTGGAGCACAGCACGCGCTTGAGCTTTCCCCAGCACGAGCCAACACTTCTGCTCTCAGCAATAAGGGCCTTTGGTGGTTGTCTCTTTTCTACAAAAAAGTGTCTTGCTGCTGTAAGCCTAATGTATTCAAAATAATAAACAAAAATTATTTTCACGTTGCACGTTGGGTGATGCATTTCACCCCTTGGATCATCCTCTACCAGGTGCAGATCCCTGAAAAGTTCCTTAATGATACCAGTACCTCCGATAGCTGTTTTCCTGCTTTCGAGGGCCTGACAGTTTCAAAGTATCAGAACTAAAGGCTAAACAAAAAGTTCTAGAGCTCTTCTCTGGTTTTATCTGGGTGATGGTTCTTCACACTTGGGTTCCCCTGTCCCGGGCTAAAACCCCCCTCTAATATCAGCTTTTCTTTGTCTGGTTCACTCAAAGGCTTTCCCTCTTGTACTTTACTTTGTTGCATTCACGGGTCGGTGGGTGTTGGTTTCTCACCCTTGGATCCCCCTCTTCAGATCTGACTCGACTGTTCGGGTACACTATGGATTTCAATGCAAGTTTCTTGGTGATAGTCACTAATCTTAATGTCTTTTAATATACTTCATTGTGGACATCCCTCGGCCAGGTTCACTCTTGTCAACACATTGTTTCTGACGCTTGTTAATCTGCTTAGAATAACATGCTGTGCATATAGCCCGACATCCAGTGGTCACCGCAGAGTATTGCATCTTGTCTTTCGAGAATCGAAAGGGGACATCGACATGGGTGTGGCTGTAACACTATCTCTATCATGACGTGTAGTGTACCCAAAATCCCTCACACATTGAGGTCCCTCAGATTGTTTTTTTCTGCCCAGCATACTGGTTGCCTTAAGCGGAGCTCGTTCAGAGATATCGCGAATTGTCCCATCGACCTTTGGTCGAATAGATTATATTAATATTTCAGATCACCCTAACTGTCCTTCTTTTCGACGGCTGTTCCGGATCTCCGCCGAAACCTCCAACTGACCTTCGACGGACGGTGATGCAGTCGGCGCTGCCGTCCACATGGCCGGGCCTTCCAGCCAGCCTACACAGCAGGGAGAGCAGTTTTGGGTGGACATTTCTGCACAAACTGAGAATGCCTTTCCCTTTTCTCCCTCTTTCCTCTTTGGTCTTCGTCACTTTCCTTATCCTCAGCTATGGAGAGGAGTCCATTTAGGTTTTGCCCCATTTGCAAGGGCAAATTTCCTTGGAGAGATGAGCATTGACGGTGTAACAGTTGCTTGCCTCTCGATCACAACGAAAAAGGTTGCGCAGCTTGCAAGCTCCTCCGTCCTAAAACATTGAATGAGCGATGTGTCAAGTGGTGGGCGGCCTACGGGATGTCGAAGGCTGAATCATCTCCTGCAGCCGTAACTGCCGAGTGTGACGAGGGCAATAGTGATGACCATACCTCCGACCTGGAGGTTGTTGACCTTTCGACAGAGCGCTCCCGCTCTGCATCATCAGTCCCCGGCCCCGCCAGGCACGCTCAGGCACTGCTATGGGGAATATACACCCCGGCGACGAAGACGAACATTTGCAAATCACTAAGCACACAACCCCTGGCCAGTCTTCGACAAAGTCGAAGAAGACAAGAGCACCAATGGGCACATCGAAGGTTCCGGCCTTACCCGCCGACCGTAACGATCGGCTGCCCTCCCCGCATCTGCGGATGCCCCTAGCGACCGGGCACTCGAAAACAAAGAGCGCGACTCCTAGTATTCCTAGTTCCGTCGAGACGCATCGTAAGAAGGCATCCGCAGACGACAAGGCCCCGGCTCTGCCGAAGGAGGCATCTACCGGAGACAAGCCGATGGCTCCCCCGAAAATTACACAACCGCAGGCCGAGGCTATGTGTCTCCCGTCTGCGAAGGACGTCGCTGAACGCATTGCGAGATTGTTTCGGCCGACGCTCATAGGCAGCAGTCAAAGGATTCACTGAGGCCTACCGAAAAAACCAAGGATCTGTTGAAATCCAAAGATAGCCTAAGAGGAATACCGGAACCCTCCGCCAAGCCTAAGGAGAGAGACAGGGACACACCACCTCTGTTGGTCCTCCAGGAGGAGTTTCGGATGGTGAAGAAGGTATTTCTTTGACGTTGAGACAAAAATCTTGATGTTTAGCGGCAGAAGATGGTTTACAGGAGCCTATTCCACCTGTAGGCCCTTCTGGGTCTTCTGTTTGGACTAGGGAAACGTTTGAGAATTGTATGGATAGGCTTGATAGGTTTGTTGCCTTATCAGAGCAATCCACCCCTAAAAGACCACAGGAAGAAAGCATTTTGGACGCTGTGGCTAAATTTCCAAGACTCTTTGACCCCTCTCATGAAGAGGATGTGTACAGTTACGACCTCACTGAAGAGGAAGCTCCTTCAGACATTCAGGATGAAGATCATTTCATCGATCCTGATGATATAAATGAACCCATAGATGGGTGGGGGAAAACCCAGATGTGGGTGACCCTCAGCCTTGGCAGTCTCCAAACCCTTCACCAGATCCTGATGCCCTGTGTTTGGATTCCCCCCAAGACTACTCCCACTAGACAACCCTCTCCAGTGGACGATCAAATGACGTTTAACGCCATGTTGCGCAAAGCAGCAGAACATTTCAAGATCGCCACCAATGAAGCTGTTCCTGAAGCTGACTTTGTGGAGGATATTCTTAGAGAAGCCGCAGGCCAGCCAGGCTATTCCTCTCCTCAACTCAATTGAAAAGCGTCTGGCTCCCTCGTTAGCAACACTTAAACTCACAAGAGCAGTAAATCTGAGGATAGAAAAGCTTTTTCGGACTTCCTCCTCTGATCCCCTTTATATCAGAGTCACACCACCCTAGACTCACCAGTGACCACTACAAGATAAAGGGCAGGAGTCCCCCTGTCAACCGGTGAGACACCCCCTGACAGAGTGTAAAAGGCTCAACGCCCTAGGTAAGAGGGTCACGACCACAGCAGCTTTTTCGACATGCATCACTAACAATACCACAGTGTTAGCCAGCTATGCGGGCGCTCAGTGGGCCTTGTTACAAGAAGGCCTGCAGGAGGTTCCCAAACCGCTACAGACTCGCCTACTGGCCACAGTAGCCGAGGGCAGACAAGTAAACCAAAGCATACTTAAGAACACTTTGGATTCCTCTGAGACAGCGGGTCGATATTTGGCTCAGGGCAACCTCCTAAAAAGACATGCGTGGCTAAGGAACTCTAGGTTCAAGCCAGAAACGCAAGTGTCACTTATTAATAAACCCTTAGAAGAATCCAACCTATTTGGAAGAGTTGTCGACAAGGCTCTCGAGACCGCAAAGAAGGAGAACGACACTCTGAAGACGCTAGACCAGATCACACAAAGACCCTCCACAAGACGGGGATCTGGGTCCAGACGCATTTTTCGTGGCCAACGCTTCCCTCAACACCAGTACACCTCGGGAAACAATTGGTCCTCTCAACAGGGAACCAGTGGATACACCACCCCGTATCCCCAAAGGGGTCAGCGTTGTGGGAAGGGAAGGGAAGGGGTAGGAACTCTACTCCAAGAGGCTCCCTGGCCTCTGGTTCAAAATGACCTGAGGATTCGGGTCCCTTCCCATGCCTCCCCGGTTGGGGGCCGGTTAACATCATTCCTTCAGGCATTGGAGGGGATAACTACAGACCAGTAGGTTCTAAAGACCGTGGCCCACGTGTACTGGTTAGAGTTCAGCCGGTCCCCAACGTTTAGACCTCCACGCGCAAGATGACTGACCATTTGTGTATCCTTCATGAAGTCGAAACACTACAAGAGAAGGGAGCCATAGAGGTTGTACCTCTTTCACAGGTAAACCAAGGTATTTATTCAGTGTACTTCCTTGTACCCAAAAAGGATCTCACCATGCGTCCTGTATTAGATCTGCGCCCAGTGAAAAAATGTGTAAAGCCACAAAACTTTTGTATGGTCACCCTGCAGGAGGTCATTCCCCTGCTCACGCAGGGGGATTACATGGCAACACTGGACATGAAAAATGCATACTTTCATATTTCAATGTTACCGGCGCACAGAAAATACCTCCGGTTCATGATACAAGACAATCCCTCTCAATTCAAAGTACTACCCTTCTGCATAGCCTCCGAACCAAGGGTATTTACAAGGGTACTAGCAGTGGCAGCAGCACACATGCACAGGCAGCAGCACACATGCACAGGCAATCCATCCCGGTTTATCCTTACCTCGACGACTGGCTCATAACGGGACTCTTACGAGACCTGTCTATCAAATACCCCAAGAACAATCGATCTTTTATTCAGTCTGGGATTCTCTATCAACAAGAAGAAATCCAGCCTAGACCCCAGTCAGGTCAAGCAGTTCCTAGGGCTCTAATTCAAACAAAGGACGGCCTTGTCTTCCCCTCTGAGAGGGTCCAAAACATGCTGTTTCAAATCCCTCAATATGTAGCCAGTCAAGAGGTGACAGTACGCAAGGCCATGCAACTGTTAGGAATGATGGCGTCATGTATTTACTTGGTTCCCCACACGCGCTTGCGCATGCATCCTGTGCAGGAGTGGCTCAACAGCCAGTGGTGTCAGGCCAGCAGACAATGGGACAATTTAGTGGTTGTCTCACCAGCCCTCGTTCTCTCGCAGCGGTGGTGGTCGAGGGACAACCTCTTGAAGGGGAAATCCTTCACCACCCCGGCAGTGGAGGCCACTCTACAGATAGGTCTCTCACATGGTGGGGAGTTCCCTGCTTCAACAAACAGAGTACAGAGTTTGGTCGTCAGACATAGCATCCAACCACACAAACCTATTGGAACTGTTGGCAGTATTCAAAGTACTGAAAGCTTTCCAAAAACAACTGCAGGGAGAGACGGTCCTGGTCCTCACAGACCGCACCGATACCATGTACTATCTGAACAAACAAGGGGGCACTCACTCTCCAGGGCTGTCCAAACTGTCCCAGAACATTTGGAAGTGGGCTCCCAAACACATGTTCCTGTTGTCACAACATGTGCCAGGGGAACTCAATCCTTCTGGCAGACGTACTCAGCAGAGATTTCCCACTATCCATGGAGTAAGAATGGCGATTACACGAAGACATAGTCTCCAATGTTTTCGCAGAATGGGGATTCCCAGAGATCGACTTGTTCGCAACTCTGAAGAATGCCCAATGCCAAAATTACACCTCCAGGTACCCCCCAGAACCGTTCCAAGGGGAACAGACTCTGGATAACATGGTCAGGGAAATTTGTTTACGCTCCCCCGACTCCCCTACTCAACAAGATAGTGCACAAGATGCATCAGGAACCAATCACAATGATCTTGGTGGCCCCCATGTGGGCCCGCCAACCCTGATTCGCTCATTTGATGGAGATGTCTCTATCCCCTCCAATGAAGCTGCCTTGCCCATACAACATGTTGTTGCAAGACAAAGGAGAGCTGCTTCACCCATGCCGCAGACATTGAACTTAACTTAGCGGCTTGGCTCCTGAAGTCAGAGTTTGGACACCTGCAACTCCCTCAGTGTTGTATGGACATACGCAGGGAAGCAAGAAAACCTAACACTAGATATTGCTATTGCAGTTTGTCATTTGGTGCAACTCTAAAAGCATCAACCCAATTGACTGCTTTCCAACACATATTGTTTTGTACCCGACTCATTTACTTGACTCAGGCCTGGTCTTTAACTCTCTAAAAGTTCACTTAGCTTCTCTTTCAGCCTACACTACATCACAACAGAAGGTCTTGTGGTGGAAGATACCAGTGATTAAGGCTTTCATGGAGGGAGTAAAGAGCATTCACCCTCCCATTTCTAACCCAGCTCCAGGATGGGACCTAAATGTGGTGTTGACTATTCTTATGGGTTCTCCTTTCGAACCCATGCATAGAGCGAGTCTTAAAGATCTCACCTAAAGACTGCCTTTTTAATAGCTATTACTTCCATTAGGAGAGTAAGTGAACTGCAAGCCCTCTCAGTTTTAGACCCCTTTGTAACAGTTCAGAGATCAGGTGATTCTGCGCACTCACCCTAGGTTTGCGCCTAAATTAATTTAAAAGTTCCATGTGAACCAATTCATAGAACTACCAACTTTCTTTCAAAACCCTTCAGACATGGGTGAAAGAATCCTGCATGCACTTGATGTATGCAGAGCAGTCATGTTTTACATGGAAAGAACCCAACCACTAAGAAAAACAAATCAGTTCTTCGTTTCCGTGGCAGCAGGTCGAGAAGGAGACTCGGTCTCCAAATCCACCATCTCTAGGTGGATTGTCAAATGCATCACACTCTATTACTCTCTTGCTAAGAGAGAACTGCCCTTCAAGCCTAGAGCACATTCTACTCGAGGCGCTGGTGCCTCCATAGCATTCATCGCAAATGTTCCCCTTGAATCCATTTGCAAAGCGCCAACCTGGAGTTCTGTACACACCTTTACAAAACACTATTGCCTAGACACTCATTCTAGGTCTGATTCTCAAGTGGGACATGCAGTACTAAGACATCTTTTCACTACTGTTCCTTCTCACAACTCACCTCCAACTCCAGGTACTGCTCGCTAGTCTATGCACAGCATGTGATTCTAAGAAGATTAACACGCATCAGAAGACATGCATTACTTACCGTAAAAGCATTTCTGATTATTGTATCTGCTTAGATTCACATGCGCCCACCTTCCTCCCTGCTCGGATGGAAGGAACATAGACGTCTTACTACGACTCTCTTTCTGTACTCACTCACGATGGTCCTAAGGCTCCCTCACGTCAGAAAAAATACAATCGGAGGGACCTCGATGCATGAGGGATTTTGGGTACACTACACGTCGCGATAGGGATAGGGTTACAGGCACGCCCATGTCAACGTCCCCTTATGATTCTCGAAAGACAAGATGCAATACTCTGCAGTGAGCACTGGATGTCGGACTATATGCACAGCATGTGAATCTAAGATATAATCATCAGAAATGCTTTTACGGTAGTAATGCATGTCATATGAGGACTTCAGACTTCGTCCCTTTTTTATCAGCATCCCTCTATCGGGTTCACTCATGCCAATCATGGTTTTTCCGTTCGATTCTTACGATGCAGGATTCACTTCCCTTAGCTTCACAATCCTCTGTCGGTCAAAGACCTTCGACTGTACAGAGGCTTTTACAATTTGCCTATTTGACCACTTTGATGCTTTTCCTTGCCTTTCCCAAGGTCTTCTGGTACTGGTAGTTTTAACTATCTGGTAATCGCCCAGAGTTTTCTTGAGAGAGCACCCACCTGGTGCCTGACTCCTCTATTGCTGGTTTCCCCCCTTCTAGCATCAATAGCTCTTTGTTTTCACAGTTCATATAGCTGCTTGCTACTTTTCGTTCAACACAGTTCGGTTTCTTATCGACTCTCCTCTCGACTCTCAGCTGTGGTGAACCATTTGGCTTTCTTTCTCTTTGGAGTCAAGGTTGGCACCACAGAGAAAAGCATCTCTTCCCCGCTTGGTTATTCACGCAGAAGGGTCTCTTGTACCATTGACCTCTGCTGCAACACACACTGGCTATTCGTGGTCTTACGATTCCTTCTGCAGCGGTTTCATGGGCCTTGGTCAGAAAGGGCAAGGTTGCTTCGCTCCTTGTCACCCTCTCGTTATGCGCTGTCTTTCTTCTTTTGAACTGCTGTGCTGAGTTAGCTCTCACATTGGGCAGTCTGCTTTGCTCGTATTGCGCTCTTGAGCTCCACCATTTATCCCTGTGAGGAAGAGAAAGGGCAGTCGGGTGTGTGCGGTTCTGGTCAATTGCCTGACCCTAGTGTTAGGACCTTTCAGGGAAACAGTTTTGAGTCTGTTGTCTTTTGTGGGGTAAGACCGTATTCATGTCGGAAAGAGGAGGGGTTAGTGTGTATCTGCTTGTCCTACGGGGTAGGATGGGGAAAAGGTGTAATATGGAATTACAACCCTTGTACCAAGGGGTTTGATAAACTGAGAAGGGTGAGATTGATGGAATTTACGAAATAAATGGGAATAACCGTGATTATTATCATATAAGGGACGGGGGAATTGTGCGAACGGTAGTGTTTTGTCTGAGCTGTGTTAGGGTGTGGGAAATAATAATTAGAAGGACGGAAAGGAAAATGACGGAGTATTTGGGCAGGATACTGGAAAGCAGGGATTCTGGGAAAGATAGTTTCTGGGTGAAAGAGTTTGGTATCCTGGGGAATTTATTATTTACGGAGGGGTCGTTGGATCTGTGCCCGAGAGATTCAATGGGAGGAAGGGAGGCAGATGTTGTACAGCCTACAAAGGCCTCAGGGATTTCATCTTCTCCTTTTTCCTCGGTATAATACTGCGTCTCTCCTGGGGTATTACCCTGAGCACAACCCCGGGTCCCCCCATCCAGGTGATCATTTCGAGGGGATTGGGTCCTCCGACGTATTCCATATCTGACAGGTAATGTCCACAGCTGTGCTGCTTCGGAAAATCTTTGGCGTCTGCGTCCTGCGTCGATGACATCGATGCGCCGTCCCCGAGGACCTCCTCCAAAGGCCGACGTCACCCGATGTGATAAGTAGGACGCACGACGCCCATAGCCTCAGTTCCGTTTTTTCCGCGAACGTGTTCGCTTCGTGAATCTCTGTACGCCTCGACTCGTTGGAGTTTGCTTTTTTCAATTCTCGGTTCGCTGAACCTGTTGGGTTTGTTGTGTAGACCTGTTTGTGGCGATGTCTTCTTCGTCTTCAACCCCGCGTCCGGGCTTCAAGAAATGCGGGGACTGTGGGTCCAAGATGTCGGTCACGGACTCGCACGAGGCCTGCCTCTGGTGCCTCGGGGAGGCCCACGATACGGACGACTGTGTCGACTGCCAGTCGCTCACGGCAAAGGCCTTGCGGGAACGCAAGAGGAAGCTGTCGGTAGGCCGGGTGTCTAAGCCCCAGAAGTCGAGGTCTGCGGGGCTTTCGACGGATGACTCAAGGGGCGACTCTCTGCGTCATAGTCGGAAGTCCATTGGGTCTCCTTCCAGGAGTCGGCCTCTCCACTCCTCCGCCTCTTCGAGGCATTCCCGGAAGCGCCGGCATAGGTCGCCTTCCCCGTCCTCTCCCGTCGGCGGGTCGCTTATCCCTCCATGCAAGCGACACCAGAGTAATGGGCTTCCTTCGGGAAGCAGATGCTAGAGATTCTTGAATCGCAGGGCACCGGTCAGTCGGCACCGGTCGAGAAACACCGCTCGTACGCCTTCGGGCTCGTGCTCGGGTGATCGGCACGGCTCGCGGGAGAGGTCCCGCTCGGACAAGGGTAGCCGTTCTCGCCATTCCCGTTCCAGGTCCCGGTCCTCGACGCGCTCGAGACCGTGTGATCCTGTGCCGTCTTCGAAGAAGACGTCGACGCCTGTGGCGCCGAGGTTGTCGGCGATTTCTCTCGAGGCTCCGCCTCCGAGGGGGTCGTCGACGCCATCGGCGCCTAGGTCGTCGAGAGACACGCTCGGAGCTCCGGCTTCGAGGCCTGTGTCGACGCCGCTGATGCTGGCGGTGCTGCAGCTGACGCCGATTCGCTCGACGTCAACGCCTTTTCTGTCGACGCCGGCGCGACTCGTTCGGCGCCCTCGACACCTTTCGGGGTTTGCCCCTAGAAAGGCTCTGGCTAAGGTCATGCACTGCTTTGGTCCCCAGAGGTCTTCCTCTCCCCGCCTGGAGTACATTTCAGAGGGTGATGAAGGCTCTGATGCCAGCTTGGTTCCGGTTACGGTTCCCGATGAACTTATCTCGGGCCATAGCCAGTTTGATGACCTGCGGCAGTCGCTGCATGATGCCAGTGGACTGGACACCTCTCCGGAGGTGGAGTTTTGTAGGCCGGAGCCTGGCACTCATGCCGATTCTTCATATCGGCGCCTTATGTCTCGGGTCACCGAGTACTTGGGTTGGTCAGCTCCCCCAGGGGAGTTTGTTCAGGATGATCTCACGGACATCCTTGATCTCGGTCCCCCCACTGACCCGGTTTTGCCTTTTCATATGGCTCTGCAGAGAAGGGTGGCGGTGGCTAGGACTGCTACAGAGAGTCTCCCGGCAGTGGGCAAGTCTTTGTCGTAAAAATACCGTCCAGCCAGTAGCGACCCCTGCTACTTGTCTAGGCACCCCACTCCGGAGAGTTTGGTGGCGCAGGCGGCTACAGCCCCGGCAAAGCAGGCGTCGTATCCTACCATCCCTCTGGACAGGGACGACAAACGTTTAGACGGCTGGGTGAAGAAAGTGTTTTCTTCGGGGGGTATGGCGCTTCAGGCGGCCAACTTCATATGTGCCTTGTCTCGTTTCACACACACTCTGTGGAACTGTGTTGCATTAGCAGGTGAACATATTCCCGAGGGGGACGAACGGGATGGTTTCCTTGCTATGGTTCAGGATGGCAAGGATGCCATGTGTGAGGCCGTTCAGTTGGGTTTGGACTTGGCGGATTGTGTCGGCCGGTCCATGGCGGCGAGCACCGTAATGCGCAGGTTTGCGTGGTTGCGGAAGTCTGGGTTCGCTCCTGATGTGCAGTCCCGGCTCCTCAACATGCCCTTTGACGGTGAACACCTTTTTGGCAGCAAGGCTGACGAGAGCCTTGAGAGGTTGCAGACCTCCAAAGCTGCAGCGAAGTCGTTGGGCGCTGCAGTTCGCCAACCTCTGCCTTTTCGTCCTAGGGGACAGAAATGGAGGGGAGGTTCCTTTCGCTATTACTCGTCCTTCAGTAAAGCGAGGGGAGCTTACAGTCTTTGCCCTTGGGCAACGCCGCAGCCGCTACCACTCAGTCATGAGGCCAGGTCCCATGGTTCGCCGGTTGGGGGAAGGCTGGCGCAGCATCTTGTAGAGTGGCAAGCCATTACTTCGGATGTGTGGGTTCTGGAGATCATAACACACGGCTACTGTCTTCCTTTTCGGCAGAGGCCTCACGACAATCGACCAGGGAGCCTCTCTTTGAAGAGTGCGGATTTGCTCCTTGCGCAGGAAATTCAAGCCCTGCTGGAGAAAGGCGCCATAGAACTGGTGCCTGTAGCGGAGAGGAACAAGGGATGGTATTCCCCTTATTTTTTGATATCGAAGAAAGATGGGGGATTGAGACCCATCATGGACTTGTGCGGTTTGAACAAACTCCTCAGGAAGGACAAGTTCAAGATGGTGACTCTTTCTCAAATCCTCCAGGCCCTTCAACTTCAGGACTCGTTGGTGTCTCTCGACCTCAAGGATGCTTACTTCCATGTGCCGATCCATCCCAAGCACAAGAAGTACCTGAGGTTGGCGGTTGGCGACTCGCACTTTCAGTTTCGGGTCCTGCCGTTCGGATTGACCTCCGCCCGAGGGTTTTCACCAAGCTCATGGTGGTGTTAGCAGCGCATCTCAGGAAAAGGGGGATTCAAGTCTACCCCTACCTGGACGATTGGTTGATCAGGGGGAGCTCTCCCGAGCAAGTCCTGGATCATCTGTCCGTCACCTGCCACTCCCTTCACAAGCTGGGCTTCTCCCTCAATTTAAAGAAGTCCCATTTGACATCAATACAGCGGCTCCAGTACATCGGAGCAGTGCTCGACACGTCCCTGGGGTAGTGTTTTCCTCCTCAGGTGAGGGCTCTTCACATTCAGCAGATGGTGCACAAGTTTCATTTTGCCCATGATCTCCCAGCGTCCGAGTTCTTGAGACTGCTCGGCCTCATGGCATCCTGCATTCTTCTGGTGCCAGAGGCTCGTCTGCGGATGAGATCTTTGCAGTGGGCACTCAAGCTCCAGTGGTCTCAGTCCTCCGGCAGGCTGTCGGACCCTGTTCAGGTGCCGCCCTCGGTAGCCCGGGACCTTCTGTCTGTGGTGGGCCGTCAAGGGCAATCTGATGAAGGGGGCCCCATTTTGGCTGCCCTGGCCGGAGGTGACGATCGTGACGGACGCATCCCTCATGGGATGGGGAGCTCATGCCAACGAGTTGACAGTCAACGGTCGTTGGTCTCCGTCGGAGTCCAGACTCCATATCAATCTGTTGGAGCTGAGGGCCGTCAGACTTGCCCTGAAGGCTTTTTTGCCGACTGTGCGCGGAAAGAGTGTCCTGATTCTAACGAACAACACGGTGGCCATGCACTACCTCAACAAAAGGGGGGGGCAGGGTCACTTCCGCTGTGCAGGGAGGCGATGCAGCTCGAATTCTGGGCCATCCAGCAGGAAGTTTCGATCTCGGCTGTTCATCTGGCCGGAGACGACAACGAGACGGCGGACGCTCTGAGCAGGCAGAGCACGATCTCTCACGAGTGGGAGCTGGCTCAGGAGATTCTTCTGGAGATCTTTGCCCTTTGGGGGACCCCTCAAGTGGATCTCTTCGCCTCCAGTGTCAACCGGAAGTGCGAAAGGTTTTGCTCGCGGGAATTTCCTCCAAAAGGAGCCTTAGGAGACGCGTTCGTGGTGGAGTGGTCATTCCCACTGCTGTACGCGTTTCCTCCAGTCCCCGTCATCCCGCAAGTGCTGCGGAGGTAACGGAGGTTCGGTTCCCGGATGATCCTCATTGCTCCGGCCTGGGCCCAGAGGACGTGGTTCCCAGACCTTCTCGACTTGTCCATCTGTCCTCCACGTCGTCTTCCCTACCGAGACGATCTGCTCTCACGGGAGGGTCGTCAGGTTCTCCATCCAGAGGTCAGATCCCTCACCCTTCACGCTTGGCTTCTGAAAGGTTGAGGTATAAGGATTGGGACCTCCCTGAAGACGTGATGGAGGTGTTGCTCTCGGCCAGGCGGCCGGCAACTAAGTCTCTGTACCGTTACCGTTGGAGAAAGTTCTGCGACTGGTGCAGAGTTCAGAATGTGGATCCTTTTGAATGTGACATTCCCATGGTTCTGTCTTTTTTGCTTTCTTTGGCCCACAGGGGCTTGCAAGTGGGGACCATTAAAGGTTACCTGGCGGCGCTGTCCATATTTAAGCGCTCGTCTGAAGAGTGTTCCTATTTTAAAATTCCTTTAATTTCGCAGTTTTTGAAAGGGCTCACTAATGTGTTCCCTCCGTCACCTTTGCTGGTGCCAGATTGGGATTTGAACCTTGTTCTTAAGTTTCTTATGTGTGCTACGTTTGAGCCTTTACATTCTTGTCCTTTGAGGCTGTTAACTCTGAAAACTTTGTTTTTGGTTGCGGTTACTTCCGCTCGCAGAGTTAGTGAGTTACAGGCACTTTCAGTTAAGCCACCCTTCACTGTGTTTCACAAGGACAGGGTTGTCCTTAGAGTTCGTCCTTCTTTTCTTCCGAAGGTGGTTTCGGACTTTCATTTGAGCCAGAAGGTTGTCCTTCTGGCGTTCTATCCTCCTCCACACCCTGGTAAGGAAGAAGAGAGGCTCCATAGGCTTGATCCTAGGAGAGCGTTGAGCTTTTATATTTCGCGCATGTCCCAGGTCAGAGTGGACGATCAACTTTTCATTGGTTACGCTGGAAAGCGTTTGGGACAAGCTGTGACGAAACAGACTTTGTCTCGTTGGATTATTTTAGCTATCTCCGAGTGTTACCGCTTGGCGGGTAAGGATCCTCCGGCTGGCTTGCGGGCCCATTCTACCAGGGGAGGGGCTGCGTCTACTGCTCTGCAGAGGGGAGTTCCAATTTGTCACATCTGTGATGCAGCCACCTGGGCTTCAGTACATACTTTTGTACGTCGCTACTCCCTCGATTCCATCAGAGGGCAAGATCTGGCCTTTGGCAAGGCAGTTCTCTATTACGCAATTTGATTGGGCACGCTAAATTTGTATTCTAAATTCTTTCCCACCTCCTTGCTTGGTACTGCTTTGGGAGTCTGTCATAGATATGGAATACTTCGGAGGACCCAATCCCCTCGAAGAACAAGTTTCTTTCTTACCTGGTAACGTTCTTTCGATGGGATGGTCCGACGACATATTCCATATCGCTCCCTCCCTGCAGAATTTCTTTTGCGAATGCAGCTTGCATTCCGCAAGGCCTTGTGTGTCTGACTGGCAGAAAACTGGCGGCGCACGTTCTGGAAAAAAACTATAACTGAGGCTATGGGCGTCGTGCGTCCTACTTATCACATCGGGTGACGTCGGCCGTCGGAGGAGGTCCTCGGGGACGGCGCATCTACATCATCGAAGCAGGACGCAGACGCCAAAGATGTTCCGAAGCAGCACAGCTGTGGACATTACCTGTCATAGATATGGAATACGTCGTCGGACCATCCCATCGAAAGAACGTTACCAGGTAAGAAAGTAACTTGTTCTTCTCCCTCGTTCTCTCCTAGGATTGGGGTCTGACAGCATCAGCCCTTCCCAGGCCACCTGAATAAGGTATTCTCGAGGCTGGTTTGGGAGAATACCCTCTGGTTTCTCTCATTGGGCTCTTCAGCTCATTCAGTGGGGTAATTGTCCGCCATTTGTGAGAAAACCACCAAACAGACCACTCCCTCCACCCCCAATCCAACCGGGACAGGAGCTCTGGGAGGTACTGAGAGCCCTGATGTTGAAGGGTGCCGTGGAAGAGGTACCTTCCGAGCACAGATGATCAGGTTGGTATTACCGGTATTTCCTGGTACCTAAAAAGGGAGGTGGTCTCCATCCCCTTCTGGACCTCAGGACCTTGATCAAGTACTTGAGGAAAGACACATACGGAATGGTGATGTTGAGAAAGATTCTCCACGCTCTTGAACTCCAGGACTGGCTGGTGTCAATTTCCATGTGCCAATCCATCCAAAGCACAGGAAGCTCCTAAGGTTCACCATAGGGGAAATGCACTATCAGTTCAAGGTGCTTCCCTTTGGTCTTACTTCCGCCCCAAGTGTCTTCACCAAACTAATGGCGGTAGTTGCGGCTCACCTCAGGAGATCCAGGGTCCACATATTTCCATATCTGGACAACTGGCTGATCCGATGGAAGTCTGCATGCAGGTCTTGTCCCACTTACAGAACACTTGCTTGCTGCTGCATAAGCTGGGCTTCTCCCTAAATTGAAAAAAGTCCCAAATGACACCAGTCCAGAGGCTCCAGTTCATCAGAGCAGTCTTAGATACCCAGGTATGGAAGGCCTTCCCTCCTGAGGAGAGAGTAGTCAGCTTGACACAAATGGTTGACTTGTTCCGGAACCGTGCCACTCTACCAGCGGCTTCCTTCCTCTGCCTCTTAGGTCTCATGGCCTCCTGCATTTTCTAGTGCCAGAGGCCAGGTTGCGCATGAGATCCCTGCCGTGGCTCCTGAGGGAACCGTGGTCTCAGTACCTCAGCACACTCTCGGATCTCATCAGGGTGGCCGCTTGTGTGGTCAACGACTTATCCTGGTCAGCGGAACGCAACCGTCTCCTGGCGGGGGAACCCTTCTGGCCTCTGACCTTAGTGGTCACGAATGCATCTCTGAAGGGTTGGGTCGCTCACTATTAGGATTTGCGGGTGAGCGGCCTCTGGTCAGCAACGGAAGGTAAGTGGCACATCAACAGGCTTGCCCTGAAAGCATTCGTCCCATGTCTGCAGAGGAAACATGTCCTCGTTCTGATGGACAACACAGTGGCAAAGCATTATCTCAACAAACTAGTTGGTGTGCGCTCCCGCCCCCTCTGCGCAGCGGCGATGATGCTTTGGTTCTGGTTGCTGGAGAACAGGATCTCAGTCTCAGCAGTTCATCTGGCGGGCACAGAGCACAACTTTGCGGATGCTCTGAGCAGGCAGTGCACGGTCTCACACACGTGGGAAGTGTGCCAGGAAGTCCTAGAGGATGTCTTCTCTCTCGGGTGTACCCCCAGCAGTGGATTTGTTCTCAATGGCGTCCAACAGGAAATGCAAACAGTTTTGCTTGAGGAAATTCCCAGCGAACAGTGCACTGGGGGAACACGGGTCTGGTGGATTGGACCATTACACGATCCCTCCGATTCATATCATTCCATGGGTTGTCTGGAGGTTGAAGAGGTTTTGAGCGACCATGATCTTGATCGCCCCAGACTGGGCGAGGAGAACTTTGTACTCCGACCTCTTGGATCTGTCCACCTCACCGATTGCCTCGGCATCTGAATTTCCAAACCCAGTCGGAAGGTCAGATACTCCACCCAACCCCGCAATACCTCAACCTACATGCGTGGCTCTTGAGAGGATGAGATATGATGACTGGGACCTCTCTGAGGAAGAATTTGAGGTGTTGCTGGCTGCACGCAGACCGTCTACAAGATATTTGTATGCGTGCATCTGTTGCCCAACCACTACAGTGATGGAGTTCCTTCTATCACTGGCCTCAGCAGGCCTTCAGGTCACCATGGTCAAAGGTTATTTGGCGGCCTTGTCTGTGTTTTAAGAGATCCCGGATGAGGCTTAATTTTTTACGATCCCGGCACAATTCCTGAAAGCCTTGTAAATAAGTTTTCGCCAATTCCCTTTGTTGTCCCGGATTGGGATATTAATCTGGTACTAACATTTCTGATGGTGGCTCCCTTTGAGGCTGTGCATACTATACATTAAGACTTCTTTCCTTGAAAACAACCTTTTTGGTGGCTATTACATCTGCTAGGCGGGTGAGTGAACTGCAGGCCTTATGTTATAAGCCACCATTCCTGCGCTTTTTTTGCACTAAAGTCTCACTCAGGGTAAGGCCTGGCTTCCTTCCCACGGTTTCTCTGAATTCCACCTGTAGCAATCCATTGACCTTCGGGTCTACTACCATCCTCTGCACCCTTCTACGCAGGAGGAACAGTTACATCACCTAGAACCTAAAAGGGCGTTAAGTAATTTTTTTGTGAGGACAGCTGATTTCAGGAGAGCTGACCAGCTCTTCGTGGCCTTTTCCTTAGCCCGTATGCTCATAATCAAACAGACTTTATCCCGCTGGATAGTTTTCTGCATAGCTGAATGCTACCAGTCCGCTGGGAAGGAATTTCCAGCAGGAATCAAGGCCTAGTCGATAAGGGGAGTCTCTGTGTCAATAGCTTTACATAGGGCAGTCCGTTAGAGAGATTTGTCGTGCTGCGACATGGTCACCCCTCATGCTTTTTCTAAGCACTATAGTCTGGATGTCGCTCATGCAGTTGATGTGCTTTTGGCAGGGCAGCGCTGCAAAATTTCTTAGTACAACTTTCTGCCCGCCTCTTTCATCTGCTGCTTTAGGAGTCATCAGATGACAAATCTGTGGGAGAAAGTAATCCATTGACGCAGAAATTACTTAACGTAATGTTCTTTCCATGGATTCTTATCCCGCAGATTCCTCATCTCACATCCATCCCTGCTCAAAGGTGGTGGTTGGTGTGCATCTTCTCTTTCACGTTGACTTGGTGATGGTCCTCTGTGTCCGTTTTCTGTATTTCCTACCACTGGTTTCTTTAAAAAAAAGATTTTTCTAACGCTACTTTGTAGTGTTTGTGGCAATTGTTCCTTCTCCGGAGGTATATAGTTATTTCATTTTAAGGGATCATTGGCCTGTTTGTTCTCTCTGTTTTCCGAGGTAGTGTGGTGTGCCCTGAAAAAAGGGGGAAACTGAGGTGTGGGGCGTAGTGACCAGGTAATTATACGACGCCTGACATCACTTCGGAGCCAACAATCAGATGTTGAGCAAGACGGATCGACGGCTGGGTCGAGGTCCACTATGCCCCCTGTCGAAAATATTACGTTGCAGCAGAGCTGGAGGGACTATCTATCAGATAAGGAATCTGCAGGAGAAGAATTCTTAGAAAGAACATTAAGGAAAGTAATTTATCCTTTGCTCACGGCTACAGACCCAACCGCTGGATGGGATTTGTACCAAACTTGTGCCAGGAGTGACAACCTTGTCCTGAAAGCATGCTTTTGCCAATTTGGTCCGTTAAGTAGATTCTTTCAAAATGATGCAAAAGTAGGTCACAAAAAATATGTATTATCTCTGTCCGGTCAGCGGACTCAATTCCTGATTCGTTGTCCGCTGATCCCTCGGAGTCAATTGCGGATCTGCGTGACATTCTTGGACACCGTATGTGTACACTGGTTGGCTAATTAAAAATATAAAGTGTGTGTAAACATTTTCAAATCGACACCATTTTGGAATTACAAACTGTGCCTATAGTCCATGGCTATACTTATAATGAAACTAGTGAGTGTGAGTAATATTTGTCTGTTTCTGGTTATTTTTTAGAATGAAAGGACTGTTTGTAGAGAGTGAGGGGAAAAAAGAAAAGTAAAAGTGTATGTGTTATTGTGTGTTAGCATTGCTCTGGATTTGTCGCTGAGTATGGATATAGTCGTCATACTCCTACATCCAGTCCCCTTTCCTCAATACTGAATAGGCGTCCCTAGCTAGGGACGAGAAACAGAACCCTTTCCCCCAGAAAACATTGGGCCACACCCCCTAAATCCAGATGCGTGCGGGGGTGCAGCCCTAGGAGCATGTGTTCCCCTGACTCTGCCCCCTGCCCCACTCCTCAGTCCTCTTTTCTGCATCGATTGGAACGGACCGCTTTCACCAGCGCTCCTAAGTTAGGCCTCCGGCTTTGTAATTCCAGGCGCTCTTCCCCAGAAGTATTTCTTTTCTCCTTCCTTTTTCTTATAGCATTTGTTAGAGAATACTCTGTCCTCTGGTGCCACGCTCCTACCTGGCGCATGCCGACGACGGCGGATTTCAGCAGGTGTCTAGCCTGCGAAGGTTCCTTCCCCACGTCGGATCCCCACGCGCTCTGCCTCCGGTGCCTTGGCCCCGACCACGGTTGGAACGGTTGTTTTGTGTGTGACGCATTGAACCCGCAAACTCTAAAGAATCTTTTGGCCAGGTGGAGGGAACTGTTAGAAAGGTCACCTCCAAAGGCCATCAAGACATACGTGAGGAGGAAGACCAGGACCAAGGTAGGTGCCTTGTCTCCTCCGCACGGGCGACTCCTTCCCATGGAAGCCCCCAAGTGGGAGGGGCCTTCCGGGTCCTAAGACCAGCAAGGGGACTGAGGCTCCTAGAGCTACCAGCCAAACAGGCCAAAGGATCTCGAGGTCCTCCCAGTCCCACTGCTGAGGGGCCACAAGGCTCTGGTACCGGGGAACTCCCCGAAGGGCTTTGCTCGAACACCAGGCTCACATCCGAGTGGGCGTCTATACTCAGCAGTTGCACTATCGGTGTCCTGGCCGAGGGCACTCCGCCTCCTGGGGGGCAGAGAATGTCCGAACCTTTGCTCTTAAGCGTGCAGGTGGAGACTGGTCCAAGCTAATCAGGCACCACGCAGAATGGCACATGACGCAGGGAATGACAGAATAGCCACCAGACCAGACAAGATGGCGGCTCACCCGGAGCTTCCTCCTTCAGGAGAGCAGGCATTGGAACGCATGTCTAGACGGGACTGGACAACACCAGTGACCTGGTCCACATCATGCCCAACCACACTGTCACAGGGGTGGTACGTAGCCCCCAGCTTCATGCGACAAGGTCCGGCAAGACCTCAGCAGCCACAAGGCCCAGCTCCTATGCCCCAAGGCCCTTTACCTGCATCCGATTCTTTGAAAAAGTAGGTTCTTTGAAAAAGTTCCTTACCCTCATGAAATCACCACAGATCGGCACCATCCTCGGGGGTCATCAAAGACATGCTCCCTCCGGTACCACCTCAGGCTCTGACCGTGGTCCAGACCCCGGTGCCAGATCAGTCCTTGGCTCCCGTGGTCGCACCAGTCACGGTGGCTCTGGCTGAGGTGCAGCCCCCAGCACTGCCAATCAAGTCCAACACAGCTGTCCACACCCAGCACTCCTCCGACAGCTCCTGACCTGCAGGACACAGCGGGTGAGACAGACGAGGACCATGATAATCCTTCCTCAGCTATTGCTTTCCATGCAAGGCTGGCGGGTGTGGCAGAAAACCTGGGGATCCCGCAGCCTCAAATTGAACAACCTGAGGTGGGGGTCCTGGCCAAAGTGCTGACCATATGCCCTACCACAAGGATTGGCATCCCTCTGCAAAAGGATGTAGAATCCCTGGACAAGAAGGGATGGGTGAAGCCGCATTCCATGCAGCCTACCAATAAACACCTGGATGCCAAGTATAGGCATGCGGGGGGACTCACTCATACTGTTGATGCAACTACAACCGCATTCCTCCGTCATAGCTGCAGCCTCCCTTTATTCCAAACCGCAGTCTTCTTTATCTGCCCCCACCTCAGCACTCCTAGGGAAAGAGGAAAAGCTGTTGGAGTCCTACAGCTAAAAGATTTACTCTAATGCCACGTTCCACCGGCGCCGGGCCAACACTGGTGCTATGTTGGCTGCAGTGAGTCAAAAGCTTTGGCGGGAGATTGCAGTCTTCCTGCCAGAGCACCCAGTGCATAGTCTGGTGCGATTCAAGGCTGGGTTGACAGATGCCAATATTGTGGCCCAGGCTATCGTGGAGTCTACTGTAGCGTACATCGACACTGCAGGTAAAGCTATCTGTATCGTCACTGATATGAGGAGGACAGCTTGGCTTAAGGCGACAAGTTTAACCCCAATGTGCAGGAGTGCATTCTCAACCTGCCGTTTGAGGGGGTGGGGGGAATTGTTTCACTCGACAAGGAGATAAATAGCTTGGAAATAGCGAAGTCCTTGTCAATTCTTACAAAATGGCTGCCCAAGGCCTATAGCCAAAGTCACCAACACTCGGACAGAACCCAGATATTCGGTGGCTTCAGGAGCAACACGCTAGACAGCCCGACTGGTCTCCTAGCCAGCACAGGCTTAAGCAGCACAAATCCTCTCACAAGGGGTTTTCCAGTCCCCCCTCCCAGGCACCAGCCTCAGAGGGTAAAAAGCTGTATCAATGCCATCCAGAGCCAAAAGACTCTGGTGGGGGGGGGGGGCTTGCCCTTCACATCCACTCCTGGCGGGCAAGGTTTGCAGACCCATGGATCCTCTCTGTAGTTTCCACAGGCTTCCGTCTACCATTTCCTCTTTACTCCACTCCCACAGATTGGGACGGCAACTCTATTGGCAGAAATCCGCTCGCTCATCACGAGTCAGGCGGTTGGGGAGGTTCCAGCTCCACAGCGAGGCATGGGCTTCTATTCCCGGATATTCGACATTCAGAAAGAGTACCAGGCTGACCTGAGAGTTCTTCTGGACCTCTCTCTCTTTAATCTTTCTCTACCCATTCAAAAGTTCAAGATGGTGTGAGAAACCTGAAGTTGTCTCCCTGACTAGTCCCCAGGGGGATCAGTCATCCAGGTGACCAGGACACAGCCATCGCTATTGGATCCAGTTCCTAGGGGGGCGGACCAGTGCGGGAGGATCTCCTGTTGGGGGGGGGGGGGGAGTCCTGGGGGAGTGAAAGTGGGAAACCGACAGGTGAGATGCGGTATCCCCCTTCTTCTAACACCTTTTCCCCAGCCTACCAAGTAGGATACTTAGAAACTCTACCGCCCCCTTTCCAACATGAACACTTTCGCACATTACAAAAGACAACCGATGAACACCAGAGCTGTTTACCTGACATGTTCCAACACAAGGGTCCGCAAAGTCAGGCAAATCACCAGAATTATACACACCTGACGGCCCTTCCCCACAGAGATAAAAGGTGGAGCACGAAAGCACACTATAAGAGCAAGGCAGACTGCAAAACGAGACAGCTATCCAAGTACGTCAGTTTAAGAGGAGGAGAAAGGTGGTGAGAACCGAAGGGACGACATGGATTGAAGCGACCTTGCCCTTTCGGACCTCAGCCCATGAAGCCTCAGTGAAGGGAATCATAAGACCGCAAATAATAGCCAGTGTGTGTTGCAGCAGATGTCAACAGACTTGCCTCCAGAAACAAGTAAAGCCAAGCGGTTAATCAGAGCCGGTGAGTCGAGGGGAGAACCGATAAGAAATCGAACTGTGTTGCATGAAAGTTGCAAATGGCAAAATTAAAGGGAAATTAAAGAACTGTTAACTCTTCAGGAGAAAACCAGCTGCAGAGGGGTCTGGCACCACGTGGGTGCTCACTCTGGAGACTCTGGTTAATTCCCCCTACTGCGAAATTGCCCTTTCTGACCCAGACCCGCAAAGCCTCTGTCGAAGGAATTGTAAGACTGTGAACAATAGCCAGTGTGTGTTGCAGCAGATGTCAACGGTACATGGAGCATGCCTACGCTGATAAGCAGGACAGAGAAAGACACCTGGTACCGTCCATGACTCCAGATACGAGGAAATCCAAGTGGTTCCTTTCACCTGGTGAGTCAAGGGGAGAACTGATAAAGAAACCAAACTCTGTTGAATGAAAGTCGCAAAGTGGCAAATTAAGAAAAGTTCACAGAACTGTGAACATTGAGGGAAAACCAGCTGCAGTGGGGTTCTGCACCACATCGGTGCTCACTCGAGAGTCTCTGGTTGATCCCCTGTTCGTTGAAACTACTGAAACCAGAAGGCCATACCAGAACCGTAAGGAAAAGGTCAAATGGGTCATATAGGGGTCTAGCAAAACTCCCTGTACAGTTGAGTCTTTGACCAGCAAACAATTGGAAAGCTAAGAAAGACGAATCTCGCTTGGTGAGAAAGGAGAAGGTGTGGTTGGCAAGAGTGAACCCAAGGGATAGATGTCTGCAGAAATGGGTGCAGTATAATGCCCCAGTGAACATTGTGTCGACAAGACTGTCCCCGGCGGAGGAATGTTCACAGTGGATTGTTTAAAAGGCATTAAGACTTGTGAATGCCACAGGTGAAATCACCCAACGTACCTACGAAAAGGAACTTTGTTTGTTTTTTTTGAATGCATCAGGCCCTCAGAGGCAAGAGACTTTTTTATAGAAAGGTGACTTAACCACCAAAGGTCCTGATACCTGAGAACGGAACTGTTGTCCCATGCCGGGAAAGCTAGAGCATGTGCTGTGCTCAAAACGTGGGGAAGGGAGACCCCGGCTACTACATCCTGGCTTATCATTTGTGAACCTTTCTTTCTTTCTTTCTTTCTTTCTTTCTTTCTTTCTTTCTTTCTTTCTTTCTTTCTTTCTTTCTTTCTTTCTTTCTTTCTTTCTTTCTTTCTTTCTTTCTTTCTTTCTTTCTTTCTTTCTTTCTTTCTTTCTTTCTTTCTTTCTTTCTTTCTTTCTTTCTTTCTTTCTTTCTTTCTTTCTTCCTTATGAACCCTATCCCACACTCTTTTTGTATTTAGTTGTAAGGATTGGCAATATTTATTTTTTAGTATAGGCCCTTTTATTTGACAAGATGCCACTAGGACTGCCTTATTATTTGAAGAACGTAGCTTGCTCCCATCTTAGATTTAGGTTTAGATTAGGTGTTTTTCCAACCTACCCATACAGTTTAATAAACACCCTTGAACTGTGATCATTTGTGTCTGTCTTTTCTGTTGCCCCCATGAGTTCCTTACAATGGTTACTCCAGCACTCATCGTGGAGACACTGTGTGGGGAGACTGGATATGCTCCCTGGATCTGAAGGATGCTTACCTGCACGTCCTGATTTGGGAGCCCCATCGTTCCTTCCTAAGGTTCAGGATCATGGGCTTTCATTTTCAATACAAAGTCTTCCCTTTTGGCCTCAGTTCAGCCCAAGGGTCTTTACAAGGTTAATGAACTCGATAGCAGCCCTGCTCAGGGTGGAGGGCTGCCACCTTTATCCATACATAGATGACTGGCTAGTCCAAGAGGAGTCTCCCGAGGCTGTACAGCGCACAGCTTCAGTACTTAAGCATATGCTATAAGATCTGGGGTTCTCTATCAACCTCAAGAGGTTGCAGTTCCTCCCCACTCAGTCCTTATCATTCCTGGGGCTCATTTGGGATACGAGGGTAGAAATAGGGTACCACACACAAGGCTCAAAATGAGGAGTATGCTGCAGCAGTTCTTTGTTTCTTGGAATCAGCAGACTGGCTCCCAGGCAGCTCCAGTCAGCATACCTCAGCACCTACACCCGGACTTGGAGTGGTGGAGTGCAGAGACCAACCTGTTAGAGGGCAGACCGTTCAGGCAGCCTTCTTTGGAGGTCATCATTACCACAGACCCGTCCCTAGAGGGATGGGGTGCTACATTGGATAACCAGTGTCCATGGAGTCTGGTCACGGTAGAAACAGCTGGAACACATCAACTGGCTCGATATGATTGCCAACTGGCTTGTCCTCTAAGTGTTCCTCCCCATTGTCAACAGCAATACCATCTGCATCCAAACAGACAGCTCCACTTGGATGTATTACTTCAACAATCGGCGAGGTACCAGGTCCCCTCCACTCTGCCGGCTGCCCGTCGACATTTGGGAGTGGGCAATGTCGAACAGCATTTGTTTGTCAGCGGTCCACCTGCTGGGGGAGTCCAACCTGGTGGCGGACAGGCTAAGCAGGTTCAGACTCGACAACTACGAGTGGCGTTTGAACGAAGCATTCCTGAGGGTGATCTTCGACAGGTGGGGCCACCCTCAGGTAGACCTATTCACCACTAGGAACAGGAGGTGCCCTCAGTTTGCTTCCTGGCTGGGGCAGGGCATGGAGTTTCTGGGGGGGACACGTTACAGATCATGTGGAACAGCATGAATGCATACACGTCCCCCACCCCACTCAGCTGATTCACAAGGTCAGAGCCTTTGACTCATCTCGATAGCGCCATGGTGGCCGGCAAGACCTTGGTTCTCAGAGTGCCTCCTACTGACCAACCTCCAGTGCACCGCTTGCTGCGTCCCACTTACTCCCCCAGCAGGAGGGCACAGTGGTTCACCGGCTCCTCATAAATTAGCCCTGGCAGCTTGGTTCCTGAACAGGTCACCCTGAAACATCTACACCTGTCGCAGGACAACCTGGCCAAGGTGTGACTCCACCAGGAGTCAGTACAGGAGCAAGTGGACCAGGTTCTGCCACTGGGCCAAGACAAACGAGATTGATCCAGCGAGAAATCAGCGGATGATGTGTTATCCTGCCATACGAATCTGGCGGCCGTAGGAGCCTACAAGGATTCTGGAGACATCTCCTCCAATCTGGTGGTTAAAAAACATTTGGCGGGCCTGACCAAATTATCTCCTCATGTCAAACGACCACATCGGGTCTGGGACCTTAACGTGGTGTTTGGCACCGTGGCTCACAAGCCCTTCCAACCCATGGCATCAGCAGGAATCAAGCTGGTTACTATTAAGACTGCCCTGCTGGTTGGCCTTACTTCAGCATGCAGGATCAGCCATATTCAGGCTCTGGTGACTTCAGAGCCTTATACCACGTTTCACGGGGACAAGGTGGTGCACAGGATGCATCCTGCATTTCTCCCTAAGGTTGTTTCTTTGACATTAATGAGTAGACAGTACTCCCAAGGTTCTTTGCGGATCCAATGTACGAGGCTCAGAAGGTATTGCACTGTCTGGATGTCAGGCGCGCTCTAAGATTCTAGCTGGACAGGACAAAGAGCTTCCGTAAATCAGATGCCTTGTTCATTCATTTTGGTGGCTCAAAACAAGGCTGTCAAGCCTCCAACTCTTAGATTGCGAGGTGGATGGTTATGGCCATCGAGCAGGCATATGAGGGGCAGCACATGGCTTTGCCAGCAAACATGCATGCCCACACCATCAGAGCCAAGGCCACGGCTGTGGCTTTCCAGAGACAAGTCTCATGGCAGACTATCAGCAAGGCGGCTGTTTGGGCTTCCCTATCTGCCTTTTGCAAACACTACTGCTTGGATGCCAGCGCCAGATTGGATGCAGCATTCGGCCAAGTAGTTTTGAAGAACTTGTTTTCTTAGAGGGGCAACCTTCTGGCCCTGAAGGAGCGCGTGCTCCCCTGACTTCGCCCCTGCCACCAAGTCGACAATATTATGATTGCCTAATGTCACTGAGATGTTACGAGTAAGGATGGTGGTACGTATGGAGGAAAGGGGACTATGGACTAGGGGTATGTTAGTGACTATGGTGAGTAACTTATTAATTACTCCTCCACTTTCCTCCATCCTGTATGGGTCATTACAACGGATTGCAGCCCTGGATCCTGTTAATGATCTCCATGGGCTTCAGTCTTCCTCTACCTTCCTCTCCTCCTCTATGTCAGATGGAGTCCCCAGCCCTTTTACTAGAAATCCTTTCCCTTATGGAGGTGCAGGCTGTGGAGCCGGTTCCTCAGTCAGACGTTGCCCCGACTTCTACTCCAGGATTGTTGCGGTACCCAAGAACAACCAGGCTGGCCTGAGTGTAGTCCTGAACCTGTCTTTCCTCAACTTGTCTTTATTGCTTGAAGGCTTCAAGATGATAACTCCTGAGCACATAGCAGAATCCCTTTGCTTAGTCTCCTAGGAGACCTGAATGCACTCTGGTGTGATTCGCTGGCTGACCTTCCGGCAAGGACAGCCACCCTACTGGGAGAGTGACAGCAAGGCTGAATGAATGGGGGAAAACTCTTTAAAAAGCGTGTCTCTAGGACTTGGAAAGCAGAGTCAACCACTGGAACGAAAGAACCGAAGAGCAGAGGAAGGAAGAGGACTGCTGCAACTCCTGGACGACCGGTGAAGCCCGGCTGCAGGTCTGAATTGCCTGAAACTCCGACAGAGAAGCCCTTCAAGGTTAACTTCTTCCCTTGAGTTTGGTGGGAACAACCAACTCACAAGCCACCTGGACACTGTCCTATTCTGGTCGAATTTTCATCAGAGTGCTGTTGAAAACCGGATAGCCAGAGGGAAGGAAACCAGGCGGACTTTAAGGCACTCCACCCTTAAAAACCGACTTCTTGATGCAGCTTTTGGCTTCATCCCTGGGCAGTGCAGGATCCTCCCGACGTCCTCCTTCTTGTCCCCACGACTGAAGCACAGGAACAGCGAGATCTGCTCGAACTGCCTGGAACAACTGCCTCAGCTACAGATTTCTTCATTTTAAAAGGTACCGTGCAAACGCAGTCCGGAAATCTTTTCGGCCATCGAGAAAGTGCGTGAAACTTTTCTCAACTACGAAGGCTTGTCCTTCCCTAAACATTCGTCAAACTTTGTGCCAAGCCAAATTCTTTAAAAACCTGTGGCAAAGACTTAACTGTTATGTACCAGAACTGTGCTATCCTATACAAAACACTCTGAACCATTGACTTTGGCCCAGGCCTGTTGAGAAGAATTGCTGGTTGTATTTAACTGAAACCCTTTGCCCTTCCTATGAATGTATTTGGGCTGTTTATTCTTATAACCTTGTCTTTTTCCTCCCTTTTCTAAGTATCCGAAGTGCCATGTTGTTCCTACTTCATTTTTGAGCTAAACTTGTTCAGTTACTTACCGGTTGGATTTTTGTGGTGTATTAGTGTGTGATCTTGAGCTGCTTATACTAGTGTGATGTTTTATAAATGATTGAGTAACTAAATGTATATTCTTTTACTAAGAAACCTTGAGTAAGTGTTTACTTGAATCACTGTATTGGTTGGTCCTTTGTGTAACTTGTTCTACTGCTCATTTAAACTCTTAAGATCAGTCTGGCTACTAAGCCATCGCTACCACTTTACTGTGTAGTACAGGATTGTACCAAAGGTGAAATTGTGCTTACACTTGTAGTCCTAATTACCTGTAGTGGTCCCAAAGGGTACTGCTCACCCACTGAAACACACCCCCAAGAACACATGGCCTACTTTCCCACATTCCCACAGGTGTCCCGACTAAAACAGTACCTCATGTGTGGGTGCACCTATCTGGGCGCAAAGGGAAAAGGCAAAAACATGGGTAACCCCAGGTCTTTAGGCAGAGCAGATTTTTTCAGGAATTTTGCTCATGTGGAAAACCTGCAGATTTGGCCTAGGGTTTCGAAGCCACCGAGGAAAACGGGGAACCCCATGCATTTCCGAAAAGAGGACACCCGGGCCGCCATGAACGGCATGGCTTCTTAGAAGCTCCTGGCTGGCTCTAGACTGGGAGCGTATTGTCTCTGGTTCCCCGCTCTGTTCTGCGGGATTCTTGATGGGTCAGGAACAAGAAAGGGAAGATCTCGCCGTCGCTCGATTGCTGGATCCTGTATCACCGTAAAACCTGTTTTAAGCTACTCTACCCCGCACGTCGCACAGCAAGAAAATGGGGGCCGGATCGATCTGGAGTTCCGTGATATTCGTACAGCTGGGGAGCCCGGACCTGTAATCGGCCCTCTGTGCCCGGCGTGGATCTGACAGGCGAGCCATACGCTGATCGGCAGACCTTCAGATGTGTTGTCCCTACCCTTGCCCCGGATGCAGCAGGACTCAGGAGCTGGAACATCGGGACCTGTCGGGGCTACGGGGCCATTCTCTTCTGGTGTAATGCAGTGACTGTCCCCTCCCGGAGCTCTGTGGGCGGTGGACGACGGCCCTCCTGTGCGCCTCGGGTGCCCTGGCTCGTCCATCAGTTGGGCCCTGGATCTCCCGGCCCAGGGCCTGCCCCTGCTCAGGATTCTTACCGCACCTCCTCTGCCTCTACTCTGGGCCTCCTGCATCCCCCTCCTGCAATCCGGCCGGACTGTCAGAGCTTCGTTGATAACTGGATCTCTACCTGAAACTCCATATCACGGGTGTCCCCGCTCCCCTGTGGCACCCTGGGACTGTGGCTCTGCGGGCTGGCCGGAGGACCCTCTTGGTCGCAGGGGGCCCCCTCATGGCAACATCACAGCCGGCTGGCGCTTTGCTGGATCAGGCGGCGTACGGAGTGTGCGATTCGCCTGCGCTGTGGGCTCTGTGGTGCTCTGCGCTGGCCGGGGGGGTCACCTCTCATCGGAGTCGGGCCGAAAACTGCTCCAGGGCCCGCCTAGGGGTGGCTCTGATTGCGGATTCCTCCTGCCTCCTAGACCTCTGCCCAGCTTCTCATGGTCCCGGGGCCCTGGGCGTCCCTACATAATGTCATAGTGTCTTTGCTTACCGTGCAGTTGGGAGGCTTGAAGTCGGCGGGGTCGTGGCGGGTCCCTCTGTTGGAATCTACGCCTCTGCTACATAAGTAGCATTGGTTAAGCTGGCCTGCCCGGACCCAGGCCACATGCCTCGCGCAACACAGAGATATCACAGGTGAGTGGGGAGCTGAATAAAGCTGCAGATTCTCACTCTCTCTGAGACGGTGGGTCCTACTCCCCAAGGGTCGTGGGGTGTGGCAAACGCAAGAATTTTTAATCAGGCGAGTACTGGCAAGCAACTCCTGAAGAGCCCCAGCGGCACCCCATCTCCCATTGAGCATCGTGCTGCAATGGCTAAGGGCAGCAAATCCACTAAGCAAACAGACATTGCCACGCTTCTGCGTAACAATGCCCCTGAGAGGCCACAGAGGGTGGAATCCCCCGGGGAGCAAATGAGCAGCCCTAGTTCCACTCAAGAAACCCCGGACCCAGGGAAACTGGTCACGAAGGCAGATCTACGGGACATTTTTTTGGTTGCCCTGACGAAAGAAATTCAGAAGGGAATGGAGGATGTCACAAAAAAGATCGATTCCCTTGACAAGAGGGTTGAAGCAGTCGAGATTCATACGGCAGAGGTGGAGAATGCCATGTGTGAACAAACCTATGAATGGGGAAACGGTCAAGACAGACTATCGGCTCTGGAGGCTCGCTGTGATGCTCTCGAGGCGAAACAGGAGGACGCGAGGAACAGGTCGCGAAGGAACAACATCCACCTTAGGGGGATTCCCTCATCTATCACTGTTGCGGAACTGGAGGGTTATGTATTGGACTTGTTCAGATTCATTAATACCCTCCCAGATGGCTCACTGTTGGAGCTGGTTCGGGTACACAGAACGGTCCCGCGCCAATCGTCTGCTGCTCCTCCCGACGTCCTTGCCAGAGTCCATTTCTTCAAACTAGAAGAAGTGATTATGCGTGAGGCCAGAGCAATGCAGCAAATCTCCTTCAGAAGCTCCAATATCTCATTGTACCAAGCCCTTGCGAACTCCACCCTTCAGAAAAGGAAAGCCCTCAACTCCCTCACTGACTGGTTCCGCGAAAGGAAGGTGGTGTACAGATGGGGCCTCCCAACGTCGGTGAGATTTTCCTGGGCGGGCTTGCAACACCGGATTCACTCCATGAAGGAGGCCGAGGATCTCATGGGCATCGCGGAAGGGTACGGGGGATCTGACTCAGAGGTGCGCTCTCAGGACCTCAGCAAGAAGCAAACCTCAACATCTTGGACGCGGGTCAGCAGATGGCGTAGGATCCGCGGCCCACCCCGCAAGAAGCTTGACCCGGAATGATCCGAGCCGTGTCTCTAGCTAGAACTTTCCAAGAAGCTTGGGCAGCTATATGGGTAGTACCAGTGTCGGTTTTCAGGGCGCCTTCCTGAGCATTGGGGATAGGAATGTCAGGTTTGCCTCTCCACACAGCTTCCGGTTCCTTGTGGAGTAGTGGCGGGGTGGGTTTGGAGTATTTCTGCCTCTTGGGCCCTAGTTGGAATCACAGCAACGTACCATCACTTTCCAAGCTCTGATGTCATGATGCCTGCCCCGGGAAACCAGATCAGGCCCAGCAACCCCGAAAGCAGGCATCATGCCATTTTGAGCGCGCCCAAAG
The DNA here is from genome assembly GCF_040938575.1 of Ambystoma mexicanum. Lineage (NCBI taxonomy): Eukaryota > Metazoa > Chordata > Amphibia > Caudata > Ambystomatidae > Ambystoma > Ambystoma mexicanum. The sequence goes on from NC_090929.1 coordinate 806,673,278, forward strand.
ACCCCAGCTAGGGGCTGTTTGGGTGCAGTCCTGGCGCCTATGGCGCCAGGCTCATAAACAAAGTCATGCAGACCATGCTGCATACTTACCTGATGCAGACCATGCTGCATACTTACCTGGTGCAGACCATGCTGCAAAAGGCCTCAAGCCAAATGAGGCTTAGGAGGGACTATTTTACCTGAGGGACTACTTTTTACTCGGGTGGGGCTATGGAAGGATACTTACCTGGGACTTCTTCCAAGGCTATTTAAACCACGCCCAAACAGCAGCACACGCCTCGCGTTATTCTGCATCCAGCAGCGTAATGCTCACCGTGCCTGCAGCAGCTTCCAGTCTTCTGCCACGCCCGCTTCAAGCCCGGAGCTCCTAGAAATAAGAAGAAAGAAGGAGAAGAGGTTAGAACAGGAGCATCACAGTAATCCTTACCTGTATCCTTGATCCATCACGCACTCGAGCTGGAAGCACGAAGTCACACGTGCGTCGCCTCGCATCTCGCGGAGCCGCGCTGATCTCACCGGCCTTCGCTGCATCTCCGCATTCCATCGCGATCTTCAGCATCTCCCGGCCGCTCGCCGACACCTAGGGAGACAAGAACAACAAGGTGAGCTAAGGGAAAACAAAAGGACAAGTAAGCAAGCTAGCCCCCAAAGACTTAACTGATTACCACAGGGGGTGCTTAGCTCATCTCGGGTCCGCGCAGCTTACACAGCATCTTCGCCGTACCCCGGCCCCTAAGGGAAAACAAAAGGACAAGTAAGCAAGCTACCCCCCAAAGATTTACCTGATTACCACAGGGGGTGCTTAGCTCATCTCGGGTTGGCGCATCTTACACTGCATCTTCGCCGTACCCCAGCCCCTAAGGGGAAAACAAAGGACTATAGGGGAAAACCTATCTCCACAATAGACTTACCTAAATCTTACCGGTTGCCACGTGGAACTCTTCGTGACGGCAAACCGGCAACCTGCAAGGAATCGGACAGAGTGAAGATCAGACATTTTTAACTCTTTCTACCTACCGTCTCACGGCGCCTTGCCTGGATTCTTAGAGTCAATACCGCTCTGGAACTCGCCAATTCCTCCACACCAGTGAAGTAACTGGTCATCTACGCGCCCCTGCGTTCGATGAAGGATGGAGAGCTCATCCTTCCAAACCATCAGGTGAGACTAAAGAGATATCAAGAGTGATCTGTGGGAAGACAACGGGGGGTGGGGAAGGTGGGTTAACGCTCAATACCACGGGTGGTTAATCCCCTTTCTCCTTTGCAGAAGGATATTCCTGCGAGCCAGACAAACTAGGCTGAGTGGGCCAGTCCAGTCAGTCATCTCGGCGCTACGCGTCACGCTGGTGGAAACAACAGCAGCCCAGTTCCGATCTACGCCCCCGTGGGAGCCAGGTGAGCGTAACAGAACGCGAAGCCTACCCACAAACACCCACCTGGGCGTCATGGAGACTTCTGAAACTGATCAGTTGGCCCAATTATTAGGGGAATTAAGGGCCGAAGTGCACTCCGCCCGCCAAGAAACTAATGCCCTCAGAAGAGAACTGATTGTCTCAAAAGAATGAACAGATGATTTGGCCAGACAACTATTGCAAGCCCAGGCTGGGCAAACCCCTCTACCAGGACTCGGGGCAAGCCCAGCTCCTGTACCATCGAGTAACCCAGTGCACATAAACCTACCTGGAACCGTTCCATTGGCTCCGCCCAAACGTTTTGCCGGAGACCCTAAAAGGTTCGCCGTATTTATGAATCAATGCCGCTTGCACATTTTATGCAGACCTAGAGTCTTCCCAAACGATCAAGCCAAGGTAGCCTTTGTACTGTCATATCTCAGCGGCAGTGCGGCGGATTGGTCTATTCCACTAGTCAATCAGGATGACCCAATTCTTCGGGATTTCCAGGGTTTTCAAACAAGCATGGAAAGATTATTCGCCCGACACTCCCAAGGACAGGCCCTGGATAACGAACTTTTATCCTTGTGGCAGGGGAATCGGGACCTTTTATCTTAAATTGCAAACTTTAACAGATTAATGGTGGAAACTGGGTGGCCTGAAGTAAAGCGAATCACATTATTCCATCGAGGGCTTCGGGGAGAACTCAAAGATGTCTTAGCCCAAATCGTGAACCCAACCCAAGACTGTGCAGAATACATACTTAGTGGTCCAGTTAGATCATAGACTTCAAAACAGAAAGGCTGATCGAGCCAAATTTGAAAATAGGGTGTTGGTTAAAACCCACGCTAGTCCCAAGGGAGCAGATGCCTCAGAACCCATGCAAATCGGAGGGGTTAGAGGACCCTTAACCCAAAAGGAAAGAGAAAGAAGACGGCAAATGCAATTATGTCTATATTGCGGAACTACAGGTCATTTTCTACGGAACTGCCCAGTAAAACCACCCAAGAAAACTATAGGAGCAGCAGATGAAAATCATTTGGAGACTGACTCGGGAAACGACCACGCCCGACAAGCGTAGAGGTCCGCTTGCCGAGCTTAAAGAAGGACACTCAGACCTCGCATTTCACCATACCCATGGTTCTTGTAGATCCGGAGCAACCGTCACGCATGCACGGGGTAAAAGCATACGTTGATAGCAGAGCCATAGGAAACTATATGGACTATGAATTGGCTTCCAGGATGAATCTACCTCTCACCCGAAGGACCACCTCTGATGTCATCACCACAGTAGATGGAACGGAAATTGCCTCTGGGCCCGTAACTCATTCCACCACTGAGATGACATTGCTGGGTCAGGATGGGCACCGAGAGGCTATGGTGTTTGATTTAATCAAGGCCCCACAGTTTCAAGTAATACTGGGGATACCTTGGTTGGAAAAACATAATCCCTGTATTGAATGGCGAGAGAAGAGGATATCCTTCCCAGAATGTGCACACACCTGTTATCCAAAGAAAACTTTAAACGCAGTCCTGGCCCCAGTAACTCCATCCGCCGTGCAACTACCTGCTGAATACCAAGATTTTCAGGACGTCTTCCAAAAGGAACAGGCAAACACTTTACCACCTCACAGATCGTATGATTGTCAAATAGATCTCATACCCGGCGCACAACCTCCTTGCAGCAGGATCTATGCCCTTACGGAGCCTGAAAACCTTCACCTGCGCCAATACTTAGACCAATACCTTGCTAATGGCTTCATTCGCCCGTCAAAGTCCCCTGCATCTTCAGCTTTGTTCTTCGTGCCCAAAAAGGAAGGTGACCTCAGAACATGCATAGACTACCGCGCTCTGAACCAGATAACCATTAAGAATCGATACCCATTGCCTTTGATCCCTGAACTACTAGACGAGGTAAAGGACGCTTGCATATACACTAAACTAGACCTTTGGGGGGGCATATCATCTGGTACGTGTCAAAGAGGGCGATGAATGGAAGACTGCTTTTCGCACCAACCAAGTACGGGTTATTTGAGTATCAAGTGATGCCTTTCGGACTATGTAATGCACCAGCAGCCTTCCAATTCTTCATGAATGATGTCCTCCGAGAACTTATCGACGTTTGTGTTGTCGTTTACATCGATGATATCCTAGTATACTCCTTGTCAGAATCCGATCATGTAAAACATGTCCGAGCAGTTCTGGAAAAGTTACGCCAGCACAAACTATATGCTAAACTAGAAAAGTGCACCTTTCACACTACCGAAGTGGAATTCCTAGGGTTTATTCTGACCCCAAAAGGAATCGGGATGGATACGCGTAAGGTGGACGCTATTCTTAAATGGCCTTCACCAAGCTCAGTCAAAGGAGTACAAAGTATGCTTGGCTTTGCCAATTTCTACCGCAGGTTTATCCCGGACTTCTCTCATGTTGTACATCCTATTACAACGCTTCTGCGAAAAAACAAATGCTTTGTGTGGACAAAAGAAGCCGAAAACGCCTTCTAGGAGTTAAAAGCAAAATTCACATCTGCCCCTATTTTAAGACACCCACGTCCAGAACTTCCATACATAGTGGAAACAGATGCATCTAGTCTAGCTATGGGAGCTGTCCTCTCTCAAAAGGATCCCGAAACTAACCAGCTTCACCCAGTGGCATTCTGGTCTAGAAAGTTTTCGGCTCCCGAATTAAACTATGCCATTACTGACAAGGAGCTGCTAGCCATCAAGTCCGCCTTCAAGGCTTGGCGGCATTACCTACTGGGTGCCAGACATACCATTACGGTCATCACTGATCACCGAAACTTGCAATATCTGAAGACAGCCAAGGCCCAATCTTCGCGCCAACTCCGTTTGGGCATTGTTTTTCGCCGAGTTCGATTTTGTGATAACCTATCGACCAGGTTGTAAGAACGGAAAAGCAGACGCCTTTTCCCGAATTGGAAGGGGGGGAAACGGACACAACCCAGGAACCCGTACCCATAATACCTGCACAGAGTTTTCTCGGCCTGACAACAGTACAGACACTGGAGGACATTCAAGAGAAGATCCAGCAACTCTTTGATCCAAGTGTCTTACGGGACTGGGCAAAGAAAGGCCCGGAGTACTCTATCACCAATGATTTACCTTATTACCAAGGCCGGCTTTTTCTGCCACAAAAGGATCTACAAGAACTAGTAATTTCCCGTTACCATGATACCTTACTGGAAGGTCACCCTGGTATTGCAAAAACTGAAGCTAAAATTAAGAAACAATTCTGGTGGCCCACCTGGCGAAAAGACATTAAATTATTTGTCATGTCTTGTGGCATTTGCGCCCAAAAGAAAAGTCAAAAGAAAAGACCCGCTGGACTATTACAACCTTTGGACATCCCACCAACTCCTTGGCATACCTTGTCATTAGACTTTATCACGGATCTATCCCCATGCAATGGCTTTAACACCATTTTAGTTGTTGTGGACCTTTTTTCCAAAATGGCCCACTTTATTCCTTTAAAAGGGATACCTTCAGCTTTAGTCCTGGCCAAAGAGTTCCTTGAAAACATTGTTCGCCTACACGGCTTTCTATCCGTGTTGATTTCGGACCGGGGTAGTCAATTCATTTCGCATTTTTGGAGAAAATGTTGCCAACTGGCGCAGATAGATGTTAGGTTTTCCACCAGTCACCACCCTCAGACCGACGGTCAAACAGAGAGGACCAACCAGACTCTTGAGCAGTACTTGCGTTGTATGCTACATCAGTCTGAGGGTACTTGGAAAGACATTCTTTGGATTGCCGAGTATGCGTACAATAATTCTGTACACTCGGGAACTGGACAAAGTCCTTTTTTTACCATCTATGGACACCATCCTCGAACCTCGGACCTTGATTCGCCCCAACACTTAGAGATGCCTGCGGTGGACCATCTCCACGCTGTTATTACACAAGCCTTTAAAGAAGCAACTGCACATTTGCGAAAGGCTAAGGAAAAATACAAGAAAGATGCGGATCTGCACAGGAGTGAAGCACCGCAATACCAGATAAGGGACCAAGTATGGTTGGCCACTAAGCACATCCCACTCAAGGGAACACAGACCTTTAACCCTAGGTATTTAGGACCTTACTCCATCAAGGCCATCATTAACCCTGTGGCTATCAAGTTGGACCTACCTGCTCATATGCGGATTCATCCCGTCTTTCATGTGTCCATTTTGAAGCCAGTACAACTAGGAACAAGACTAACCAAACCACCAGATCCCATCCTCATAGACGGAGAGCCCGAATTTGAGGTTAAAAACATCTTGGACTCAAAAAGAGTGAGATCAAAACTCTTATCTAATCGAATGGAAAGGTTACGGACCACAGGACAGGTCTTGGGAACCTAGTGACCACGTGCATGCACCGCAATTGGTGAAGAAATTCCACTGAGAATTTCCAAACAAACCGAAGCCAAGGGGAAGAATGACTTTAGGAGGGGCCTTGAGGGGGAGTGCTGCCATGATGCCTGCCCCCGGGAAACCAGATGAGGCCCAGCAACCCCGAAAGCAGGCATCATGCCATTTTGAGTGCGCCCAAAGACCCCAGCTAGGGGCTGTTTGGGTGCAGTCCTGGCGCCTATGGTGCCAGGCTCATAAACATAGTCAGTCCTGGCGCCATGGGCGCCAGGCTCATAGTAGAAAAACCCACCTGATGCAGACCATGCTGCAAAAGGCCTCAAGCCAAATGAGGCTTAGGAGGGACTATTTTACCTGAGGGACTACTTTTTACTCGGGTGGGGCTATGGAAGAATACTTACCTGGGACTTCTTCCAAGGCTATTTAAACCACAGCACACGCTTTGCGTTATTCTGCATCCAGCAGCGTAACGCTCACCGTGCCTGCAGCAGCTTCCAGTCTTCTGCCACGCCCGCTTCAAGCCCAGAGCTCCTAGAAATAAGAAGAAAGAAGGAGAAGAGGTTAGAACAGGAGCATCACAGTAATCCTTACCTGAATCCTTGATCCATCACGCACTTGAGCTGGAAGCAAGAAGTCACACGTGCGTCGCCTCGCATCTCGCGGCGCCGCGCTGAACTCACCGGCCTTCGCTGCATCTCCGCATTCCATCGCGATCTTCAGCATCTCCCGGCCGCTCGCCGACACCTAGGGAGACAAGAACAACAAGGTGAGCTAAGGGAAAACAAAAGGACAAATAAGCAAGCTACCCCCCAAAGACTTACCTGATTACCACAGGGGGTGCTTAGCTCATCTCGGGTCGGCGCAGCTTACACAGCATCTTCGCCGTACCCCGCCCCCTAAGGGGAAAACAAAGGACTATGGGGGAAAACCTATCTCCACAATAGACTTACCTAAATCTTACCGGTTGCCAAGTGGAACTCTTTGTGACGGCAAACCGGCAACCTGCAATTGATCAGACATTTTGAACTCTTTCTACCTACCGTCTCACGGCGCCTTGCCTGGATTCTTAGTCAATGCCGCTCTGGAACTCGCCAATTCCTCCACACCAGTGAAGTAACTGGTCATCTACGCGCCCCTGCGTTCGATGCAGGATGGAGAGCTCATCCTTTCAAACCATCAGGTGAGACTAAAGAGGAGATATCAAGAGTGATCTGTGGGAAGACAACGGGGGGTGGGGAAGGTGGGTTAACGCTCAATTCCACGGGTGGTTAATCCCCTTTCTCCTTTGCAGAAGGATATTCCTGCGAGCCAGACAAACTAGGCTGAGTGGGCCAGTCCAGTCAGTCATCTCGGCGCTACGCGTCACGCTGGTGGAAACAACGGCGGCACAGTTCCGATCGACGCCCCCGTGGGAGCCAGGTGAGCGTAACATCTGATTACATGGGGATGTAGATCACTTTACCGGTCTGGTCGCCTTCACGCTGGCCCAGTTGGCCATTGTGCTCCTGGTTGGAATCTTTCTAGTTGCCCTGATGGGAATGCTGGTTCTCAAGTTGGGGATTGGGGGGAGAGGGCTAGGAGGTTGGAGATTCCCCTAGTCGGGTTAGAGTCTCTCCTCTCCTCCTTACACAAGTTGGGGAACATCTCACTGTTTTGTTGTCCTTGTTTAACTCAGGAACACATTGCCAGTTCAATTACTTTTTAGCATCACATGAAGATGCCAGTAGGTCACGCTCCAAAGCCAAACTTGCTACCTTTCCTTGCGATGCAGGATGATGGAAGCACATTGAACTCCTCTCCTGGAATGTACAGGATTTAAATTACCCGGGAAAGGGCAGATCCGTGGAGCACAGGCTCGGCCTTTTACTGGGGGACATACTTCTCCTTCAGGAGACTCATTTGTTGCAAGCAGGTGAAAAGCGCATTAGACTTAAGAGGTTCAAAAGGGCTTTCTTTGCCACCTCGGGGTCCAAGAAAGGGGGAGTAGCTATTCTACTGATTGAAAGGGTCCCCTTATCCAGAATTACAGTCAGAAGGGATCCTAATGGGAGATATCTTCTAATGAAGGGACTACTGGTGGAACACCCAATTACCATAGGGGCGATTTACTGCCCTAATTCTGCCCAGGATAAATTTATCTCAGACCTTATTACATCCATCCTCGCCTTTGCCGAAGGGGTTCTCTTTTTAGGAGGGGATTTTAACCTGGTCCCAAACCCTCTTCTGGACAAAACTCTCCCCCGAACGAAATCAGACTATTCCCAAGCTCTGTCCTTTGCGAGGCTCCTCAGGGAAACCGCTACTGTTGATGCATGGAGAATGTTTAATGACAGTTCGAGAGAGTACACGCATTATTCGCATGCACACCAGGGTTTCTCGCGTATAGACCTCCTCCTTACCTCTAGCGAGATCTTCCCGTGTCTGGAAAAGGTAGAAATTCTCACTCGAGCTCTCTCTGATCGTGCCCCAGTTGCTGTAACCCTTAGCAAAATCGGTCATACTCACCCCCTCCTACGTTATTGGAACTCTACGACCCCTTCCTACTGGATGATGGGGTTAGAAGAGAAATAGGCGATGTGCTTACTAATTACTTCACTGAGAATTCCACTCCCGATATGGCGGTGGCTACGATCTGGGATGCCATGAAGGCAGTTGTGAGAGGCGCTTTTATCAGCACAGGGTTGGAAAAAGAGGTGGCTCTTCTGGAGAAAGAATTACAATCCTGCAGGACACGGATAGTTCAGAGGGCCTTATTGAAAGCCAAGACCGTTCTCGAGATGCACTGGGCTGACTGATCCGCCAGGTCACTAGCTTTCGCAAAACTATTTTACTATAGTAGGGGCAACAAAGCAGACCGAATACTCGCATACAAGCTCAAAAAGACCCATAACAAGAACAACATCTCTCGCTTTATTGGGGCTGACGGTCGGGCCCGTTACATGGAGGTGGACAAGATGGCTGTGCTGGTGGAACACCACAAAGCTGTAATGGCCGGACCACCAACGACCTCGGAGAACTTATCCTCATACTTACAACCTTGTTGCCCCCGATCTGAGTCTAACGTATTAGCCCTTGAAACCCCAATCACAGCGGAGGAAATCGTAGAGGCCATTAAATCCCTTAAAAATGCGGCTCCGGGGCCCGACAAAACGTATGTGCAAGTCTGGTTCCCCAGCTCGCCATTCTGTTTAACTCCTTCCTATCTACTGGCTCGATCACCAAATCAATGGCGGAAAGGATCACGATTCTGGTACACAAGCCGGGGGAAGGACCCTGAACTGGCCTCCACCTATAGACCAATTACCCTAATGAACAATGATGGGAAGGTATTCTCAAAAGTCCTAGCATCCCGACTGAAACCATATCTTTCGAATATCATCTTCAGCGATCAAACAGGGTTCATCCTTGGAAGGGGGGACTCAGGATAACATTAGACGCACTATAGATATCATAGAAAGTGCCCAAAGGTTCGGAGAGGGCATGGTTGTTCTATCCTTGGATGCTCACAAAGCTTTTGATCTGGTAGATCTGGGGCTATATTAGTGTGGTGTTGTTACACTTTGGATTTGGGCCAAATTTCTGCAAATGGATTATGGCAAACTATCAGTTCGCCACAACGCAATTGCTTCTCAACGGCATCAGATCCGAGACTATCAGGATCACCAGGGGGACGAGACAGGGTTGCCCCCTATCGCCAATGGTCTTCGCTCTTTCAATGGAGCCCTTTGCAAATAGGATCTGCACTAACCCGAATATTAAGGGGCTTAAGGTGGGGGGACATGAATATAAGATTGCGCTTTACGCAGACGACATGCTTTTGACCCTGACTACACCAAACTTATCCCTGGGTTTTCTGTGGGAGGAGATCAAGGAATTCTGGCTATTTTCAGGGTTTCGGGTCAACCTGGGCAAATCATCGGCGCTGGCAATTAATCTCACTACACAGCAAAGGGCAGAGCTTGGTCCTAGTTTGCCAATACCCTGGGCAGGGTCTGAGATTGAATACCTCAGGGTGCAGATCCCCAAAGACATATCTCGCCTGTACCGTTGTAACTTTCCTCAGTTAGGGGACGACTTCGGGCGGGATTTGAAGCATTGGGAGAATCAGGAGATCTCTTGGTTCGTGCGAATTGCCGCCGTGAAAACGAACTTACTCCCTAGACTGCTATATTACTGCAGAACACTCCCGGGGAGCATCCCGGCTAATGAACTGCATGCCTTACAGAGGAACATATTAAGATTCTTCTGGGGGGGGGGGAGAAGCCCAGAATTTCTAAGAAAATTATGCTTCGGGGGAGGGTCACAGGCGGGCTGGGGGTCCCGGATGTGCCTGGATACGCGCTTGCAGCACAATTATCCCATGCATACACCTGGTCCCAAGACTCCGATCTGCCACTATGGAAGCAGCTTGAGGAGGCTGTTAGGCAGAGACCTGTGCAGTTCCCTTAGGGACCACTGCAAAAAGTTTAAGACCACAGTAGTAAGCAGTAAACCCAATTGGTAGCAGTCTGAACCACCCAGATTTACCTCGTAGCTGTGGCTGAGCAGTCAGACTTCTCTCAAGAAGAGTTAGGCAGTATATAGAGTATACACAATAGGGCTAAAAATACAGTAGAACAAGCAAACACTGACCAGAGCTTTGGTATAAAGGTGTATAATTATTTATTTAAAAACACACTTATGAAAATACACTGGCACTAATATATCAAGCAAGTTCAAACACAGTCACTATAAGTATATACACCTCCCTAGTTAATTATTCGACAAGTCTAGGTTAAGACACCACTTATTAGCAAAACAGAGGTGAGGGTGTAACCTTAGATGGCACTCCAATAATTTGTTTAAAAAGGGAGAGAAAAGGCAGAGTATGGAAATAACACAGTACCAACACTTTTAAGAAACCACAGCAAGTCGAGAAAGGCAGGGTCTACTGTAGAGCCAAAAGTTCATAGGCCAGGCCCACTCTTGGAGAGAGCAAGGCGGAATGTGCCCAAGATCACACTGTGGAAATGCACTCAAAGTCTTTGCAGAAAAGGTCAAAAAGAGGTTGGAGCAGTTCAGAAAGGCAAAGTTAGCAGGTCTGAGGTCAACCCAGTTGGAAAGTCAAGGATTTACGGGACACCTTGACAATCCGTTGCAAGGGAGACCAGGCGGAACACAGTACCTGTAATGGTGAGAAAGCTCCAGCGGTGGCAGGTGTTCCTGGCAGTGGGTGCAAGTCATGGCTTCGACCAGAGGAAGAGATGATCTCGACGAGGAAGAAAGCTGGAGGTCGTTGCACTGCCAGGGAAGAAACCAGCCGCGGAGTTCCTGATTAAAAGGGACAACCCTTTTATTCGCGGTTAGTGGTGAAGCGTGGCTATCCAGCCGCCGGGGTAGTTGGCACGGGCGATTCGACCACGAGATGTCCAGGAAGGCGAAAAAGGCGAACTGGTTGGTCCCACCAGCTCAAAGGGAAGACTCTCCTGGAAGAAGATCTCCTCTGTCGTCGGGGAAGTGGTGAGTTCGTACAGCAGGGCTCCACCAGTGGTGTCATCGTTGTAGATGGCTCAGCTTCTCCCCTCTTCGGATTCTTTAGGTCCTGTGGCGACTTCTGAAGTTCCAGTCCCCAAAACCCTGCTTTTATGCAGAAAATCCCCCATTCAACAGCCTAGCTGTCACTCAAACATGCTAAGTGGTGAGCCGGGCGGCTCACCACTGGGCCAATCGCACAAGAGTGCGACTTGAGTTGCCAAGGCAACTCAGTCCAGGGTGCCTTATCCCCCTCCCACACATCCTGTAGACCCCAGAGTGGCACCATTTGGAGGGCTTCTGTGCAGAAGCCCGCCAAAAAGTGGAACAAAGGGCTCGACTTGGGTTAGAGTTTCAGAGGCGAACACAAACGCCATTTTAAAACCGAGTCTTGGAAAAAAGACCCAACCGGGGAATAAATATTAAAAAAAAATAACCCGGCGGTATCTTTAACATTGCACCAAAAAAGTGGTGCGTTTAAAATCAATGGGAAAATCCCATAAGAAATATTCTGGTGAAATATTTCGCGTGGTATCCACTGCCACCAGCCAGAAACTCGACAAGGGGGGACTGGACAGTGCCCCCTTGGAAAACAGACCCAGGGGTAATCGAATTACCCCTAACAGTACTTCCCCAATATGATAGTTTGTACTGGTTCTGTTCACAATTTGAGACTAGTAAAGCCAATGGTGACTTTACATGACCTGGGAGACAGTAGTAAGTCCCAGGGTATGGAGTCTATGTTTGGGGGTCACTATGACACCCCTGTATTACTGCACTGAGGGTGCTGGGTAACACACATACCAAAAACACATGAAGCCCTATGGAGTAAAAGACCCCATAGCCCATAAAACACTTTCACAGTCAAAGGACATTCTCAAATCATGCCTAAGAGTGGGAGAAAAAGAGTCTCACTCTTAGCAGGAGACAAAAAATAAACCCCAAAAATCCAGCAAAGCTGCTGGGGGACTCACTAGGTTTGGGAAATTAGCCTTAACAGAGAATTCTCCCTAACAGAGGCTTGGAGCCCTTCCCCACCCTCGGGGCTGCTCCACCTGCCTGCTACCAGAGCCCAGTCCAATCCCGGGCCCCTCGCGGCCACAACAGTTACTGTTGGTTGCTGGAAATCTGCAGCACGTAGATGGGGGTGTACAGGTCCGAGGGGTCCGCTGACTCCTATGTGGCACAACCCCGAGTTCTCCCCAGGGAATCCCCCAGGCAGCTTCCAGCAATGGAAGGAGGGCGGTCTGAAAAAGTCAGACTTTATAGAAGGGGGTTCCTCCATTACATTTGAACGATTCAAGGAGAGGTTTGGGGTGGATGAGGGGGAGCGATTCTGCTATATCCAGCTCCGGCACTGGATCTCCCAGGAAATGGTGAGGGAACGTGGGGCCAGAGCCCTAACCGCATTGGAACTCGCCTTAACCTCTGTAGCCCCCAGGGGCAGGATCTTCACCCTTTACTGTCTCCTTGATAGAACAGACCCGGGGGGAAAGGAGAAATACATGCTGGACTGGGAGAGGGACCTGGGTCGGGAACTCGGGCTAGAAGATTGGGGAAAGATTTGGGAAAGACTGCATAAAAGCACGCAATGTATCAAACGGGGAGGGAGGTTATATGCTTTGCTACAGGTACTACATCACCCCAGCCCAATTGAACAAATCTAACCCTGAAATTCCCCCAAATTGCTGGAGGGGTTGTTCAGCTAAGGGCACTCTATTTCATCTGATGTGGGACTGCCCCAAGGCAGAGCGGTACTGGAGGGAAGTAACAAACCAGATTAAGGCCATTACCGGACTTGTGTTCCTGTGGGACCCTGGAATCATACTTTTGGGTGATACGGGAGGAGAGGAATTTCCACTATCGGGTCGAGCCTTGCAGCTCCGCACGCACCGCCTGCTGGCAGCAAAGGTATCAATGTTCGCCACTGGAAACATACTGAGGGCCCCTCGATCCCACTATGGCGGTCCAAGTGTTGTGTTGGGAGATTGCAGTGGCAGAAAAAGTAAATGCCATGCACTCGGGGAATCTGCACCTTTTCTTGAATACCTGGGCGCCTTTCATGGATTATTCAGAACAATTCCCGTATCTCACCAGAAGACCACCATTGACCCGCTGGCTACAAGACTGAGCTAAACTGCTGGGGGAGGGATGGGTGTTGGGTGCAATTTACGCAGTACTTAGATGTTACGCTGACCATACTATTATGATTGCTACCTTTTCAAATTTAATGATGCTGCCTCGATGCATTTGTTCCTATTTTCTTTAATAAAATGTTGAATGGAAAAAAAAAAAGGACACCAAGGAAAACAGGGAACCCCGTGCATTTCCGAAAAGAGACAAAAAAAACACCACAATTTCCGCACATTTTCACTCTGCGCATCCACCGAAACACATCAACACATGGCCTACCTTCCCGCGTTCCCACAGGTGTCCCGACGAAAACGGTACCTCACATGTGTGGGTGCACCTACCTGGGCGCAAAAGGAAAAGGCTAGAACACAGGTAACCCCGAGTCTTTCGGCAGAGCAGATTTTCAGGAATATTGCTCATGTGGACAACCTACAGATTTGGGCCTAGGGTGTCGAAGCTACCAAGGAAAAGGGAGAACCCCATGCATTTTCGAAAAGAGGACACCCGTGGGAATCCACAGAGGTCTGACTTGCGCGAATCAGCCCAGAATGTATTACCCACAACCCCTGGCAATGGCCGAAATGTGTAAAAAAAAAAAAAAAAAAAGAAAATATATATATATATATATATACATATATATATATATATATACAATTTTCACACATTTTCTCTCGGCTCACCCACCGAAACACGCCACCAACAACACAAGGCCTACCTTTGTGCGTTCCCACAGGTGTCCCGATGAAAACAATACCTCACATGTGTGTGTGCATCTACCTGGGCACAAAGGGAAAAGGCTAAACCACTGGTAACCTCGAGTCTTTTGGCAGAGCAGATGTTCAGGAATTTTGTTCATGTGGACAACCTACAGATTTGGGCCCAGGGTGTCGAAGCCACCAAGGAAAACAGGGAACCCCATGCATTTCTGAAAAGCAGACAAACAGAGGTGTGACTTGCCCGAATTGGCCCAGAATGTATTACCCACAACCCCTGGCAAAGTCCAAAATGTGGGGAAAAGACATACATTTTCGCAAATTTTACTTTGCTCACCTACCGAAACACGCTGCCAACATGACATGTCCTACCTTTCCACCTTCCCACAGGTGTCCCGACGAAAACGGTATCTCATCTCACATGTGTGGGTGCACTTATCTCGGTGCAACAAATAAAGGCTAACCCACTGGTTACCCCAAGACTTTCAGCAGAGCAGATTTTGCTCATGTGGACAACCTACAGATTTGGGCCTAGGGTGTCGAAGCCACCAAGGAAAACAGGGAACCCCATGCATTGCCGAAAAGAAGACACCCGTGGTCACCCACCTTTCCACTAAAAACATCCATGGTGGTTTAGTGGCCCCCCACACCCACCCAAAACAAGTTATATATTTTTTTTATTTTTGTTTTGCCCATTTCCTAGGGGCAGGTGGGCAAAACGTACTGTCCCATGCATTGGGGGACCATTCCAAAGTTTTCTGGTGGCCCTCCCCCACCCCAAATAGATGGGGAGCATCTCATGTGCTCCTTCCTAGGGCGCAATCTACCCCCAGGGAGGGCTACATGAGATGCCCCCCATCCATTTGGGGTGGGGGGGACAGGGCCGCCCCCCTTTACACTAAAAATATCCATGGTGGTTCAGTGGCCCCCCACACCCACCCAAAACAAGTTATAGTTTTGTTGCCCCTTTCCTTGGGGCAGATGGGCACATTAGTGTGCCCATCTGTTCCCAAGGTGGGCAAAACATACTGCCCCATGCATTGGGGGGCCATTCCAATGTTTTCTGGTGGCCCTCCCCCACCCCAAATGGATGGGGAGCATCTCATGTACTCCTTCCTAGGGCGCAATCTGCCCCCAGAGAGGGCTACATGAGTTGCCCCCCCATCCACGTAGGGTGGAGGGAGAGGGCCACCCCCCTTTCAAAAATGCCTGGTGGCTAGGGGCCCCACCCCCACCCACCCAAAACTGTTTTTTGTTTTAATTTTATTTATTTATTGTGTGCCCATCTTCCCTGGGGGCAGATGGGTGATCATCCAGGGTATTGCCCCCATGCTTTGGGGGCCAGGGGGAGAGGGCCGCTTACATACTAAGCAGTCCCCCCCCCCCGCCACTTCAAAAACAGATCCCTGGTGTCTAGTGGGCATTGCTGGGCGCGGATAAAGCGATTGTCGCCCAGCAATGCTTCAGAAAAGGTGTTGTTGGAAAGGGGAAGAGTCTCCCCTTTCCAACGACACCTCCCTCGATCTGAAGGGCACAATAGTGTTGCAGATTGAGGGAGATAAATGTGGAAATGCACCTTTTATTTTCATTGCAGCAGCCATTTCTGCTGCTGCAGTGAAAATTACTTTGTTTCATGTCGTCATGCATTACGCACGCTGGTGTGAAACTGAAGGAAATCCAACCCCCGGGCCATGAGTGGGGACCTCCCCCTCCCATAGCCCGGGGGTTGGATTACAGTTTTGTGCGATCCCTGATTTGCAGTGATCGCACAAAACAGAGTGCCAAAAAGAACGAGCTATTTCGTCCTTGGTAATGTGAACATAGTGTCAAGGACGAGATACCTCTTCCTTGGCACTTAAGGGGTTAAAAGTCCTAATGTCCAGCAAAAGAGCTTCCTGACTGAAGTTATCCATATTTGACATGTTACAATTGCTTTTTACTTTCTGGTGGAGCTTAGCCTTGTGCTGGTTTAGTTGAACACAAGCAAAGCAAAATACTCAATGTAACAACTCTGCACAAATCCTCACCACCTGCCACCAGTGTTAGGGAAGATTGTATGTAGTAACCCTGTGGGAGACTACACCACCCATGTCTTCTTTGCAATAGGTAACCCAACCTTTGGCATATGCCTCTACTACACAAGTTGGTAAAGTGACTGAGCCGCTAGGCTTAGCTCAAGAGCTGTCAATGTGAGCTGTAGAGGTGTAACATAGAGATTCACAGTGAAAGGTATTCAAATAACACGTATACTCAAGGTTTCTTATTAAAATAATTATGTATTAATTTAACAGTCTGTTTTCCGTTTTAAAATGAGCCTTCCTTGGAAAGGGCAATTGTCAACAATAAAATACACTTCAAAAATACACTCCTTCAGTTTCAGTTAAGTAAGTAAATACCCTTTTGGGATGTCACATACACACTTCCTACACCCTCACCCTAAGGTGACTTCAATTGCTACGACACTGTGGACATTGATGTATCACTTTAACACTTTATGCAATACTGAGGTTGTGGAAAAAGGAATAGGTTAGGGAAGGAAACAAAGGTTAACACGTTTCTCCAAACAGGTAAGCACTTCACAATCCCCCAAATAAATATAGGTTAACCATTTCCCAGCTATACAAGTAACTTATATATGACTTTTTGAGGGACAGATAAACACAAAGTCAGAGGGTAAGACGTGTCTTCAGGGAGCCAGGACAGCCAATATCAATTGAGCAAAGTCTAGGGGAGCTGAAGCACTTCTTAAAGATAGCACAAAAGTCTTGCACAATGTTAGAGAGAGTTTTGTTGTAAAAAGAATCACTGTTGGGCCACAAGCTTGGAGGCTTGTGAAAAGCAAAGCTGCAAGCAACTCTGCAAAGGGCAGCAAATGCAAGTCTCCATTGAAAGCAGGCAAGCTACACACAACAAGAGGCAAGTAACCATAGTTGCACAGTACCTTGAGTCTGAAGAAAGGGATCCAGCTGGCTTCTGTTCCTGTTGTAGTCCTGCAGAACCTGTTGTTCCTGGGCCTCAGTCGTGGGGACAAGAGGGAGGACGTCTGGGGACTCCTGCACTACGGTTTGAAGGTCGGCAGCAGCATTGGGCTTATTCCAGATTAGCAGCATGTCACAGTTTCAGCTTCTTGCAAATAGCACCACCGAGGTTCTTGGACACCTTGTGGGCTCCCCTTGATTCTGGGGTCCAGCACTCTGTTGAAGTGGCTCAGGCTGGGGTAGTCCTGCTTCAATGGAGTCCAGAGGATTTTGCTGGAGCTTGGATCTGGCTTAAAAATGATGCACTCGATTCTGGTGTTCCTGTAACCTGGCACTCAGTTTCAGCAGCAGCAAAAAAGTACAGTGAGCAGGGAGAGGGGTTCCAGTCAAGTTCGTCTTGAGGTCAGTGGTCCCACCAACCCAAGGGAAGAAGTCATCCGTTCCGGGCTTCTCTAGTCGATGCGAAAATTGGAGCTTCAGCACTGCAGCAGGCCTCTACCGGGCAATTCAACGGTCCAGGAGGGTGCAGTAAGCTTCTCTTCCAGTTACTTCTTCGGTTCCTTCGTCCAGTGGTCGACTCTGCTTTTATGCAAGCTTCTCCCATTCATTCGCAGCCTAGCTGTTATGTTTGTTAGACGTATTTATAGAGCGCACAAACACCCAAAGACACCCTGGCGCTTGGACGAATACAGGGCTACCATATAACAAATTAGAACACAGATGTTTTGAGCGTGCGCCGAAAGGTAAGGTGATCGACTGCCATCCGCAATGACAAGGGAGTACCATTCCAGGCCTTGGCGGCAGCCACTGAGATGGCACATCCACCAGTACGAGTCAGTCTAAACCGGGGGACCTTGACCAGAAAAGCAGAGTGAGAACGGAGACATCGTGTTGGTATGTAATGGGGGAACTTTTCTTGAATATATTCTGGCCCATGGCCGTTGAAAGCCCGATGTACCATACACAAGGATTTGAACAATATCTGCTTTTCCACCGGAAGCCAGTGGAGCTGCCTCAGCAGAGGGGTCATGTGGACTCCAATAGGGGGCCGAAGGATAGCTCTGACAGCAGCGTTCTGCAGTAACTGTAACCAATGAATCACATAGCAGGGCTGGGAAAGATACAGTGAGTTGCAGTAATCTAGACCACTCAAGACGAGTGCTGCTACCACCGGAGCACGACATTTTTCCGGCACAAAAGTGAGGACTTTCCGGAGTATGCACAGCTTAAAATGACTGCCCTTACATACTGCAGCAACCTGGGCATCCATCGCAAGAGAGGAGGAAATAACCCCTAAATTCTTTACGGATGCCACAGGAACCGGGAGAGGGCCAAGGGTGGCCGGCCAGCAATCATTGGTCCAATAAAGAAGAGGCGAGGTGGTACCGGCCACCAGTACCTCTGTCTTGCTACCATTTAGTTTGAGCCAATTTGATGACATCCATTCCCTGACCTCCTGAAGACACAACCTAAACCGACTGGCCGTATTGGCATGATTAAGGTCAAGACGAACCAGAATTTGGGTGTCGTCGGCGTAGGAATAATAGCAGAAGCCATGGTAGTGAATGAGAGCCAGAAGATGCCTAATATACAAGTTGAAAAGATTCAGGGAGATGGCAGACCCCTGCGGAACACCGCAGGATAGTAAGACTGGGCTGGAGTGAAAAGGAGGGAGAGAAACTGATTGTGAGCGGTCAGCTAGAAAAGAGACGGACCAGTCCAGGACTCTGCCAGACAGCCTGGCAGTAGAGAGCTGGGAGATCAGGGTGGGATGGTCGACTGTGTGAAACGCAGCTGACAGATCTAAATGAACAACTGCGCCGACACCCCCTTGGTACACCAAGCGGCCAGGTCGTCGAGCACCGAGTTCAAGACTGATTCCGTTCCCCTAAGAGGCCGGAACCCAGACTGAAATAAATCAAAATAAGACGTGGATTGCAGGAAAGTGGAAAGCAGAGGGGAAACCAGGGCTTCCAACAATTTCATAAGAAACGGGAGTAAAGAAATAGGCCGATAGTTCGCTAACACCTCTGTATCAAGTGAGGTTTTTTTTAGTAAAGGGATCACAAGGGCGTGTTTAAGTGTGGGTGGGATCACACCCTCCCTAAAGGAGGCATTTACGGCTGCAGTAACCTGAGCGATAATAGCCCTCGAGTTTTCCTTCAGCAGTGCCAGCGGAATAGGGTCAGTGGGAGACGCTGATTTCAACCCAAGAATGGCAGCAAGAATATCTGATTCTAGGAAAGTGGGGAATGAGGACCATGTACTGTTTTTGCGAGAAGGCTCAGTCGATGTTTTGGTGACTGAAGGGCACCCTACATCATTAATATTATCACGAATAGCTGCGATCTTAGACACAAAGAAGGATGACAGAGAGTCACATAAAGCCTGAGAAGGGGTAACCTGCGTGCTAGTCATCGCAGGGGAGGAAAGGGACAAAAAACGCCGCCTTAGCAGCTACCACCGATTTATGGTAGGTAGTAAGTTGTTGCCGTATTACAGATTTAGTTTCCGGCAAGTAGTCGCCACTTTCTCTCAGCCTGTCTGCATAGAAGCCTATCAGCTCTTAGATGATCAGTATACCATGGCTCTGACGGACATGCTTTTTTGCTTGCACATCGTAAGAGGAGCCAATTGGTCAGCAGTGGTGGAGACGGCAGATTCCAAAGTAGACAGGGAGCAACACATGGGCTGACCACAGTGAGTGGCCAAGGCAGTCGATATGGACAAACCTAAGACCCTGTGCCAACTGCGTTTCAGGATAGTTGGCTTAGGCTGCGCAACAGTCGGAGCAGGCAGAGGGATGAAGAAAGGAACCAAATAGTGGTCAGACCAGATAATAGGGGAAGGAGAGGACAGAATAATAGATTGCTCCAGAGCGAAGACTAGATCAAGAGTATTACCCTGTAAGTGGGTAGGTTTGGTCACCCACTGGTGGAGGCCAAGATCAAGCATCAGATCGAGAAATGTTGTAGCTATCACTCGCACAGAAGAGTGGCTGTCCTCCAAGGGCAGCCAGCCATCCAATCGCCTTAGGCTGCATTGCTGTAACCAAGGAAACTAAGCAGAGGAAGTTTCAGTAGCTTGAGTACTGAGGTGCCTTTTTATCTCTAGAAGGATCGGAACATATGCAGCACGTAATGTGCTACTTCTCGAGGTGAAGGAGCCCGGAGGCTCCCTGTGAGGATCACCTGAGAGAGCAACGAGAGGAATGACTACCGCATTGCTACCAGTCACTTCCTTCAAGCCGTCTCCCTTTGCCGCAAGTGACAAACCCACAGCGATATTGGCATCTGCAGAGGACCTCTCCTCCCATACCCGACAACCATCCAGCCCGCCAGCGAAGCTCCTCGGTGAGGCGATCCATGCATTCCCGAAGTGCGGCTGAACCCAGCCCCCCTTTGGTGCGGCACCGAGGGCCCAGCCCTCCCAGCCTCTGAAGGGTGTGTGTGCCATCCCAGGACACTTGCGGCTCCGACGGGCTGACAGCTCTATATCGAGAGAGCGAGTCACCTGCCCCGTAGCCCTACAGCTGTGCTGGAGTGAGAGCTAACAAACAGCTACAGAGAAGGGGCCTCTGCTCATGGAACCGGCTCTTCCCCTGGACATCAGAGCACATCGGAGTCGTGAGACGAGGAATGCTGCAGCGCTAATCTAAGGTACTGCACCACACTGAGGGAGGAGAGGCCCCCATTGCAGCTTTCTTGCAGCCCCATCTTAACGGCCAGTTCCTGAGGCCAGAGGATCCCTCGCCCCCTAGCCCTGCCCCCCCTCTTCAACACCCGCATCTGGGAGCTATCGTCTAGGGCCTCGCTGAGGTCCCCAGAACACCTTCAGCTTGGGCTGCCCCGCTTGGAACCCCCACCACTTGATGGGGCTAGATGCCCTTTGCCCCCCATGGAGGGGTACCACTCCCCATCTCTGTCCAGAGCGGGTGAGCTGAGGACAGCTGCCAACAGCTGAACAACCCTGCAGCACACAGGCTGGGATGATCTGCGAAAGGGACAGGAGCCCTCATGCCTATATGCCTCTCTCCTCTGTTACGCTGGAACTCTATGATAACTAGAGTATAGGCCCCCTCTGCTTAACCATGCAAAGTACACTTGGAGGCGGGCCTCCGACCCACTGACTCTCCCTGGAGCTCCTGAGTGGTCCCCTCTCCTGACTGGACACACTATCAGAATCAACAAGATGTCCAAGCAAGTGAAATTCCAGAAGTGTGGGGACATAACTACCATGTTGCTCTCATCCGAAAAGGGGAGGAAACAGGAATCAGGGAAATCTATGATTTCAGTATCACCAAGCCCCCTTGGACAACTCACCACCAAAGACGACATCCAGACCTACATGCTAGATATAGAAACAGAATTCCAGAGCTGCATGTCCGAGTTCACTACCAAAATAGAGCGCACAAACCAAAGGGTCATGGAACTAGAGCAAAGATTTGGGGACCTAGAAGATCAAACCCAGGAACAAGCTGCCTCGCTACTGGAAGTCCACCAGCAGATTCGCTCCACCTGACAAACCAAAATGAGATCTTAGAATTCAAGCAAGAGGACTCGGAGAATAGGGCAAGAAGAAATAACCTCTGGATTAGAGGGGTCCCATCATCAGTCCAAAATCGCTACCTACCAGTCTATATGGGGGACTTGTTCCAGTCTTTGCTCCCCCACCTGGAGAAATCGCAACTACAATTGGACCGAACCCACAGACTTTGCCCTTGAAGAGGCCTGGACTCTGAGCCTCCACCGGACGTTATCATCAGAGTACACTCTGGAGACTGCTATGTTACAAAAGCGAAGATCCCTCCGGCCCTTGAGGCTCTTCTTCAAAGACCAGAAGATTAAGTATCGCGGGCTCTTCCCCATGGCAGTGCAATTCCTATACAAAGGAGTCACTCGTGTGATCTCCAGCCTAGAAGATGCGGAAGATATACTCAATTCTTCCCCACTGAAGGGGGATAGAGCCAGCTCTGCCCAGGCGTCTCACTCGGAGTCAGATGACCTCCCACCTAGGGGGAAAAACCAGCATGGTCCAAAGTCCCGAGGTGATGAAATAACAACAAGCTGACCACACACTCTTGAGGGTCATCCCCTGAAGCCTGATAAAATACAGCCCGGAAGCACAGAAAGAAGGCGACATGCCAAGGAACCACAAGCTGCAAAGCGCATGACGATAAGATGGGCTCCATGCGGCCCATGCCTACATCCCAGGGCGGGAAACGACCAGAATCCCCTGGGGCATTATTTGGACACTTCAAAATAGTTGGAGGGCTATGAGTCCATGGTTGGGACTCAGCTCACACTGTTATCAAATTCAATTAAGTTTTCACGTTAAACCCTCGGATGGAGCTTGTTATAATCCGGATATGGCTTCATCGGTTCACCTGACCCAGCCTGGCCAACACCCCAGCCGGAACTGTCAAATAGTGGGGAGTCCCTTCACCTGCCACTAAACTTTGTGTCATTAAATGTTAAAGGTCTGAACTCCCTGATGAAGCAGAAATCGATCTTAAAGTGGCTAAAAGACCTGGAAGGCTCGGTTATATTCATAGAGGAGACCCATCTCCTCCCAAGAGACTTTTCCCGGCTTTGCAGTAGGGACTTCAGTAGACAATTCTTTGCCACAGGTGACACGAAAAAAAGGGGCGCAGCAATTCTGCTGGCAAGGGGCATCTTGTTTGAGGAGCTAGACACAATTAAGTATCCGGAGGGCAGATTCATAGGAATTAAGGGTCTTTTTTATGGTCAACTATACTCCCTAATTTCGGTCTATGCAACAAATGTAGCACAGGAAGGCTTTCTTTAGGATCTGGAGGCCTCCCTTCTCCCCTTTCTGGAAGGTTTAACTGTTATTGGAGGGGACATCAACGGGGTCCCAGACCCTAATAAAGATAGAACTTCTACTCCAGCTCCTAAAGACTTCAAGTTGCCACTGAGTATCCTACACCTCTTCAGAACACTGGGAGTGGTCGACACCTGGAGATTATTGCATCCAAGTGAGAGGGACTTAACATTCTTCTCTCATGTCCACCGCTCCTCTTCCCAAATCGATTTGATGCTAACCTCTCTGCAACTGCTATCCTATACAAGTGAGGTGGTGATCTCCCCGAAGCTTCTCTCGGACCATGCCCCAGTGTGCCTGCAGACCAGGGCCTGGAATCCAACTCTGGTCCCCAGACCGAAGTGGTGTCTTTACAACCCACTTGTAAATGATCTAGCCTTGTGGGATGAAATAGCAAAAGCAATCAAACAATACTTTCAAGAAAATCCGTCGAATCACCTCTCCAGCGATCAACTGGGACGCCATGAAAGCTTTTATCAGAGGAGTGCTCATCTCACACACGGCGGCCTACCACAGATGCAAGCAACAGTCAAGGGAGAACCTGGAATAGGAGATCCGGGAGATTGAAAACAAATATAAAAAGGGATGGTCCCCTAAAGTTTGCGCTGCCCTCCGTATCACTAGGAATACATTGGAGGCATTATACGCTGAGGAAACGGCTCGCTCTCACAGCAGCAAAGCAGAGCTATTATGTGAAAGGCAACAAAGCTAGTCGCCTCCTAACCAGTAAGTTGGCTCAAGTGAAAACGTGAAACTTCGTTGTGGGACTCAAGGACCGGAATGGAACCACTCACTACAGGGAACAGGACAAATTGTGCTTGACACAAGAACACTTTGAGGGAGTCATGTGGACCCAGGGTAGATCGCCCACAACACAGAAAGACTACATCACATTAGCAGCCCTCCCACATCTGCCCGAAGAAGTTATGACAGTATTGGAATCCCCAATTCGATAAGAGGAAGTGGAGGATGTCATTAAGGCCCTCAGACCGAGAGCCCCGGGCACCAATGGCTTTTCCCCAAAATGTTACAAAATGTTCAGCATCTAATTGGCTTCCCCCCTAACTGCTCTCTTTAACAAATTTGCTGCTGTGGGTACAGTGATGCCTTCAATGTATACCTCTGATACGATCTGGACCCTCAAGCCAGGTAAAAATCCCAAGGAATGTGCCTCCTACAGGCCAATTTCTCTCTTAAACATTGACACTAATATCTACTCAAAGGTGCTGGCTAACCGCCTGGCCCCCCTTCTCCCCTCCCTAATCGACGCTGACCAGACAGGGTTTATCATGGGAAGGAAAACCAGGGATAAATTAGGAGAGCTATGAACCTCATAGATTTTACTACATGGGGTAGGGAGAAATGGCCCTACAGACGTAGGACGCCACCAAAGCGTTCGATAAGACAGACGAGTCCTTCTTGCGCCTGATGCTGGAAGCATTCAAATTTGGTCCCCAATATTGTAACATGATCATGGCCAACTACTCCACCCCATACACTCTACTACATATTAACCACATGCATTCAGCCCTGATCCCTTTGACATATGGTAGTTGACAGGGTTTCCCCCACTCCCCTCTCTTATTCGCCCTGGTTATGGAACCTTTAGCGCAGCACATCCGGAGTAACGGTTTGATCAAAGCGGAACAGATTCAAGCCTCCACACACAAGGTTTCCCTATTACAACATTCTTCTCACCATCTCTGACGTCCAGCCATCGCTTGAGGCAGCCCTTCAGGAACTCAGAACCTTCAGCGAGGTAGCGGGCTTTGGGCCATAAGATAAACTATGGGAAGTAGGCGGCCCTAGGGGTGGGTCTGTCCCCACGTGATCTCCCTGTCCTCCAGCCCATATGCCCGATCCACTGGTCCGCAGACTCCATGGATTACTTGGGAATTCGTCTCACGGCCTCGCCGGCACATCTTTATGCGGCCAACTACCCCCCCGCTCTTCCAACAGCTTGAGAAAGATTTAGATAGATGGACAAAACAAGAAATATCATTGATGGGCCCTATTACAGCGATAAAAATTCATCTCCTCCCGTGCTTCCTGTACACTGGCACCTCACTCCCAGTGACGATCCCCAAATCGGCAATAGATCATCTTCAACGAAAGGTCCTGGGTTTCATCTGGCAGGGGGGAAAAAGCTAGAATACCTAGGAAAACTATGATGGGTGGGGCCCGCTTGGGTGGTTTAGGAGTCCTGAATCTCCTAAAATATTGCGAGGCAGCCCAACTATCACACTTACTGACAAGGACTTCGGAAGCACACCCCCCTCCCGAAATGGATGGCGATTGAACAATCACAATGTTTGCTCCGTCTACACTTTCTCCCTTTAGTCCCGCACACAAAGCATAAACACTGGCTGCTCCTCATCACTGCAACTAAACTCAAATTGAAGTGCTAGGGCGAGGCATTAAGGAGGGAAAAAGATCCCGAGAGATACGGGCCCACTCTCCCAAGTCTTTAACAACCCCTCCTTTACTCCTGGTTTGCCACTGGGTGCTTTCGGAAATTGGAAATGGGGAAATCTTCCCCGCACGTTTGAAGATTGCAAGAAAGAATTTCTCCTGTAGGAATCGGACAGGGCCTCTTATCTCCAGCTGAGACACTGGATCACGCACCCTGAGATTAAACACAGGGCCACGCGCCCCTTACACCCGGTAGAACTGACAATTTGTGAAGGTCCAAGTAAACGGGGCGTCTCGAGACTGTACAAACTTCTGAGGGAGGACCTCCTAACTCCCCACAGACCAGACTTCATTCCTCATTGGGAAACTGATCTAGGTCTTCAGCTAGATGATTCCGATTGGCTGGACATCTGGGCTAGAGCCCACTCATCCTCCAGATGTGTTACTAACAATGAGTGCACCCTGAAGCTGATATTCCGATGGTAATACCCCCTGACCCAGATTCATCATTTTCAAGCTTCTAGCCTCCCACCTGTTGGCGGAACTGTGGTGCACAAGGAACTTATTTCCACATGTGGTAGAGCTACTGCCGGGCCCGTTCATTCTGGGAATCTAGTGCAAGGGTAATAGATGACATAACAGGGAGCAAACTCCTGATCTACCCTAAAACCATGTTGCTGGGATGCCCATTGGGGGGGAACTATCCCAAAACGGGGGTACATGCTAAACTCCTAACTCAGCTCCTGCTGGCGGCACGCATCACCATAGCCCTGCGATGGAAAGCCCCAGAAGGCCCGGATGTGATCTTTTGATGAGGTAAGATTTGGGACATATTTGTATCAGAGAAGGTAACCGTGGTAGGGGGAAGGAATGCTTCACCAATTTCACGCATTTTGGTCCCTGCTACTTGAGTTTGATGGCAAATACCCAGCTCTGACCTTTAAGCCCTGGCTGGCCCGACTGTAGTTAGGCTGGAACAATAAAAGAAGTGGGGGTGGGGGAGGAGGAAACTAGCAGGAACACTCCGATGGAAATGGAGGCTGGGAGGGACTGCATACGATGATCGTACCTGATGTTAGGAAAGATTTCGTAATTGTAGGTAATTTTCCTTCCATGTGGCAACCCCTAAACTTTTTGCTGTTGTTTTTCACCTTGTTCTTGACTTTGCCAGAGAAGTGCAGCCTTCTGCCGCACTCCTCTGGGCTTTCGCTCCTTTCTTATGGGGAAACTGACATGCCCTTAAGACAGTCAGTACCGGGGAACGCTGTTTCCCATAGTTTCTTTTATCATGTTGCGGCTTTAGTGCAACATGACACGAGAGGGCACTGTAAGCTAAGTTACAGCTCTCTTGTGTCTCTAGCCTTCTACAGGCCCTAGATACTCGTTTAGGATTGTATTTGATCGGTGCAAGTCATTCAGGGATTGGAATGGTGGCAGCGATCGTTTTGTGTATTTTGAGCTCCTTTTGGCGTTCTGAGCGTGTTTTTCGCACTGAACCCAAAATGGTGGCCTGGCTCCCAAAATGGCCAGACCACGAGGCTCCTTTGTCCTGTCCACTGACCGTCTTGCTCCCTTCACCTTCCCCAGGTCGAGCGACCCGGGGCCTTCCTTATTTGGGCATGTACTTTCCCGCGAAACACGGATGCTTTCGCGGGCTTCTACATGTCTTTTGTGTGCCTCCAGGGTGTGGGCTGGGATGTCTGGTCCCAATACACATCCTGGGTGCCAGAGAGTCTAGGGTAGTGTGAATGCCTGGGACCACCGTGGTTCGTGATTGGTCCACGAATGGTGTGTGTGTTGATGAGCGGATCTCCCATTGGCTCCCCTCCGTTTTGGCGCGAAGGGAACCGTGGATAAGAGGGGGCTGGAAACACCACTACCATGTCGATCTCCTGAGTTCTCACGAACGAAGGAATACAGGAGCCAAGTATCCTGCAACCAAGAGGCTGGACCGAGGAATCGCTGGTGACCCGCTGAAGGACTCCTCCTTTGCACTGCTGTCGTCCTGTGAAACCCTTTCCTCCTTTGATCGAACCAGAAGGCCTGTACTGGTGCTTCGACCTTTGGAATAGCAGGAACAGCTATTCTCGGCGACTTCATCATCTCCTGCCAGTAAGCCTTCGGAAGCGTCTCTGGGCCATCCAGTTGACTGACCAGCTTACACAGGAGTCCTGCTCTGTAACCGCCGCCAGGTTGTGTTGTATTTCGAGTCCTTGTCACTCTCACACGCTTAGTACACTTGGCGTTCCCAAGTCTGAAGTGAGTAGTGTACATTTGGCTCAGATACACACGGCCGCTCCGTTGCCCTGCTGTGGTGACAAAACTGTGCAGGTTTCTTCGATTGGGACGTCTTTTTTCTCTACACGACGACGAGGCATTCCCGGCTCTTCTGAACCTGCCAGCTGCTGAAACTAACGTGGAGAAGCCTGGGTCTGCTTGCATCGGGGACCGGTGAGTAGTATAGCTAGGATCTGGTCGCCCTCCTGCAGTAGCCCATTGCTTTTCCCCGCTGTGTAAAAACAGCACCCTTTTGTCCGTACTCGCGCTCTGCTTCTGCTCACTGTGGAGGCTGCGCTTGAGTCGCGGAACCTGTTCTTCTTCTGTTGTGCACTAACCCGAACTGCCTGACTTCCTCCGAAGAGCTTCTCCTTTTGCCCGTTGGCACCAGCGTGTGCAGGTACTTTGAGCACAAGGCTCCACTCTTCGCAGGGCTCGGACTTCCATCTAGTTAGGTGCCTCTGAAGGCGAACTGAGTCTAAAGCATTATCGCACTGCCTGTTTTCTTTCCCTTTCAGGTGGACTACACATTTCGTGCATATAACGCTTGCGACTGTCGTATTTGTATATATATTGTGTTGATATGGTATGTGTTGGCTTAATATTGTGATATTGTGATTTTCTCGCTGCGGTCATTATTTTAAAGGCCTTAAAATAAATGTGTATATATTTTTGATATAACAACTGTTTGGAGTAGTTTGTAAGTGATCTTGCTTTGTGTGCTCATTGCGGGCTTTCAGTCCCCCTCACCCCTCTTGAGACCTAGTCTTGACCGCCGCGATCGCTACCTTGATTGGTCTGGCTCGTCCAGAGGTTACCCTGTTCCAAGTAATTAGGTTGGCCTTCTGAACTTCTGCGCCACCAGGACAGAGTTCAGAAATCCGTCTTAACACCTGAATGTAACCTATCCTTGTTATCACTGTATTGTTGCTTATTGCTTCTTCCGTTTGATATTAAAAAAAAATGTAAAAAACAAAACACTGCCTCCAGCCATTAAATGTAGTAAGGGTAACAAACAATGTTACATGAGAAGGTAGACAAAGGGGATACTAAGTAACCCCCAGCACTCCACATAAAATGGTGTGTGCTGGGTCTACAAAGAGAAAAAGGTAAGTAAAGCCAATTTCACTTTACTACTCTTGGAAAAAGTATTTTATCCCAGAGAAGGTATTTAAACCTTAACAGAATCCAAAGGACTTCTCTGTAACACTGCGCTGAGGGTGCTGTGTGTCACAATATAATAAGATGATGCCTATGGCGTTTGTCGGACTCCAAAACCAAAAGAAACACAGGGTTCAAGTCAGAAGAAAAATATGTGAGAGAGTGAGATAAAGGTCTCACTCACTCCAGGATAAAAATTCCTAAAGTCCAGCAAAAGAGCTTCCTGACTGAAGTTATCCATTTTTGGCATGCTACAATTGCTTTCTGCTTTCTGATGGAGCTTAGCCTTGTGGGGGTTTAGTTGAACACAAGCAAAGCAAAATACTCAATGTAACAACTCTACACAAATCCTCAACCCCTGCCACCAGTGTTATGCAAGATTGTATGTAGTAACTCTGCAGGAGACTACACCAGCCTTGTCCTCTTGGCAATAGGTAACCCAACCTTTGGTATAGGCTTGTACTACACAAGTAGGTAGAGTGACTGAGCAGCCAGGCTTATCTCAAGAGGGGTCAATGTGAGCTGTATAGGTATAAAATAGAGATTCACAGTGACAGGTATTGAAATAACACTTATACTCAAGGTTTCTTATTTAAATAATGATTTATTAATTTAACAGTCAGTTTTAAAATAAGCCTTCCTTGGAAAGGGCAATTGTCAACAATAAAATACATTTCAAAAATACACTCCTTCAGATTCAGTTAAGTAAGTAGATACCCTTTTGGGATGTCACACGCACACTTCCTACACCCTGAGGTGACTTCAATTGCTCGGACACTGTTGACATTGATATATCACTCTAACACTTAATGCAATACTGAGGTTGTGGAAAAAGAAATAGGTTAGGGAAGGAAACAAAGGTTAACATGTTTCTCCAAACGGGTAAGCACTTCACAATCCCACAAAGAAATATAGGTTAACCCTTTCACAGCTATACAAGTAACTTTTGTATGACATTTTGAGGGACAGATTAACACAAAGTCAGAAGGTAAGAAGAGTCTTCATGCAGCCATGACAGCCAATGTCAATTGAGCAAAGTCTAGGGGAGCTGATGCACTTCTTGAAGATAGCAAAAAAGTCTTGCACAATGTTAAAGAAGGTTTTGTTGTAAAAAGAATCACCGTTGGACCACACGCTGGGAGGCTTGTAAAAAGCAAAGCTGCAAGCAACTCTTCAAAGGGCAGCAGATGCAAGTCTCCACTGAAAGCAAGCAAGCTACACACAATAAGAGGTAAGTACGTCTAGTTACACAGTAGCTTGAGTCTGAAGAGAGAGATCCAACTGGCTTATGTTCCTGTTGTAGTCCTGCATATCCTGTTGTTCAAGGGCCTCAGTTGTGGGGGCAAGAGGGAGGACGTCTGGGGACTCCTGCCCTATGGTTGAAGGTCAGCGCAGCAATGGGCTTACTCCAGATCAGCGGCACTTCACAGTTTCAGCTACTGGCAAATTGCACCGTCGCGGTTCTTGGACACCTTGTGGGCTCCCCTTGCTTCTGGGCTCAGCACTCTTTTGAGGTGGCTTAGGCTTGGGTAGTCCTGGTTTGAGGGTGCCCAGAGGATCTTGCTGGAGCTCGGGTCCGGCTTAAAAACGATGCACTGTATTCTGGTGTTCCTGTCCCCTGGCACTCGGTTCCAGCAGCAGCAAAGAAGTACAGCCAGCAGGGAGAGGGGTTCCAGTCAAGTTCGTCTTGGGGTCAGTTGGTCCCACCAACCCAAGGGAAGAACTCGTCCGTTCCGGGCTTCTCTATTCGATGCGAAAATTAGAGCTTCAGCACTGTAGCAGGGCTTCACCGGGCAAACGAACGGTCCAGGAGTGTGCAACAAGCTTCTCTTCCAGTTTCTTCTTCGGTTCCTTTGTCCAGTGGTCGACTCTGCCTTTTCTGCAAAAGACCTCACCTTTTATGCAAGTTTCTCCCACATTCGCAGCCTAGCTGTCACTCACACAGCAGGGTGGCTGGCCTCA
Source organism: Ambystoma mexicanum (assembly GCF_040938575.1). NCBI lineage: Eukaryota > Metazoa > Chordata > Amphibia > Caudata > Ambystomatidae > Ambystoma > Ambystoma mexicanum. Next base: position 806,704,031 of record NC_090929.1, read on the forward strand.
CTTAGGCTGCATTCCTGTAACCAAGGAGACTTGGCACAGGGAGTTTCGGGAGCCTCCCTCGCTTCCTGCCCTGCCAGACACGCTGGAGCCAGAGGTGGGCTTCACCCATGAATCCTGCCAAAGATAAAACAAACAAAGGGACTACACCTGGTTTGGCACGCAGAGTCAATCTCAAGAAGGACCATACCAACAAGAAATGGCGAAAAAAAGAAGACCGGGACATTTTGATAAAATGGGGACTCATGGGTGCAATACTGCAGCTGAGGATTCAGCCTGCGGTAAAAACGTGCAATGGTAGGAACATTAAGCCACTTCCGCCAGCCATTAAATATAGTAAGGGTAACATAAACAATGTTTGTTTGTTTATTCATTTATAGTGCGCGCCAGACCCGAGGGTATCGGGGTGCAATAGTACAGAATATACGAAGCTTAGTTACAATGTTACATAATGAAACAGAGGAGATATATATACAGGCATTAGAGGTACAGTAAATAAGTACATATAAAAGGCATAAGAAAAATTAGTAAAATACATATATACAAGCAAGGTGCAACAAGGAATCTTATATTCAATTATGTGAACCTAGGTGTCCATAGAATTCAACAGGTTCATGTAATTGGATCTAAATTTAAGATAGGGTTGCTCTTCTTACGTAGGATTTGGTAAGGAGTTCCAGAGTTGGGCCGCTTTGGCTGGGAAGCTGTCGCCTCCTATCTTAGACAGCTTGAATCTAGGTATGGTGAGGCTATTGGTATTGCTAGCTTTCATGTGTCTGGTGGAGACTCTTCTCTGGAACCTATCCATGATATAGCTCGGAGCAGCGTTGTTCACCGCTTTAAGGGTGAGAGATGCAACTTTTAGATGAATTTTATTTTGGGTAGAAAGCTATTTCTTTTGGCGTCTTATCATAGATATACAAGATCTTTTGGAGATGGCGAGAGCCGCTCGCAGGGCATTATTCTGTAGGATTTTAATCCTATGGATGGTAGATTTGTTAGCGCCAATATAGAGGGCATTACAATAATCAAGCCTGGATAGAATGAGGGCTCTAGCAAGGATGATACAGTTGTCGTCTAAGAGAAAGGGTTTGCCTGTTCTGATAAGCTTACATGTGTAAGCTGTGGCCGATGCCATGGACTTCACTTGTTTGGACCAGGAGAGGGTAGAGTCAAGGTAGAAGCCAAGTGTCTTCACCGCCTTGGCCACCTTGATAAGGTTACCATCAATTACAAAGGAGGAATAGTCCTGGCCTAATTTCTTAAGGTTGGGGTGAGTGCCTAAAATAATGAGTTCCGTTTTATCATCATTCAGGCATAGACTGTGGGTTGCCATTCATAGACTGGATGATGAGATACACCCTATTTACCAAGGCCAAATCCTTATTGTAATCCCTGGAAAGTGGGAGGAGAATCTGAGTATCATCCGCATAATTAGTGTAGGTGATACCAAGAAGGTCCAGATCATCAAAAAGGGGCTTAGTAAATATGTTGTATAAAGTAGGTGAAACACATGAGCCTTGTGGTACACCGCAAGTAATGGGGATCGGGTCAGCCGCTGCTGAGGGGGAGAACACCCTCATCGTCCTGTCACTTAGGAAAGACTCGATCCATGTAATTGCCTCTTTGGAAAAGTGTGCGGCAGAGTCCAGGTGGCTGCATAAAACCTTGTGATTTACAAGGTCAAATGCAGCCGAGAGGTCGAGAAGTAGAAGGAGGGCCGTTTTCCTTTGTCTCGCAACTGATCAATTTGAACCTTCAGATTCATAAGGGCAGTCTCAGTTCCATGTTGGGGTGTGAAGCCTGATTGTTGCGCTCCTAAGTGTTTGTGAGATTCTAAAAAAAAAATAATTTGATTGTAAGCGACTTTGTCCAGGATTTTTAACAGGAATGGAACTGTTGTAATAGGATGGTAATTGGTAGGTATAAGTGGATCTAATGTTTGCTTTTTTATCAGCGGCAGCACACAAGATTGTTTAAGGTTGGTGGGGACAATGCCAGATGTGAATGAAGCATTAATGAGTTTGGAGACAAATTGGGAGAGATGTCTTGCAGCATCTTTTATTAGCTGGGCAGGGCAGAGGTCGCCCTGGCAATTGGATGGCTTAAGTGCAGGGATAACTTTTTCTACCTCGAGAATGGAGGTTTTTGAAAAGTTAAAGCGGGCTAAGGCGTTGTGTTCCTTCAAGAGAGGGTCAGGGGTATTTTTGTTGGGGAGGGGTGAGTGATCTAGTAGGGCCTTTATTTGGCTATTTTGTCTTGAAGGGTTATTACTTTGTTGGCGAGTACCTGTTGTATGTCTGAACACCATGTTTTGTCTTTGGTGCATGTGTCGGGAATAGGAGTGGGGGATTCTAATTCCAGGAGGATGGTAAACAGTTCCATCATGTTAGAGTTAGCATTGGAGATACGCTTATTATATGAATGTTACATGGGAAGGTAGACAAAGGGGATACTAAGTAACCCCCAACACTCCACATAAGATGGTGTGTGCTGGGTATGCAAAGAGAAAAAGGTAAGTAAAGTCAATTTCACTTTACTACTGTTGGAAACAGTAGTTTATCCTAGAGAAGGTATTTAAACCTTAACAGAAATCCAAAGGACTTCTCTGTGACACTGTGCTGAGGGTGCTGTGTGTCACAATATAATAAGATGATGCCTATGAAGTTTTTCATACTCCAAAACTAAAAGAAACACAGGCATCAAATCAGAAGAAAAATACATGAGAGAGTGAGAGAAAGGTCTCACTCACTCCAGGATAAAAATTAAAAGTCCTAAAGTCCAGCAAAACAGATGGAGGTCTCTAAGGTAGAAGGGAATTGGCACAGAAATGAAAATTCTCCCTAACAAACGTAAATGCATGCAGGTCCTGGGTGGATTGTTGAAATTGGCTCGTAGAGGAGGGAATACTCATTGGCAATTTTGGCCCAATTGTATTCGGCTAAGATCCTCCAGATCCTCCTGTATGGAGTCGAGACTTGGGCATTTGGTACTATTCCTGCCCTAAATAGGTTGTAGTCCAGACTACTAAAAAAGCTGTTTCGTCTACCAGCGCATATTTTGGTGGATTTGATTCGGCTTGAATTAAATTTGGTTTCTTGTAGGGCAAAATTACAGCTGTCATGTGTCGACACTTTTCAGAAATTAGCTAACGCCCCACTTGGCACCCTAAATCACTACAATTTTTAGGCAGTGAGGCTAAAAGCTAGTTTCATGTCGAATAGCAATTTGGCTAACATCAGGATGGTGGTGGACCACTGGCTCCCTACGGAACTGGGTGATTCATTGGGTTCCACTTACCTTCGACAAAAAATTGGCATAAGAACTAGTATCCAACAAAAATACCTTGACCTGCAGCTTGTAAAGCTCTCTGTGAAGAGCAATTGCACTCTGTTCTATGAGTACATCCTCCATCGTGAGCAGTACCCCACATATATCCATCAGTTTGTGAGTAACGCTCTGGTGTGGGACTACCTAAGAATTAAAACTAACGTTGCTAAGACCCTTGAAATAACGGGAGCCTGGTCTAATATTCCGCGGCGCCGCCATTTTTGTAGGCTTTGCGGGGACCTCCATCTTTAAACTGCCAAACATCGCTTAATGTACTGTGAAGCAGTTAAGACATTGCGGGCAGCTGCTTGTTTGGCAGCAGGAATTCAGGACGTGGTAAACAAGGAGTTGTGGTTGATGTTCATGAAAGGCAATAATGAACTTTGCATCATTTTCTTTACTATTCTGTGGAGAAAATTGATAGCTATTTTTGATGTTCTCCATTGAGTAGGCGGGGAGGTAGGAGAATTGATTTATACTTTGTGTTTTTTATTGAGTACAGTGGGGTACGATAGGAGAATGGGGAACTAATGTCAGTTGATAATGTGTGTTGAAAAGTTGTCATTTTTGTATTACTATGTAACGCGTTAATTAAAAACAAAATATCACAGCTGGATCAGAAAATCCAAACTCACAAATATCATATCAATTTACTTAAAGAGTAGAAAGAACCTATGAAAAAGATACCTCTATCATGCTAACCAGTCTTTTATCCGAAGAGAACAAGGATAACCAGTTAATTTCCCCTGAGCTATCTCAAAAATCAAAGACAGGATTTATTAGACCTGTTACACCAGTTCACTAATGTGTTTAAACCTGACCCAGGGAGAGTGAAAGGAGTATACCATTATATACGTACTCTTCCAGGACTAGTGGTACATCAAAAGCCTTACCACATTCCGGAAAGTAGGAAATAAATAATTCAGGAAGAAGTGGAAACTATCTTTCTTTGGGGAATATATTAATAAAATGCAATGATCAAAGTTGAAATGAATATTGATAAGTTTGAGTTCCACCATGGCGAAGAAGATAGCTCACTAAGTTAAGCACTAGTTGGAGTGTACTGGGAAGGGGCCCTGTAAAACTGAAAGGGGGCCACGCAGCCAGTCACTATGAGCAGGGATGGGGGGCTGGAGAGGGAAGGAAGAAGAGAAATGGAGGGTCTTGAGCTTCTGGAACTAGAGGAGATCTGGCTCAAGCATGAAAGGGACAGGGAGACCATTCCAGAGGGAGGCACCTGCAGAGGAGAGAGATCTACCCCCACTCTCTGCTTAGAGAAGAGTCTGATCTGCAGAGAGTTGGAGCTAGAAGATAGAAAGGCTCTAGCAGGGAGGTATTTATGAAGAGAGAGTTGGATGTCGGAGGGTCCCAGGCTCCAGAAAGCCTTGAGAGTCTTGAACTTGATCCTAGCAGCAAATGAGAGCCAGTGGAGAGATTTTAGGGCTAGAGAGATTCAGTCCCTGGGCTTGAGGCCAAGGATAAGTCTTGCAGTCCTATTCTGGATTAGTTGAAGGGGCGAATGGAGGATAAAGGAAGATTGAGAAAGAGGCTGTTGCAGTAGTCCAGCGTAGAGAGGACCAGCGCTCTGGAGAGTTTCTGGGGGAAGATGAGGAAAGGGAGAATGCTTCTGAGGTGGTGCAGCTGATAGTGGGCTTTGTGGCAAGGTCCGTGATGTGAGGAGAGAGAGGAGTCAAAGATGACACCAAGGGGTTTTGCCTCATAAGAGGGTCAGAGTAGGGGACGCATAGAGGGTGGCCAGAAGGTAGGAGGGAAGGATGGAGTTGGAGTCCCAATGAGAAGGATCTCAGTCTTACTGGCATTAAGGCAGAGATCATTGGCAGCACACCATGCCTGAATAGCAGTCAGTCGGGGATGAGAGAGGAGGAAGAGGGGGTGGTAGAAGGAAGCTTGAAGGAGAGCTGCATGTCATCTGCATAACTCTGGGCGTGAGGAGAGAAGGAAATCAGGTGGGCTAGGGGGCAAGGTTGAGTTTGAAGAGCCACAGTGAGAGGATAGAGCTGTGAGGGAGCTGCAGGGGGAGAGTGTGATAGGGGAGAGTAAAGGGCCCAGTTGAACCTGGAAGTTGAACCTGGAAAGGTTGGTCAGAGAGGAATGAGGTCGACCAGTCCAGTGGCAGGCACGTGATGCCAAAGGTATCACAGAGCCAATTTGTCAGGGTGGTATGATTGACCATGTTGAAGGCAGAGGAAAGATCCAGAAGGATAAGAACGGATGGACGGTTGGAATCAAGATTTGAGAGCAAGACTTCACAGATGTTCAGTAGAGCAGTTTCCATGCCTCTAGCTGCTCTGAAGCCAGATGGTGGTTGTGAAGACAACCAACAGATTCAGTGTGTGTTGGAGCAGTTGGGATTTGACCAGCATCTCCAGGAGTTTGCCCTGGAAGGGGGTAATGGAGATAGGGTGGCAGTTAGCTGGGCAGGAGGTGTTAGCAGAGGGCTTTTTGAGGAGAGAATGCACAAGGGAGTGTTTGAGGGGCAGCGGGAAGCAGCCAGTTGCCAAGGAGTGAGTACAGAAATCGGCCAAGGCTGGCACAAGGTATGCAATGGTGTTCTTGATAGTTCTGGAGGAGCAGGGGAGCACCTGTTTGGAGGACACTTTCATAGAGAGGACTTGTCTAGAGACCTCATGCAGTGCTATGGGTGTAAAAGAAGAAAGTAGGAGGGAAGGGCAGAGGGGGACAAAGGGAGGCCTGAGAGCTGTGGGGGGAAGAGAGAGGGGGCAGAGGAGGGTGAGGGCAGGAGCGCCTGAGATTTGGTTAAGAAGTGGGAGGCCAGTGAAGTACAGAGGGTCACGGATGGCAGGGGAGAAGTGGAGACTGCAGTAGGATTGGTGAGTTCCTTGCAGATTTTGACCAGTAGTCCTGTGTTGTTAGTGGCCCCAGAGATGCAGGCTTGAATATGGGCCCGCTTTAAGCAGATGGAGAGTCTGCATTGCCTATGGAGCAGGCGGCAGGCCAGTCTGTCGGGGGATGTGCCTGATTACTTCCGCTCAGCAACTCGGCAATTGCATTTTAGAAAGGCTAGTTCAGAGTCATTACAGGTGTTACGCTTGGAGACAGGCTTTATGCGGATTCTCATTACAGGGGCAAGGATGCCCAGGGTGGTTGTTGATAGAGAGGTGAAGATTAGCAAGGGCAGAGTCAGTGTGGGAGCCTGCAGCAGGAGTGGGAGGGGGAATGAAAGTGGTGGCAAAAGCAGCAACTGACACTCGCTTCCTCAGTCAAATGACAGAGAAGGAGACTGGCAGTGCAGGCAGATTCTTAGCCATGGGACCTAAGAGATGCAGGTGAGAGGACAGGAGAGCATGGTCAGAACAGGGGAGATGTGTAGTGAGAAGGTTGGCAATGGGGATATCTGCTGAGATGAGAGCAATGAAGGTATGTCCGGCTAAGTGTGTCGGACCGGAGGGATGAATGGTGAGGGAAAGAAAGTCACAGGGGCTGCGGAAATGTCCAGAAGCCGAATCAGGGGAGTCAAGGTGAATATTGAAATATCAAAGAAGGAGAAGCTTGGAGGTGGAGGTCAGAAGAGAGGAGGTGAGGTCAGACCACTCTGAGAGGAAGAGGGAGACCGTACCGGGGCCCTATATGTGGTGGCAAAAGTCAACGAGAGGGTCGGAGAGACACCAAGCCTGCAGATGAGGCATTCGAAGGAAGGGTTGGTCTGAGTGGTAATGACAGTAGCAGGGACACATTCAGGGAAGCTCAATGCCACTCTGCCTCCAGTCCAGTTGGGCATGGGCTTAGAGAGGATCTTGTAGCCCTCCGGGAGGAGTGTGTCAAAAGCAGTGAACCACATCTCAGGGAGAGCGAGAATGTCAAGGTCAAAGTCTTCAAGAAGGAGACGGATATCAGAGGAGTGTTTAACAGCAGAGCGAGAGTTCAGGGTAGTTAGGTGAAATTGTTTGCCACCTTTGAAGGTCTTCCGAGGAGGGGGTACAGGATGTGGTATGCCCATCGGTGGTGGAGGAGGGAGGGGCAAGAGGGGTGGTAGATGGAGGAGTGTCGGGAGAAGGAAGGAAGTGGATGAAAAGACGTCTATCAAGGAGGAGAGGTTGGGCTGAGAGCCCTGGGCCATGACAGTGCCATTCTGATAGAGATTAATGATGCACCTAGACGATAAGAAGCATGCCAAGAGTACTTTCCATCTGGTGCCACCGTTAATGGGCGACAAAGAGAAAGGGGCGATAATAGAGCCCATGTGAAAGAGTAGCAGCTAGAGTAAAAATGAGAGATGGAGAGCACCATCGAGAGAGAAAGCAGAGAGATGGAATGGGAGAGATGGAGAAAATGCAACGCACAGAGGAACTGCACAATGCACAGAGAAACTGCATAATACACGACAGACTCATCAGGTAGTCTAGCAGCAAGACAGTTGCAGACAAGTCAAGCAAGTCGAGAGCAGACGAGAAGTCCCAGGTCGCCGAAAACAGGGTGAGTTGCTTGATGCATGGAGATTCTCTACTTATTAGATGATTGGGGTAGCAGGCCTCCCAGGCTTTGCAAGGTGGTGTGCACCATCAGGAGCCCTCCACCGTTGTGGCCACTTCACTGTGCAGTGTAAGGAACTCATGGTGGCAACAGTAAAAACCGACCCAAGTGATGGTGATCACAGTTCAAGGGTGTTTATTAAACTGTATAAATGCGTGAGAAAAAACTCCTAATCTAAACCTAAATCTAAGATAGGCGCAAGCTATGACCATCAAATAATAATAAGGCAGTTCTAGTGGCATCTTGTCAAATAAAAAGGGCCTGTACTAAAAAAAACTATTGCCCATCCTTACTGCTAAGTTACAAAATAGTGTGGGATAATATTCACCAGAAAAGAAAGAAGTGTTCACAAAATGATGTCAGGATGGTATAGCTGGGGTCTCCCTTCCCCACGTTTTTAGCACGGGACAAGGCAGGACTCTTGATCACAGCACAGAACTGGGCTTCTCCAGCATGAGGTTACAGTTCTTTTCAGCGACATCAGGGCCTTCTGTGGCTAAGTCTCTTTCATACAAAGTCTCTTGCCTCTGAGGGTCTGATGTGTCAACAATAACAAGACAAAAGTTCCCTTCCACAATCTTTTACGTTGGGTGATGACTTTTCACCCCTTGATCACCCTCAACCAAGCTCCGATCCTTCTTGGATGTTAGCCTCCCTCCGTCAGGTTCACTCCGGCCTTTCACTCAAAATATTTTCATGTGTTGTGTTCATGAGTCTCAATGTCTTTTTAAACAATCTTTCACTGTGGACATCCCTCAGCCGGGTTCACACTCGTCAACACAATTTTCACTGTGTTATTATGCTACACCCCAACTTGCAGGCATCCCTCAGCTGGGTGCACATTTGCCCGATACACGATTCAATTTGCTTTTTCACAAATACGGGATTCACTTCCCTTAGTTTTCCTCTTGGTTACGAGTCAAAGACTTTCAGTTGTACAAGGGGTTTTCCCCCCTTGTCCTTTCAGGTCTCAATGCCTTTCTCCTACCTGGAATAACTGTTTCCTCGTGCGTTTTGCCTTACTCAGTGTGAGCTTTTCTGCTGCGTCTTTTATCCCTGTGGGGAAGAAAAAGGACAGTCAAGTGTGTGTAGTTATTGTTAGGGAGAATTCTCTGTTAAGGCTAATTTCCCAAACCTAGTGAGTCCCCCAGCAGCTTTGCTGGATTTTTGGGGTTTATTTTTTTCTCCTGTTAAGAGTGAGACTCTTTTTCTCCCACTCTTAGACATGATTTGAGATATCCTTTGACTTTGTGATGTGTTTTATGGGCTATGGGGTATTTTACTCCATAGGGTTTCATGTGGTTTTTGGTAAGTGTGTTACACAGCACACTCAGTGCAGTAACACAGGGGTGTCATAGTGACCCCCAAACATAGACTCCATACCCTGGGACTGACTACTGTCTCCCAGGGCATGTAAAGTCACCATTGACTTTACTAGTCTTAAATTGGGAACAGAACCAGTACAAACCATCATATTGTGGAAGTACTGCTAGGGGTAATTAGAATTGCCCCTGGGTCTGTTTTTCGAGGGGGCACTGTGCAGTCCCCCCTCATCGAGTTTCTGGCTGGTGGCAGTGGTTACCACGCGAAATATTCCTTAAGAATATTTACTATAGGATTTTCCCATTCATTTTAAACGCACCACTTTTTGGTGCAATGTTAAAGATACCGCCGGGTTATTTATTTAATATTTATTCCCCTGTTGGGTCTTTTCACCAGGACTCGGTTTTATAATGGCATTTGTGTTCACCTCTGCAACTCCAACCCAAGTCGAGCCCTTTGTTCCACTTTTTGGCGGGCTTCTACACAGAAGCCTGCAAAAGTGGTGCCACTCTGTCTGGGTATACAGGATCTGTGGGAGGGGGGTTTAGGCACCCTGGACTGAGTTGCCTCAGCAACTCAAGTCGCACTCTTGTGTGATTGGCCCAGTGGTGAGCCGTCCAGCTCACCACTTAGCATGTTTGAGTGACAGCTAGGACTGATGAATGGGGGTTTTCTGCATAAAAGCAGGGCTTTGGGGACTGGGACTTCAGACGTCGCCACAGGACCAAAGAATCCGAAGACGGGGAAGCTGAGCCGACCTGCAACGATGACACCACCGGTGGAGCCCTGCTGAACCGACTCACCACTTATTTCAACGACAGAGGAGATCTTCATCCCGAAGAGTCTTCTTCCTTTGACTGGGGATAACCAGTTTGCCCGCCTTTTCGCCTTCCCGGATCATCTCGTGGCCGCCTTGCCTGTGCCAAGCACCCCGGCAACCGGGATACCACGTTTTTCCACTACCGCAAATAAAAGGGTAGTACCTTTTAACCGGAGAACTCTGCGGCTGGTTTCTTCCCTGGCAGTACAATGACCTTCAGCTTTCCTCCACGTCGAGATCTTCTCTTCCTCTGGACGACGCTGCGACTTGCATCCACTGCCAGGAACAACTGCCCCCGCTGGAGGATTCTCTCCACTTTCAAGGTACTGTGTCTGCCTGGCCTCCCTCGCGACGGTCTGTGTGGGGTGTCTCTTAAATCCTCAACTTACCACTTGGGTTGGCCCGAGGCTGGCTAACTGAACTTTTCTGAGCTGAACTGATTCATTTTTAAACTCTCTGCAAGACTTTCCAAGCCTTTTAAACTGTGTGATCTTGGGCGCATTGGTGTTCTACTCTCTCCAAGAGGGAGACTGGCCTCTGAACTTTTTGCTCACAAGTAGACTTTGACTTTCCTGCCTTGCTGAGTGCTTCTAAAGTATTGTGTTGTGTGCTGTTCCTAATTTCTGCCTTTTCTCTTCCTTTTTCTTAACTTATTGGACTGCCATCTTTAGTTAAGCGCTCACCTCTGTCTGGAAATAAGTGGTGTTAGCTAAGACTTGTCTAATAAGGAATAAGGGGTGTATATATATTAATAGTGACTGTGTTTTTGAACTTGCTTATAATAATAGTGCTAGAGTGTTTCTAAGTGTGTCTTTAAATAAATAATTATATACTTGATACCAAAGCTCTGGTCAGTGTGTGCTTGTGCTACTGTATTTTGGTACCTATCTTGTATACTCTATATACTGTCTAACTCTTCTTGAGAGATGTCTGACTGCTCAGCCACAGCTACCGGGTAAATCTGGGTGGTACAGACTGCTACCAATTGGATTTACTGCCAACACCTGTAGTCTTAAGCCTTTTGCAGTGGTCCCTAAGGGAACTGCACAGGTTTCTGCCTAACAGTTATCGACAATGGCCTGACTCTGCCTGATCTTTGTGCTGGGATATGTCAGGTAAACAGCTCTGGTGTTAGTCCGTTGATTGTTACGGTGTGAGAAAGAGTTTGTGTCAGAAAGGGGGGTGGGGTAAGTAGAGTTTATAAATATCCTGCTGAGGATGGGGAAAAGGTGTCATAAGAAATTATATCCCTCATCCTAGGGGGTTTGGTAAGATCAGAAGGGTGAGTTTCGTTGGGTTTGTGAAATGAATAGGGGGATTGTGGGAATGGCAGTGTTTTGTCAAAGTAGACTGGGAGTTCGGAAAATAATAATCAGAGCGATGTGGAGAAGAATGACTAGGAGTACTTGGGTAGGTAACAGGGAGACAGGGATTCTGAAAGATGTAGTTTATAGGGTTTGAGTTCCTAATAGGTTTACCAGATGCAGAGAAGTTGTTGGATTTGGGTAAGGGAGATTCTTTGGGTGGAAGGGAGGTAGATTTGGAACATCCTACAAAAGCTTTAGAGACTTCGTCTTCCTCGCCGCCTTTCCTGGTATGATACTGCGTCTCGCCTAGGGGATTCCCCCGAGCATAACCCGGGTTCCCCTACCCAGGTGATCCTCCCTCGCTCGTCCACCCCTAGGGTTGGGATCTGATGGCGTCAGCCCTTCGCTGGCCACGTGAATAAGGGATTATTGACGTCTACTTGGGAGAATACCCTCAGGTTTCTCACAGGCGCGACCAACCCAAGGCTCCCATGCTCCCTCTTGCTGGGTTTGATCCAAGAAACCCACCCCCACCCCTCGCCGGGGTGTCCAGATGTGGGGGCGACCCTCTGTGATCCGTGAGCATTGGCCTGCTCGAAAAGTGGCTGATTAAGCTTACCAAAACACCCTGGGAGTGTGGTAAGCATTGCTTTTTGTGCATTGGAGGGCCCAGACTTTGGCAGGGCCACAGCAGGAGAGAAACAGCTTGGCTTAACATACGTTGTCCCTAGGGTTTCCCACAATGATTTTCTGAGTTGTTGCACACTTTTAATGTATTCTTGTTTCAGTCTGCTGCACGTGTGGTGCAATTTAGATGGAGTAGATGTTGGCCTCTAAGGGCTCTGATCATGTGGCCACCGCTACACTCATTAGCACAATCATTTCCCTGATTCTTGACTCCCAGCTTTAACCTTCTTCATTCTACATGGTGCGCGTAACAGTGATTATGGTTTTACATTGGTGGGGTTTGGGGGGTGTTCCATGCTCAAGTACTGATCTAAGAATGGGTGCTTTGGTGGTGGCAAAAACTTGAGTAAGGCTGTTCTTGCGTTACATAGCATGGGTGAGTAAATGTATGATATGTATCACCACATCCGGATGCGCAGTAATAGCTTAGAATTTTTGTTTTTTGCTCCTTTTCTCCAAACCATTTGTGGACTGGCTGGTGGTTCGTATAATAATAATATTAAATATCTTTTTGGAATATACATAATTGTTTGGTTGCTAATTTCTTTTCTGTAATTTTTTGTGCAAAAAAATATTTTGTTTTAATTGGTGTTTAATCACTGTTTGACAAAACTTGTATATTTGTTATTAATAAAATATGAATGTATCTAATGTGTTCATGGTATAATATTGTGTTACTATGTGAATATGTAATTTGGCATTGTATCGCTGAAGAGGACCTCGGTATGAGGTCGAAACACATGTTGGTAACAAACCATTAAGCAACAAATCATTAAACAATAATATATGTCAATTTTGGACATTGACAGTTTTTTCTGTAATTTGTATTGCACAAAGTTAATTTGTTTAGGGTATGGCGCAAGTGGTCTAGACCTTTGGTTGTAGCTTTTGTGATTTAGTGACGTTGGTTTAAGGGTCACTTTGTAGACCAGTGCTTGCCCCCCCTTCTATGTGGAATAACAAGATGGCTAGTAAGAAGTAGCTTGTGTCATGATGCCTGCCTCCAAGGAGCCAAACCAGGCCCGGCACCCTCAGAGACAGACACCATGCATTCAAGGGAAGTCCCAGCAGCCCCAGATGGGGGCCCTTTGGACTCAGTCCTGGCGCCGTTGGCGTCAGGCTCATAGGGGACATCTGTCCTGGTGCCATCGGCGCCAGGCTCATACAGAAGTAGGTTGGGAGTAGTGCTTGGTGTAAACTTACCTGTGCAGACCATGCTGCAACTTCCAAGACTGGAAGGAACTATTTTTCTAGGGACTACTTGATCTCTAGGGTGTGACCGGTGGAGGAATACATATTTCTGGGGGAAGAATACATACCTGGAACTACTTGAAAGGCTATTTAAGCCACACTCAAGCAGCAGACCACGCTTTGCGTTGTTCTGCACTTAGCAGCTGGACGCTCACCGTGCCTGCTCCTGCCTTAGTCCTCCATCACGCCTGCCAGCATCCTGGAAACACCTAAAGAAGAAAAGGGAAGAGAACAGGTGAAAACAAGAACCTTACCTGATACATCTGCACTCTGGATTCTTGTAACGCTCACCTGATTCCCGTAGAGGCGCCGGTCTTGACTGGGCGTATACCGTATCTTCAAAGGTGATGTGTAACACACGGCTGGCTCTTTGGGCTGGACCTCTGTGCACTGTATGTCTGACTCGAAGGGTAAGATGTCTGCAGATAGAAAATATGGGATTAATGAACTGGGTTATTGAATGTCTCTCTCTTCTTCCCTTTCTCTTCTCCTGTAGAACCCCAAAGGTTAACGCTCTCACCTTAGGTAAGTGAACGCCGTGCTCTCCATCTGCCTCGGGGCAGGGTGCTGTAACCAGTTTCTTCACTGGATAAGGGGAGCAGGCCTCTTGACTTCAGAGGACGGCTGTCCGTCGTTTACTGCACGAACGGTAAGTTTCGAGTAATTCTAATGTCTTTAAAAGTCTTTAGTAATGATGTCTCTTGTTTTGCAGGGTTCCGGCGATGGCGGATGACGGGCTGAAGTGAGTAAGCACGTAAGTAAGCGCTTGTTGCCTGCTTCACGATGCGCTCTAACTGTCTTTTTATTCTGCAGGTACAAGTTCGGAGCGGCTGCAGGGTGCCGGAATACCCACTGGGTTAGATGTGGGAGGAGTAATGGCACGTGAGTATTAAAGTTCCCCAATGTCTTTAAACACACCTTGTTTTGTCTTTCAGATGCGGGATGCAGCGCCGAAGGCCTCCGGAGCGTGCGAAGAGTTGGTAAGCTTTTGTCTTTCAGATGCCGGAATGCAGTGCGAAGACCTCCGGAGCGCACGAAGAGTAGGTAAGCCTTTGTCTTTCAGATGCCGGAATGCAGCGCGAGGCGTTGGTGACAGCCGATGGACCAGGTAAGTGAAGCGCTGTCACTGAAGACCGTAATGCTAACCTGTTCTTTCTTGTCTTTATAGGTGTTGCTGAAGACTGGATTCAGGATGGTAAGCCTTTTTCCTTAGGCCCAGGATCCGATGCAGAAGACACGATGAGCGTTCTACTGCAGAGGATGCAGAATAACGCAAAGCAAGATTCATCCATCGGGTGTGGTTTAAATAGCCTCCTGTAGTGCTTAGGTGTCTCCTTCCACAGCCACGCCTAGGTAAGAAAAGAGTTCCTGCTTTCCAGAAGAGTTCCAGTGTTCTGAACCTAGGGAGTGGCTCCTGCCCCACCCAACAGGAAAAGTAGTTCCAAACAGAAGAGGAGCAGAGGCTCAACTGGCAGGCAAGTAAGCAGCATGGCCTGCTGCAGGTAAGTCAACCCAAGCATTATGAGCCCGGCGCTTCCAGCGCTGGGACTGGGCATATTTATGAGCCTGGTGCCACTGGCGCCAGGACTGGGTCCAAAAGGTCCCAATTGGGACTGGTTGGCACTCGGAACCTGGGTTATGGATCTGCTTCCAAGGGAGTTGGGAAAACCCTGACCTTTTGGAAGCAGAGATCATGACAATTCTGCACACCGACGATCATGCAAAGAAGGCAAACATTTTAAACGCGCATCGTGTCGCGCGCAGCACGCTGCATTTCACTCACCTGCATGTGGCGTTTTCGAGTCCTGCGACGTCCATCCGGAGCTTCCACCGCCATCCAGCACCGATTGGAAGGAAGGAGAAAGAGAGGTGAGAAGGGAAACACGAATCTAAGTAGAACTTACCTGTGGTTCAATTCCCTCTCCGCCTTCGGGTTTGTGCCATACCTTCGGCATCTCAGCACCCCGGCCCCTAAGGGGAAAAGAAACAGACATTGTATTAGTGAGAGCATGTGAGAACATTAGCAATACGCTCACTCAAGACTTACCCATTTGCAAGAGAGACACAGCAGCTCTTTTCGGGTCGGCGCCTTACCTCCGGCATTGCCGTACCCCGGCCCCTATGGGGAAAAAGACATTGGACATTAAAGGAGATACTTAAAACTGCAAAGGAATCTCTCATCGGAATTCTTACCAGAATTTGGCTTCATCCAAATCGCCTGCAGCCCGGAATCTTCTCCAGCACCTGCGAAAGAAAAGAACAGATGAGTGAATATAAACCCAAACTTGCCATAAACATTTGCAGTACGACGGGAATGGACAAACTAGTTTAAACTCATCAATCCAGTGAAGTAACTGGAATCACAACGCGCCCCTGCATCAGAAGCAGGATGGAGAGCTCGTCATTTTGGTCCCTAAGGTGAGTCTTCGCAGGGAATCCCAAAAGGGTTTCACGGAGGGAGAGAAGGGAAGTGGGAGGTCGGAACATCACCCGCAGACTATTAACCCTTCCTTTTCACACACAGTGGGATATTCCTCCGAGCCAGAAAAGCCAGGTTGGGGAATCCAGTCCAGTCCATCTTCCGGGTCTTACGCATCTCTGCAGAAGAGGTCACAGCAGTCCCAGCCACGCCCGCGCATCCGTGGGAGCCAGGTGAGCGTTACAGCTTGGTGGAGTAATTACCTGTCCCTTTGATAAAGCAATTTAGATGGAGTAGATGTTTGCTCTAAGGGCTCTGATTATGTGGCCATCAGTACACTCATTAGCAAAAGCATTTCCCTGACCCTTGACTCCCGGCTTTAACCTTCTTCATTACTGAGGGAGGGGTGTAAAGGGGGACAGAGACTGCAGTTGCTACCCTTCCACTCTTCTTGTTGGCTATTGTAGCACAGCATAGTGTATTTGTGCCCTGATGCATCAGTGTCCTGATTTGCAGTATCTGCTCTGCTCGTGGTGTAGAGCAGATTCAAAGGTCACAAGAGGCCCACTTGACGGCCTCAGTGACAGCCAATTTCTGCACCACAGGGGCAGCATTTAAGATATGCCCTGTACCAAAACTATGATGATCATGAGTAACCCATGCTGGTGGCAAGGTAAACTCTAAATAAAGCTATGCTTGTGTTTAGGCATGGTACTACTTATGATCATTGACAACACATCCCAATTGATATCACACATGTCAGCCCTTGTGTGTCAGCTCTGCAGTGGAAGGTGTAGAGGTGCAGTCAGACACCCTCACTAAAAGCTCTGCCCCCATGTTGCCTATATGTTGGGATCCAGAGATGACGTGCAGTTCCAGTAAGAAAACCCTACATAAATGCACAAAGACATAGGGGGTCCTTACAAACCTGGCGGTACGGCTGCTGCCACTATTCATTTTTTTCCGGCACCCAGAAATTGGCAATTACTGTGTCATTATGGCCTTGCCGGACCCGGTATTTGCCCATTCCTGGGCGCTGGAAAAAATTCTTCCCCATTCCCATTTGAGCGCCATAGGGCTCAATGGGAATGGGGAAGCCGGATGCACAGGCACCGTTATCAACGGTGCCTGTACATCTGTTTGCGGATGCCGATACGGCCGCCAGGCCTGACCTGGCAGCTGCAATGGCACCGGCGAGCAGAACTTGTAGTTTGCCGGTCTGGGAAACTTATGAGGCCCAGAGTATTCTTTTGGAAGAGGTACCAGGAGAATTGTGCATTTGAACATGAAGAGGAGCTTGATGATGTCATACGAAGTAAGAGCTGACGCATTCATAAAATGATTTGTAGAAAAGAAACAAACATTCTCTAAGAACTGAAGAGAAGATGGTAAAGATGAGCAACATTTCGGGCTCGATATGAAGATGTTCATGCTACAGAAACGCTGAAGAACATGTAAATCAGTCTACTTTACACGTGTAAAGCTGCCAAAACGCAAGTAGGGAAAAGTAATCATAAGGCTGGCTTCATAGTGAATTAGATTGCGGCGATGTGCCAATGTATATACATAGGAATGCATAGAACCTGGATGTTCCACACCGCACTTTAGCAGGCTCCTGAACCCTGAAAGAAAAGGTCTTTCAAAATGTGTGGCGCAGTTGGAAATTACTGATGGCAAGGCGAGTTTCGAGAAAGGTTGGGATGGCCACCAAGTAGATGAGGCAGGCCACAGTGTCAAAAGGCTACAATGAACGTGAGAAAAGAGCACACCTCTGTTTGAAGCAATATGAAAAAACACTGAAGGCATCAAAAGTTCATAATTTAATAGGATTAAATGTTGCAAAAGCTCAAAAGAGTGGTCTTCAAGTCACATGGGTGAGATCGAAATAGCTTGGGTCAGACTGTACCGAAACCAGGAGGACAGAGTGAAGCTACACTCCCTTTATTTCCCAATTGAAGGCATCATCTACAAGGCCAAGTTCAAAAGCTTAATTGTCTGACAGACTGTAGGAGTGTTGATAGATGGTGGGTTAATTGGAGGGGAGACATGATCACGCCGAGCCTCCATGAACCTGGAATGGTAGCCTGCGTGCTGCTAGCGTGTGGAATATTCCAGAGGGGTACAAAGGTGGCATAATCGGTCATGTAATGAAGAGCCCTGTAGTTTGAAGAACCAATTAATCGTTGTGTATTTAGTGACGATAATGATGACCAGTTATTTGGGATGGGCTTAGATGCTCACCTGACTTAGATACCCAATCATAACCACTGGCTATATAGAATGTATACCTAGATGTTCACTGAGAGTCAACCACCATTACTCATATGTTTTGTAGTTTGCCACGTAGTGTGACGTCAGCAGTGACATTTTGTTATAAAAGAGCTGTTTTTTATTAAATGCTTCGAAGTCTAGCTGTGCTGGGTCGGATGATGCCTGTTGTACTCCCTGTTTTAAATAATTGATAATAAAACCGAAACGTATTTTGCCAACTCCCTGAGTCATTTTGATTATTGATGTTTGAGTAACTTCTGCATCCCCATCTACCTCTGGGTATTGCTAACTCGTCTTAAAGGGCTCTTGGCCAAAAGAGTTCACTTGGTAGCAGAGGTGAATGTTAAGGATCCATCAATCTAGTAAGCTTTGGGGTCTCAGTAATATCGGACGTCCTCTGCCATTTAGCTGAAAGAATGTGAAGCTCCCTGTAGATAGCGGTTGTTAGTTTAAGGATAAAAACTTGCAAGTACATGTCATGATGCCTACCCCCGGAGCACCAGGCCAGGCCCAGCACCCCCGGAAGCAGGCATCATGCCCTCGGGTAAAAGCCCAGCGGCCCCTTATAGGGGCTCTTTGGACTCAGTCCTGGCGCCTTTGGCGCCAGGCTCATAAAGGGAGGTGTTTTGTGCACTTACCTGATGCAGACCATGCTGCACGCTTCAGGCCTCCCTGAGACCTGAAAGGGACTATTAGGGACTATTTTTTCACTCGGGCGTGGCCAGGGAAGGATACATACCTAGTCGGGGAAGGATACATACCTGGGACTCCTTTGGAGGCTATTTAAGCCACGCCCAGACAGCAGCTCATGCTTCGCGTTGTTCTGCTTCCTCCAGCTTAACGCTCACCGTGTCTGCTCCTGCTCCTGGACTCCAGCCACGCCCGCCTCGAACCTGGAAGACCTGCAAGGAAGGAAGAGAAGAGAAGAGAAAGGTGAAAACCAAGGACTATTTCAAACTTCTTACCTGCATCCGGAATCTTCTCGCCAGCATCCCTGAAGAAAGACTTCCATTTAAAAGCATTGCGTTGCTCGCTGCAGCGCCACGCTTCACTCACCTGTCCTCGAGACATCTCCCGGCTCCATCGCGGCTGTCAGCATCGGACGCCACATCTCTGCACCTAGGGGAGAGAGGAAGAAACAAAAGGTGAGCAGAAGGAACACAGAAGGAAAGCCTGATTAACAGCCATAATACTTACCGGCTTTTCTTCCACATTTCGGGTCGGCGCCGCCCCGTTGGCAGGTACCGTACCCCGGCCCCTATGGGGAAAGAACAAGAGACATTTCTGGGGAATGATAAGGACATTTAGAGGGATCGCCCTCATCACTACTCACCTCGGCAGTGTAACCCCTCGACGCATCGCCTTCATTCTGCACCTGAAATAAAGGACAGATCACAGGTTAGAAAGACAACATAAAGGGGGCCTCACTTGAACTTTGAACTTTCATACTTACGGCACATCGCTCAGGAAAGTCAAGTGGATTTTGCCAGCGCCATTCTGAAAACCAGTGAAGTAACTGGACGAACACGCGCCCCTGCACCAGAAGCAGGATGGAGAGTTCATCCTTCCAAACCATAAGGTGAGCTTAAACCGGGGTTTGGAGGAAGTTAGAGAGGAACGAAGGGGGAAGGGGGAAAGGGGGGAGCTAGCACACTATTCTGCAGACTGTTAATCCCCTTTCTCATCTGCAGAAGGATATTCCTACGGGCCAGGCAAGCACGATTTGGAGGTCCTGTCCAATCGGTGTTCCGGGTCCTGCGCATCACGCTAGAAGAGGCCACAGCAATCCAGACTAGACCAGCGCCCCCGTGGGAACCAGGTGAGCGTTACAGTACAGGTGGGACGGGTCCCTCGTTTTCATGCGGAAACCCCTCCCGATGTCTACGAGAAGCTGAGTGGACTGAAGGCTGTAGCGGCTGGCTGAGGAGGAGACAATCCCGAGAGTCGGAAGTTGAAAAACGAATGGTGAGTAGATTGGGGAACGTAGGAAACTATATGCATGGGGAAACTAACAATGGAAAGAGTAACGGAGGGTTGGTTGGGTATCTGAATAGTAATAAGGAATATTGAATAGAGATGTATGGATGAAGAGCATTCCATAGGTTAGCCCAGAGGCCTGCGTTGAGGAACGACAGAAGAAAATATCTTAAAATCGAAGTAGATATATAGGAGACAAACAGGTCTGTTAAGGAAGATATTTTACACTCCCCATTAGGAGTAAATTAGGGGCGATAAAGAAGCCATGAGGAGCGTCGGCAAAGAGATAAATCTGGGCCGGCCAAGTTGTGTATGTTATGTTTGTGTGTAAAGAAAAAGTGAAGTGTCGATGAGCGACAAGAGAATAGAATTGTGTTTAAGAGACAAGAGAGAGTCATTCATTTTGGTCATTGAGAGGATTAACTAAGTAGAAAAGTTGAAGTGAAATGAAATAAAAAGGTTTGGAGCTGCGACAATTGGTGCACGCTCATATTGTAGTAAATGTCTGTTTAAAGTGTTGTTTGTGTAAAACATGGTGAGCCTTGTCACAATGGAGGATATTACTTTGCTTATACACTTGTGTAAGCAGTTGCCAAAACATGCACTCAAACTCAAACAGTATAGCGCAGAATGGGTTTAAGGCATGGTCTAGTAAAATTTTTTTATTGTCCCTACGGGTCGGCCATGTTTTTTTAAGCCTAAGTGGCTCGATTTTAGAAAACTTTCCTATGGACCTTACCCGAGTTTTCGTCCATTAAACGCACGCGAAAACAAGCACCAGGGAGCCGCCATTTTCTGATAATCCTATCTTTTCCCCGATCGCCCTGGCTGACCTGCTTTTGCGGCACTAAATCAATTCCCCCGCCCCTGAGCCTGTCATCAGCAGACTTGTACCGCCCATTTCCCAACGCCAAAGCACGTCTCGTGTCAACATTCGCTGCGCTTCAGCTAATGACGTGTTGCCATGGAAATGGCAGGACGCCTCTCTCCTCAATAAGTATAAACAGACCGTTTCACAACACACAGCAGCCGATTTTCGATTCCATTCCTCTCTCTGTGTTACTTTGAGTATTCTGTGACTCGTTTCAGTGCTCTGGTCAGCTACCTTCGCCGCTTTTAGCCCGTGTGAACAGATACCAGTACCACCGCTATAAATTATTTTAGTTTGTTTAACACACAATGGCTACAATAATGCCCTACATGTACGAGCCCGACTATACCGAGGAGGAACTACTGGAAAGGGAAGCACGCGAAAACGATGGGGATTCGGACGGCAGTTGGCAGGAGAAATCAACAGATGAAGAGCCTGGGCCTAGTCGAATGGACGGCATCTCCACCTGGTGCACATGCAATCGGTGCGAGCTAATGCCAACTGAGGACGAGAACTGCTGCTGCCGAGAAAACTCGGGATGCCTGCCCTACATTTCGGAAGGCGAGCCACGACCGCAATGCATCACCGAGCTGCCAGACTTCAGGGCAGCCTGTCTCACACGGGCCGTGTTGAGAATAATGATGGTGCTTATGCACGAACTTCGAGCAACTGTTCGTCCTCGTAATCCGAGTAACGAGTAAGTATACTCTGCTTGTCATGCCACTCCTATTTCATGGTCTTCTACTATATCCAAAATTACATCTACATATCATTGTAACACATGTAAGTCGTTGAATAGTGTGCATTGTCTAGATAGCATTTGTCCTTGTAAAATGCCATTAGTTACAAGAATTGTCATTGACAACAAACGTTTATTAAACTTATCTTGGTAATTTAAAAACAGTTTGTTTCATTCCTTTTCACAGGTGGTACAGGCTGGTGGCCTATCGTTCCTTTACATGGTGGCTTCACGGGAGGCTTGGACACCGCGTTCGAAGAGTGATACCCGCCTGTGCCGTTTGTGCCATTAGAGAAACTTTCCCGAGTGACAGCGGTCAGTACAGGGGATTTTCTCTCGCTGTGCTGCAACCTGACCTGTATAATCTTTAAAGTCTTGTATTTTTGTGTCATGAAAATAAGATACAAAATAAAACACCACATATATTTTAACCACGGTTGTCTCGATTTTTTAAATGAATCCAGTGTCTCTCCATTCAAGGATGGACGTCAGACATCTGTGCTCCGAATGGGTGAAGGTCTGGTTGCTGTGAAGCAGGGTGGTCACTATCTGTAACGCTCACCTGATTCTCGCAGAGGCGCCGGTCTTGACTGGGCGACTACCGTATCTTTAAAGGTGATGTGTAGCACCCGGTTGGCTCTTTGGGCTGGACCTCTGTGCACTGTATGCCTGACGTGTAGAGTAAGATGTCTGCAGATAGAAAATATGGGGTTAATGAACTGGGGTTATTGGGGTGTCCCTATCTCTTTCCTCTTCTCCTCTCCTGTAGACCCCCAAAGGTTAACGCTCTCACCTTAGGTAAGTGAATGCCGAGCTCTCCATCTGCCTCGGGGCAGGGTGCTGTAACCAGTTTCTTCACTGGATAGGTAGCGCAGGCCTCTTGACTTCAGAGGACTGCTGTCCGTCGTTTACTGCACGAACGGTAAGTTTCGAGTCATTCAAATGTCTTTAAAGTCTTTAGTAATGATGTCTCTTGTTTTGCAGGGTGCCGGCAATGGCGGATGACGGGCTGAAGTGAGTTGAAGATGGAGCCCGTGTGATGAATAGAAGCGCCTGGAAGCACGTAAGTAAGCGCTTGTTGCCTGCTTCACTATGCGCTCTAACTGTCTTTTTATTTTGCAGGTACGAGTTCTGAGCGGCTGCAGGGTGCCGGAATACCCACTGGATTAGATGTGGAAAGGAGTCATGGCACGTGAGTATTAAAGTTCCCCAATGTCTTTAAATGCACCTTGTTTTGTCTTTCAGATGCGGGATGCAGTGCCGAAGAGTAGGTAAGCCTTTGCCTTTCAGATGCCGGAATGCTAACCTGTTCTTTCTTGTCTTTATAGGTGTTGCTGAAGACTGGATTCAGGATGGTAAGCCTTTTTCCTTAGGCCCAGGACCGGATGCAGAAGACACGATGAGCGTTCTGCTGCAGAGGTTGCAGAATAACGCAAAGCAAGATTCATCCACCGGGTGTGGTTTAAATAGCCTCCTGTAGTGCTTAGGTGTCTCCTTCCACAGCCACGCCTAAGTAAGAAAAGAGTTCCTGGTAAGAAAAGAGTTCCTGCCTTCCAGAAGAGTTCCAGTGTTCTGAATCTAGGGAGTGGCTCCAGCCCCACCCAACAGGAAAAGTAGTTCCAAACAGAAGAGGATCAGAGGCTCAACTGGCAGGCAAGTAAGCAGCATGGTCTGCTGAAGGTAAGTCCACCCAAGCATTATGAGCCCGGCGCTTCCAGCGCTGGGACTGGGCATATTTATGAGCCTGGTGCCACTGGCGCCAGGACTGGGTCCAAAAGGTCCCAATTGGGACTGGTTGGCACTCGGAACCTGGGTTATGGATCTGCTTCCAAGGGAGTTGGGAAAACCCTGACCTTTTGGAAGCAGAGA
This sequence comes from Ambystoma mexicanum, assembly GCF_040938575.1. Classification (NCBI taxonomy): domain Eukaryota; kingdom Metazoa; phylum Chordata; class Amphibia; order Caudata; family Ambystomatidae; genus Ambystoma; species Ambystoma mexicanum. The sequence goes on from NC_090929.1 coordinate 806,727,404, forward strand.
TCATGACACTATCTATCTAAGCTAACATAACATATTCTTGATAATGCATGCACTAAAACACACTTGTTCAAAGTCTTTCAGTAGGTTATGTCTCTATAAAAGTCACACATATATCTATACTAACATTTACCATTGGATTATACAGTCTTGACCACTATAATACACTGGTTGAAGTGTGGGTCTGTGCTCACAAGAATCTCCGGTATGTGGCATTTGTTATTGATAAGCAACGATATACTATCATTGATATAAAGGCGATATACTGTATATTGATATAAAGGCGGTTCGCGCCGGTGGATGCACGCTGGCATGGGGGGCTGTCTGGGGCGCGAAAGGCCAAGGTGCCAAACTACATGTACACTTCAAAAGGTGTCCCACGCCAAGGGGCCATCGGTCACATGGCCTCCTCAGACCCCGTGTCTCCAGCCAGGCCTCCCCTTGAAGCTGGCCGCCCCCTTGCTATCCACATAAGTGTGTCTCCATTCAGCAGTCTTCCTGTGCCTTATCTGCACGCCCCAGGTCCATCCATCCCACCCCCCTGTATCAAAGGCGGTTCGCGCTGGTGGATGCGCGCTGGCATGGGGGGCTGTGATGGGCGCAAACGGCCAAGGTGCCAAACTGCATGTACACTTCAAAAGGTGTCCCACGCCAAGGGGCCATCGGTCACATGGTCTCCTCAGACCCCGTGTCTCCAGGCAGGCCTCCGCTGAGGCAGGCCGCCCCCCTGCAATACACATAAGTGTGTCTCCATTCAGCAGTCTTCCTGTGCCTTATCTGCACGCCCCAGGCCCATCCATCCCACCCCTCTCTATCAAAGGCGGTTCACACCCGGGGATGAGCGCTGGAATGGGGGGCTGTCAGGGGCGCGAAAGGCCAAGGTGCCAAACTGCATGTACACTTCAAAAGGTGTCCCACGCCAAGGGGCCATCGGTCACATGATCTCCTCAGACCCCGTGTCTCCAGGCAGGCCTCCGCTGAGGCAGGCCGCCCCCCTGCAATACACATAAGTGTGTCTCCATTCAGCAGTCTTCCTGTGCCTTATCTGCACGCCCCAGGCCCATCCATCCCACCCCCCCTCTATCAAAGGCGGTTCACAGCCGGGGATGAGCGCTGGCATGGGGGGCTGTCAGGGGCGCGAAAGGCCCAGGTGCCAAACTGCGTGTACACTTCAAAAGGTGTCCCACGCCAAGGGGCCATCGGTCACATGGCCTCCTCAGACCCCGTGTCTCCAGGCAGGCCTCCCCTTCAAGCAGGCCGACCCCCTAATACCACGGCATATACACGTCATTCATTCACAAACACACCCCAGTTTCTAATACTTTAAAAACCACTCGATATGTCTCATGAGAACATCTTTGTGCTTTGCAAGTCAACTCCTGAACGTGCTACCTGGGAACCACTGAGATCTATGCTAATCTGCTCGTCGTCGTGCTATCCGTGAACTTCTGTGACCGCTTAGAGCATACCCATCAGTGCGCTACCTGTGGCCATCCACCTATTCTCCCGCAACATACTGCTCTGCTTGCTGAATCCAACTGTTTGTTGGTCAAGGAAGGGCCATGTATCCTGGTCATATTTCGCAGATTTTTAAATGTCTATATATTTTCGAGTAGAGTACACAATAGTGCTATGTTCATTGGTCTCATTGGTATTGACTTGAGTTTCCATTGCTATGCTATCAATAGATCTATTTATTTTCATCTGTGTCTATTGTCATTGAATTGCATCCTTCGGGGGTCTAGTCTATAATGTAAGCATGTTTCCTTCTCGTGCAAGACAGAACATCCAAGGGACGAGTCACATGTTCAGATTTCAGTCGCATCAATTATACATTTCTGCAATTTATGCAAATACTAAGCAGCACATAATGAACTGGTATAGTTCCTGCTGCCAAAACAAACCTTGCATTGATCATTGTATGATTCATTTACTTTTGTATCAAATCTTTACTCTTGAAGATTGTATAATAATGTCGATATTTACTTTTCAGATTTATCAACAATGCCTGCCTGTTCGATTAGCGGTTGCCCTTCGAAGACCCATGCGAAATCTGAAGGAACTACAATGCATGTATTCCCGAAAACTGTTGATCGAATAAGAGAATGGGTCAGACATTGCGGATATCCACTGGATGAGCTGGAAAGTAGAGTCCAACAAGTCTTAGAGGACAAGAGGGGTGATCGATACCGCATCTGCAGCCGGCACTTTTCCTTGGACATGTACACAACTTCTTGGGTAACAAAGAAGAATAAACGGCGAACGACACGGAAATTGCGCGAAAACGCTATTCCCACTCTATTCGTCCACATTCCGCCACCGGTGAGTCAAGTGTCCGGATTTAGCTTTCGGCCTTGCGGTAGTGTGTAGCCGAATGGATTAATTGGTATTGTAGGTGTTCTATCCCTTGTAATAATTTCGATATTGATATGAGTGTATAGTTTTTTGAATAATGACATTTATCAATATATTCTTTTTCGATTTCATAACCCACAAACGCAATGTGTATATATATATATATGGGGACAGGGAACTGTGCTGTATTGAGCATTTTTCAAGTATTCTGTCGGCTTACATGGCTATTTTTAATATTGGCATTTCATTATCAATCATTAATTGACCTTTACAACTTCTTGACTATCCCTTGAATCTGAAGCAAGAACATTCTACATCCTTGACGTGGTCGCAGTTATCAACCACTTCTAGCGCGTATCAGGTAATCTTACTAGGCTAATCCGCTACATACTTGTTTTATGCATGTCAAGTAATAGTTTTATTCTATCGTGTAATTATTTTACCGAATGTTTGGTTACTGCTTTCCAATTGATATACACCTTAGTTGTCGTCCACTGGTGTTTGTTTTCAGTTATAATTAGTGTTATCCATACTAATGCAAGTACTGTCTTTCAGTGAGATGCTGAAGCGTCCGCCACATCTACAACATTTCTAGATGTTTTTCAACATCAGGAGGTATGGATACTGACAGCTCCATCGAGCATCATCATCAGAGCTGGAATTCTTGTCGTTTGATTGTTCTACACAATGTTTCATTCGTGGTTAGCCATTGATATGTACCTGTGCTGTCGACCCCAGGTGTGTGTTATGTTTTCACAATTGTAATCCTCACTAATGCAAGTACTATGTTTCAGGCAGTTGATGGAGCGTCAACCCCTGCACTTGATGCAGAGCCTGACATTCAAGTATACGAATCGGCGCAACAGCTTTCGGAAGTGCGCACTACATATGCAACATCCATAGATATTCTTCAGCAGCACGAGGTATGGATAATGACAGCTCCATCATGCGTGGTCATATAACGTGATTCCATTTGCTATACTTTCTTCCCTATTAACGCAAGTGCTGTGTTTCAGGGAGACGACGAAGCTTCCACCACAATCACAACATCTCATTTAGATGATGCAGATGTAAAGGAATCGTTGAAATAAGTCGATGAAATGTGATCATATTTGGATTTTCCTTGATTCTTTTGGACAATGCATCATTTGCGGTTATCTCTTTATATGTACCGGTGTCGTCGACCCCAAGTGTGTGTTGTGTTTCCAATATTGAAAAGCATACTAATGCAAGTACTGCGTTTCAGGGAGATGCGGATGCCTCCTCTCCAATACAACCATTCATGGCAGTCCATGCAGAGCCAGAGGTATGGATACTGACAGGTCCATCGAAATAGATCATCACTGGTCGAATACTTGTCGTTTGATTGTTGCACACAATGTTTAAATCGTATTTGGCTATTGAGATGTACCTGTGTGTTCGTCCTCACGTGTTTTATGCTAACAATATTTTGATACATAGTAATGAAAGTACTATGTTTCAGGGAGACGATGGAGCCTCATTCCGTCTATGCGGATACCGAAAATATAGTCGTTGCAGCGCAAGAGGAAGGGAGGACATGCAGAAACGAATCGGAGCTACAGCGTGTAGATGTTGAAGGTCGAGTCAAAAAAGTTGCAAAGAAAAAAAAACAAAAAAAGGTTAGTTACAAACCGTTCATAACTTTAAAAAAATGTTTGTGCTGGGGACTATTTTGTTTTTTTTCCAGTCAATTCTACTACACTCCATCATGTGTTTAAACTGAACATCCCTTTTCCAATCTCTCCTCCAGTTACCCGTGGGTGTCAGAACTATACACACACAGACAGTGAAGCGAATGAGAGATGTGGCTTGCCAGACCGTGTACACTATGGAGGAACTATTAATTGAGGCGAGGCGTGTTCAGGCTCGAGATGCTCATGTCCAATGGCCAGAACATGAATTAATTGTGTTTGGAGACTACAGCAAAGTTGCATTGGACCATAGCTACAGTGCGACCGCACCACCACAAGAAGATGTTATTGAATGTATTGAAGATAGCTCTGAAGTAGTTGCAGATCAATTTACACAATCTACACCCGCCAAAAATTTGCCACCAAAAAACCTGTCGACATTGTTGTGTTCTCCCATCAATGTTGAAGTAATATATGTTGAAATGACAGAGAATGAACCAGCCGCAGCATCCATAGACTCATCAGAACTTGATATCAGCGATATTACTTTCCAATGTGTTGAAATCTCCACAACGTCAAAGGCCGAAACAACGTTGACGCAGGATGACAATCTAATGAAAGAGAGCAAATACATTGTATTCGACAGTTGTTTGATGGAAATTATAAGTATGCTGAAATGTGTGCATTCCAGAAGAGGGAAAGTATGTGGGAAGCCATTGATTAATGTGACTTGTCAAATAAAAGGCAGTAACGTCAAAATAAATGCCGCCTGTAGATTAAATCATAGGTTCTCATGGTCTGCACAACCGATGCTGGGGAAACTGCCAGCAGGCAATCTACTGTGTGCAGCTGCATCACTTTTTAGTGGCTCCAGTTTTAGAAAGTTAGAGGCTTTCTTTCAGTTTCTAAAGCGCTGTACTACACATACCAACGTGATTATCTGTTTCCGGCCATTAGTGATGCTTGGAAAATTGAACAATTGTCTCTAGCAAGTACATTCGAAGGCAAAGGTTTCAGGCTAGCCGGCGATGGACAGTGCGACAGCCCTGGATTTTCTGCCAAGTACTGCACCTACCACTTTCAGGACATGGATAGTACGAAAATTGTGAGTTCGGTGGTCGTGCAGGTAACACAATGTACATCCTCCGTGGCCATGGAGAAACTAGGTTTTATAAAATCAGTGGAATATCTACAATCGAGGGGAATGCACATCGACCTCATAGCCACGGATAGACACGTTTCAATTGCCAAGACAATGAGAGAGCAGTTCCCACATATTAAACATCAATTTGACGTATGGCATCTTGCTAAATCAATCAATAAGAAAATCTCGGCTGCAGGGAAAAAAAAAGGTTTTGAAAGTATTTTGCAGTGGTCACATTCTATCACCAACCATCTTTGGTGGAGCTCAAAAACTTGTGAGGGGTCAGTGGAAATACTACTTGAAAAATGGCGGTCACTGATGCACCACTGTACCAAAGTTCACCGCTGGATAGCAAATGAACATTTCCACCAATGTGAACATGGCCCTTTGTCCCCAGAGGAGGCAGAGAAGAAGAAGTGGCTGATTCCATCTTCACCGACACACAAAGCCATTGAGAAGATTGTTTTCGACAAAACTCTATCAAGAGATTTGAGAGGACTGACAGAATTCTGTCACACAGGAGATTTGGAGGTGTTCCACAATATGTGCCTAAAGTACAGGCCAAAGCGTTTGCATTTTAGCTTTCGGGGCATGAAACATTGCACTCTACTAGCGGTCTTGGCCCATAACAGCAATGTCGGATGTGAACAATCTAGTACTAGGGGTAAAGTAAGGATGCCTCGTTACACTAAGGTGTTTTCAAAACAAAGTAAGTAATGGGTGATCAAACCAGTGTATGATGAAATGCAGTTCGACTTTGTGAAAGGCCTTATTGTTGCTGTGTTAGAGAAGCACAGATATGGAATTTTTGACATTTCTGTGCAGAGCAGTGATCCATTGCCACCGAACATTGCAACTGTGCCATGCCCACCCGAAGCACAGCTGATTGTGAAGTACAAATCCCGGTTTAAATAATTGCAATACGATCGTCTTTTTGTAAATAAATGTTATTGTACAGTGTACCTGTAAACCTAACCCCTACCTTCACCATCATGGGTGGCGAACAAGCTGGGTGTCATCTTTGAATTCTCTCTATTCACCTCACATATGTGTATGTATATATTTTTCTCATGTCTCATCTCATGTAAATGTAAATGCTGCGCACTGTTAACGGAGGGGAGGCTTGCGTATTGCAAATAATAAAACAAACAAACAAACAATAAATCTCACTTTTAACTCAACTCCTGTGGTACTTTATACTTTCACTGACCTTCTGCCAAAAATTAAATGTCTCAATTTGGGCTGCAAAGCTCGCAGACAACGGGGACAAAATTGGGGCACTTAGAACGCGCCAGCCAAGCGGGCCGTGGCATTTGGGAGAGAAGCCAGTTCGCATTAGCACATTGGGGCGCACTACATAGACGGATTCTAAACTTCAAGTTCTCACAGATGCCTATACTACGTGATGTTGCAAATAAAGAATGCGAAGGACAGCGCCCAGATGAGGCACACAAGTCGCACTGGAAGTATAAGGGTCAATTGTTTTTTGACCTTGAGACAGGGACCATGCCGAAAGAACTACATTTGAAGGGAGTGCGCAATAACGTAAGAGACGATAAGGCAGAAAATTCAGAAACTAGACCGAGTTTCATTTTAGGTCAGTATACGAAAAATCGTTGTCAAGAGCACGGTCCGTTTTACAGACTGCATTACGAAGAGACACAATGGAAATTTCAAATATAATGTAAGTAAATCTTTACACGCTTTTATACCGGAATGAAGATTTAATGAATGGATGCATGAATAAATGAATGAATGAAGAGCTAGGAAAAGCAAGTAAAACTGTTCGTAGTGGGCACATGGGAATGCAGGTCCACTGGTCTCACCGATCTCGGTCCTTGGCCCAGCCACTTTTCCCTGCACTGCCTACCTGCACTACGGGACTGTCTCTGTATCCTTCAGCCCCTTCTCCCGGCATTTACCTTGCACTTGCCACCAGCTGGCCCTATTATTTAATTTGTATTCAACTAACCATGTACAGCCCTTCCCCATGCGCGATCAGAAGGACACCTGGCCTAGTAGGATCGTTGTCTGTCTGCCCTTGTTCCCCACCTGCCTCGTCACGCCTAGAAACACTTGAGTATAGGCGCGTTACACATGCCATATCATATATCATATCATTCCTCACGCATGTAGACTGTCGTTTATCATTGTGTGTTGGCCTCGATTTATCTCGTTACTTTTCGCATTGATTTTAGAGACGAACATACTCCATTGAAATATCCTTGCAAGCAAATAGTTTCTGATCGGCCGTAATAAATAAAATGAGTAATATTAATGAAGTTCGGCTTGCGAGACTAATTATAATTTTTTTGTTTTCATAACAGGTATTTGATCCCTTTCTGCCACTGCCATCTGTTGGAGACACCGGCGGATAGATTCTTCAGCAGACACCTGCAGCTTCGTGTCAACAAATGGAGCACGATTACCATATTATGGGACGATCGCCAAGGGCCCACATGCCCTTACGCTGTACTAGTGGCTAGAAGCAACATATCAACCTTTTAGCTGGACTAGTGCCTAGTTGATGGAACAGCCTTGCGGTTCACCGTGCTTCCAAAGTGATTCTTTTTACGAAAATGAACACCCTGTGTACCATAAAGGAACAGCGCGTGACTCAAGATGAAACGGAACAGTTATTGCGGATACAGATAAAAGAAAATAAATGGCTTCCGGAGTTCATATGTCAATTGCTGAATATTCTCTAAACCTTTAATGTCAAATAAATGTACTTTACCAAATGTACCGTGTTGCTGTTTCATTTTAAAGTACAGTTTCATATTCCGAATTGTGGCGCGCTGTGTTGTGAGTTGATCTGTGTTGGTTTCCGGGTTCTGTGTGGAGTCGCGTAGAAGACGACTGGGCGCGTTTGCCTGCGCAGCACAGTAACGTCACGGGGAGAGGCGGGGAATATGAATGTTTTGATAATGTCAGGCTCAGGGGCGGGGGAATTGATTTAGTGCCGCAAAAGCAGGTCAGCCAGGGCGATCAGGGAAAAGTTAGGATTATCAGAAAATGGCAGCTCCCTGGTGCTTGTTTTCGCGTGCGTTTATTGGACGAAAACTCGGGTAAGGTCCATAGGAAAGTTTTCTAAAATCGAGCCACTTAGGCTTAAAAAAACATGGCCGACCCGTAGGGACAATAAAAAAATTTACTAGACCATGCCTTTAAAGGAATTGCAAATAAAATGTTCATGCCGTGGCCACAAGGGGGATTGCTGTCAAAAGCGGTTTTGCAACACTTGACCACATACTTACACTCAGCGTATACAGGAAAAAAGCTGGAGAAAAAGGCTAGCTAGCGTAGAGGTTTGGTAAATGTATCAGGAGGAACGGGAAGACCTGCCTCCTTAATACTGGAAGCTTAACCAATGCAAAGAGGGGGGTGATGAGCCTTCTGATATATGATATGGCATTTATAATGCGCCTATACACAAGTGTTTCAAGGCGTGTGTTTCTGCTCCCCCTACTGCACCTGTAGACGACGTCGGAAGTGTAAAGGATGAAGGAGTGTATCCACTTGGAGAGCTTAAAGCAGCGGCAGGATATAGTATTCCAACGTATGAACCGCCTGCTTATAGCAGTTGCGAAGGTTCAGAGAAAGTTCCGGAAAAAGATGTGATCTCCACAGTCCCGCGAGACAAAGAAAGAGATGGACGACCAGGTATGACCCTGGACATAGAAAGAAATTAAGAGATGGAAAGGAGAGAAAGATAAAACTGACAAGATAGCGCTCATACAGAATGAGTTGATGGGAGGTCAGATATTGCTCAAACTCGATGGAGCGAGCATTGAGGAGGTACGGCAAAAGGAAGATCAGGACGAGCAAGATAAAAAAGACAGGGAACGAGAGAAACGATTGAAAGGAGAAGAGCTTAAACGAAAGAGTAGACAGATGAGAACAGCTGTATAAGGAATAACAGCTGAGGAAGGAAGAAAGGGCAGGAGAACAAAGGAAATATGATAATAGGCAGCGAGCGATGGAAGAAAGGGATAAGCTAGGAAAGAAGAGAGACGAAGAAGAGGAAGAGAAGTTGAGAGAATTCAAAGACGATGAAATACGCAAGGCAAATGAAAAAAGAGAAATGAAGAGACAGGAGGAAGAAAGAATTAAAGATGAGGTGAAGAAACGAAGAGCTTTTGATGAGGAAATAGAATGAAAAAGGAGACAGAGCATGCGACATTGATTGCATTGAGAAAGAGTTGAGGAACCCAAATCCAGTAGTAGCATGGGAGGACATAGTGGGGTTCTTCCCGTCGCAAGAGCCGATACCAGTGCCCTCTAGGGTAAAGCTCGAGGAGGATTTTGAAGAAGAAGCTATCAGAGATAGAATTGCGAAAGCATATCATGAGATGAAGACAAAAAGCGAATTGAAAAATAAAGGGAAAGATGATCACTTTGAGATTTCCCAATCGCGAGGCAAGGAGGGAAGTCCATTTTGTTTTTCGAGCACCAATCTCTGGCTTGGGACAGGCTGACTTTGAATAGGGATGAGAAAGAAGGCAGTCACACGAGTTGGGGACAGGAGATGTCAGATGAAGAAAGGGAAACCTTCCATGGGGAAGAGGGAACTGGTGCATGTGGGTTTGAGGTGTGTTTATTGACAAAGAGATTTGATGGTTGAACCTAGACCTACCTAAACCAAGGACGCCAGACCCAGTGGTGTGGCTAGGTCGACCTAAATGGGTGATCCAAGAGTGTACAGGGCGAGTCACTGCCATGTGTAAATAGATTAAGGTAATTTCCAGGAAGAAGACGATCGGGAACCATTGACCCTACTATGGATCGGCAACGCGATTTTGAGATTTTGCAGTTTCCCTTATTAGAGAAAGGAGGGGTCAGACCACAGTATATTCCATGGCCCCAAATGGATAAGGACAACTTAAGATGGAAGTTGCCCAGTTTAACATCAGGTGCTGGAAAATGGATTTCCGAATTATAAAAAATGACAGGAGGTAACACACTGGCGATAGGGGACAATAAAGGTCTCCTTGCAGCCATACTTGGGGTGTCATGGCCACTGGGGAAGGACCACTAGTTCTATCATATAAAGGGTCCAGGTGGACCCAGTCCTGGCACCTTTGGTGCCAGGCTCATGAGAAAGTGTGCTCTGCACACTTTATTTCTGGTGCACATGTTATTTCCTCTTCTGCAGGGCCCCCACGTGCATCCAGGTCGGGTGTGGCCATAGGAAAACATTGGGCTGCACGTGCAGCACCTTCTGGGAGTGGCAATGTGGGGCCACAAGGTGGAGCCAAGGGGGTGTGGCTGGGCCAGGCTATTTAAGACTGCCCCGCCCGCATGCAAGCGCTTCGCGTTAGTCTGCTTATAGCAGCGTAAGGCTCACTGCTGCTTGAAGCGCTCTTACCTGATTTCAGCAATACCATTGCTTGAAGCACAGCTTACCTGACTCCAGCAACATCATCTCCAGCGTGCATTTTACCTGATTCCAGCAATACCATTGCCCGAGCGCATCTTACCTGATTCCAGCAATACCATCGCCCGAGCGCATCTTAACTGATTCAAGCAATACCATCGCCTAAGCGCATCTTACCTGACTCCCGCATTCCCATCGCCTGCAGCGCATCTTACCTGATTCCAGCAGTCATCGCAGTCGGAGCGCATCCTCACCAGTTCCGGGCGTCTAAACTACGCGGGAGCTCTTCTTGTCCAGCATCCTCGCAAATCCATCCATCCAGCAACCGCCGGCAGGTCTTCAGATAGCGGCCCTTCGTCAGACGTCGCTAGGCCATCCCTACAGGAGAAAAGGACAAACAAGGTTAGAAACAACATAAAGACTTTATGCTAAGGTTGCGTGCAGCACGCACATTTCTCGCGCTTGATCTTAGAACCAAACTTACCTTCTACTTGAGACACCGTAAACTCCTCTGGCCCTCGTTTGGATTCGCTTCCAATACCGTGACTCCGCTGGGTCCTTCACCACCTATTGGGGAGAAGGAAAGACATTACCAGGGTTACGGACAATAATAACGGAAAAAAGACATTGCAAAAGGATACGGACAATAATCATTGTTGAGAAACACTTACCTTAGAAGTGGATCAGCCACAGCCGGTCTGGGCTACTACGCATATGGACCAGTGAAAGAACTAGGTCCATTAAAGGTGCCCCTGCAGATAAGAAGCAGGACGGAGAGCTCATACTCATAAATAAACAGGTGAGACGATATGGGTAAACGCATGCTCACCTCATTCTGGGAAGAAGGGTTCGAGGGAAATCACAGTCCTACCAAAGCATTCTCACGGCCTCTCATATTCTCTCACGGGCAGTGCCAGCAACCAGCACAGCCCACACTACAGGAGCAGGGGAAGAAGCCTGATCCAAAGGAGCCAAGTCCAGGGAGGGCTCCAACCATGCCCCAACGTCCCCGCAGAGACCAGGTGAGCGTAACATGGGGAGAGAGCTGACGACATTTGGTCTAGAGCAGGATTTGTAGGAGTCACTGCGCAGAACACAGCACATGATGGCGCAGTGTTTAATAACTGTACAGCAGCAGTCTGGAAGGCGCTTAGGGTACAATATCCTGACATGTCAAATATGGGAGCTATAATGGCATGTAAGATGCAGGAAGGGGAAAAGCTGCTTATGTACATTCAGAATTTCCAAGAGCAGTGGAGCTTGGAAATGCGAGAGACGTGGGGGAAATCTATACCATTGTTTTATCATATTTTATGTCGGGGATTGCCAGAACAAGTGCAGAGACAGCTCAAGAAGCTGGTGGGTATGGAAGCGAAGCCATGGCCAGAAATACAGCTCACCATTGCGCACAATTGCTGAATGTTGCAAGAGAAAAATAATAAGAAGTAGGATACTGGAAAGGTCGAGGATGCTAAATTATTGCAGAAGAAATTGTCAGACTACAGGAGTGCTGCAGGTGAATAGCCAACGGCAGTTAGAGCAAGGAGGAAACCTGATTTATGCTGACAGGTAGAGGAGGCTTCCGCGGAAGAGGAAGCTTTCAGAGTAATCAAGGACATTTTCAGAATAGCCAAGGCAGTAACCAAGGTATGCAGGATGGGCAAGTCAGGAGATTCCCTCTTGTATGTTGGACATGTGGAATGACAGGACACATAGCGCTAACATATGGGAACCAAGGGTGTGTACAGAATGGGCAATTCCCGAGAGGGGGAGGCAGTTTATCCTCCAGCATATAGTCCACAAAGTAGAGATGGGTTCATCCAAGATTAGACAGTGTATCAGACACAAGCACCGCAAACACATCAGGCTTTGCAATCACAGCAAGCACCATTGAGTCTGCTGCAAGGACAATCACAGCACACACCCATGCAGATACAACAGTGCACATTTTGTTAGCATGGCTACCTGGATTAGTGGGCAAGGTAATGAGAATACCCGATGAATGTTTATTTAGACCACAGATACCTATGAACAAAGGAGGAGGACAGATATTCCCCTTGGAATTACAGGCAGCCATAGTATGAGGAGAGTTGGACATGTTCGAAGGATTCGATGACTAGGGCAGGCCATGGAGAACAGTGATTGCTATTGAGGAAGGGTTTAGATTGACTGATGTCACTGATGAGGATATGTTTAAGGGCTTCCCGTCAGATGACAAAGTGGTGTTTGAGATGAGCATCACATATTGGATTAGAAAAGAAAGGAGAGAGATCTCACTGCAAATGGTGATCATGCGACAACATCCCACATATTTTGATGAGGACATAGAGAAGGTGCCAACTTCCTTGTGGACTACAGGTCCTTATGACATAGGTCTGCTGATGGGGTAGGAGAGGTTAAGATTAGGTTAAAACCAGGAGCAATTCTCCCTCGGGTAAGGCAGTACCCCATGTCCTGAGAAGCGGATGAGGAGATTTTTAAGTCTATATCAGCTATGATGGATCAAGGCATTTTAGTGATGTCAGAGTCAACATGCAATACTGCGGTGTATCTGATCAAAACATCAAAAGGGGGTTGTGGCGTTTAATTCAGGACATTCCCCCAATTAACCAGATTGTAGAGGCAGAGTTCCAAATCCGGCAACGATTCTATGTAATATCCCAGTTGAGGCATGATATTTCACAGTGATTGACTTGAAAAATGCATTTTTCTCAATCCCGTTGCATAAGGACTCCCAAGATCTTATGTCATTTATGTTCCGTCAGACTAAATTGAAAAGCACACGTTTGCCCCAATGGTACTGTGAGTCTCCATCAATTTTCAATAGAGTCCTGCAGATGGACTTAAGCAATATAGATTTGCCAAGTGTTGTGTTGCAATACGTAGTTGACATTTTAGTTTGCAGCACATCAGAAGAAGAGTGTAGACGATACTCGATTCAGCTAATGATTATTCTTGTAGAGAAAGGATATAAGGTGGACAAAGAGAAATTGCAGTAGTGTCAAGAAGAAGTGTTGTATATAGGACAGCTAATTTCGCATGAAGGAAAGAAAATCTAACCTGTAAGGGCAGAGGCGATTTTGAAAACAACAAAACCGCTCACGATAAGGGAAATGCAACCATTTTTAGGACTGTGCAATTATGTTAGAGCATGAGTATTTCATTATAGTTCATACACAACACCATTGTTGCAAGCCCTGAAAAATGCACAACACTCAGGAAAAGATTGAATGGACTAAGGAAATGGAGGAAGGATTTGATGAGTTGATAAAAGCAATTCGTACAGCTCCAGTTTTAGGAATTCCCAATTATTCAGAGGAATTATTTTTGTTTTCGCACACGAATCGAGCACTCATGACAGCAGTACTTACGCAGAAAACCACGTTGGGGTACAAGCCCCTGGCATATTATAGTGGGATTTTGGACCCAGTAATGAGGGGTCACTTCCCTTGCGAACAGTCATTGGCAGCCACCGCATTCGCTATTGAGAAGTCTGCCAGCATAGTGATGGGGTGTTCTATGACGTTATTTGTTGAGCATACCTTGTTTGATATCTTGGAGAAACCCAAAGGTACTTTGAGGTCTCAAAGACCACCTGCATATGAAGTGGTAATATCAATTCTGACTATCAAAAAAATCAGATGTAAAATGGTGAACCCTGCCATGTTTGTTACTGAACCATTGGCAGATGGTGAACAAGTCCCTGATTGTTCGAATTATGGGCAATTCTATGATGATATTCCGAGCGTGAAAGAAAATGCTCTTGCTGCAGGGGTAATAATTTTTATTGACGGTTTGTCAAGAATCGATCAAACTGATGGACAAAGGTATACAGGTGCTGCTGTAGTAAAGCATAAGGCTAATGGGGAGTTTGAAGTAATGGCAAGTGCAAGACTACCATCTCATTTCTCAGCGCAGGCTGCAGAATTGGTAGCACTTGTCGTGCTCGAGAAACACGCAGACCAGGAAGTAACACTGTACAGTGACTCTGCCTATGTAACGTCAACTGTGCACGCAAGATTGGCACATTGGAAAAGGAAGGGCTACCTCCGAGTGGACGGCACTCTGGTACAACATGCTGCTCTATTGGACAGGCTTATTAAAGCAATACAACGCCCAGTAGCCATTGCAATAGTTAAGTGTGCAGCACATTGTAAGAGACCAGACTTGTGCGGAAATCAAGCCACAGACGAAGAGGCAAAAAGGGTTGCATATTCATTAGACATAATGAGTTTTGATACGCCTGATGTGAAAGAGAAGATTGTTGTAATGATGATTGTGGATGAAAGTTTTAATCACTTATTGAAGACACAGCTTATGGAAATTCAAGGTGGTGTTTCACAGGAAGAAAAAGACCTATGGATACGGATGGGGTGTTCTTTATCCCCCACCAAAGCACTGTGGTGACAGGACAGCACTGGTAAACCAGTGAGGTCTGTAGCCTTATTAAGGGTCGCGTTGGAACAACTACACTACCCTGCACATGTCACTAGAGAAAGCGTTGCAGCAACCATTGCGAAGGACTGGTTCATGCCGAACCTGTTAGAACACATTGCATTTTATGTAGTAAATTGCATCGTATGTCAAAAATGTACAGCTGGGCACATGCTGCGAACAGTCAGGAGTTATCCCTCAACCGAATGGTCCATTTCAGCATTTACATATTGACTATGTTGACATGCTGCAAGTCTGTAATGGTTATAGGTGTATGATAGTGGTGGTGTGCCCCTTCTCAAGGTGGATTGAGGCTGGTCTGTGCACACATCCTGACGCCACTTGCACTGCAAAGTTTTTAGTCCGAGAAGTATTACCTAGATGGGGAATATGTGAGGTGCTGGGATCAGATAATGGCCCCCATTTTGTAAATGAAGTATATGAGCAAATTAGTTTATTGCTTGGCATAAAACATGAGTTCTCTTCAGTTTATCACCCACAAGGAAATGGGATATGTGCAAGACTCAATGGCCTGCTCAAAGAAAGGATAGCGAAGCTTAAATTGACCCTGAAGAAAGGGTGGCTGCACTGCCTACCCCTTGCATTATATGCACTTGGGAACTAACCTGGCTGAGACCACCACCTCACACTTAACAAGTTAGTCACTGGGAGGCGAATGAGAATACCTCTAACTCCTCCATCGAGGACTAGGAGTGATGCCCAGATAACTGCAGAACTGTTAGGAACTGAGTTACATGATTATTTAACGTGTATGACCGCAAGTATCTCTGTCATTTCAGACCAAGTCAAGTGGACGGGGTGTCGGGCTCAGAATACAGATGAAGACCATTCAGTAACCCGAGTGCAAAAATTACGTGTACCAAAGGTCTTTCCAGGAGACCAGGTATTAATTTGCAATTTCACAAGGAAGTGGCATGAGCCTAGATTTGGCAGCCCTTTTATTGTGGAGGATACTACAGCGTCAGCAGTTAAAGTTGTAGGAAGAGGAGCGTGTATTCATCAAGGTAATATGAAAGTCTACGCTGGAGAGATCCCCGAACTCCCACACCATTCGGAAGCAAGTCAAGAAGAAGCAGTTCAGCACGTGCAGAGTAGATCGGTGATGAGGAAAAAGGACGCAGAGACTATCTGAAAGGATAGACAAAGAATACTTTGGACTGCGGCTTTCCTGGAAAACACTCTTTGTGTTTGCTACAACAAAGACTGGAAAAATTACTGTTCTTGAGCCACAGTGGTATGTTGCCATTTGACTTTGGACTTCAAAAGAAAGAGCAGAGAAATGACATGACATCCACAACTTATTGGCACTGATCTTCTATTACTTACTCAAAGCACATCCTCACCTTGTTTGGCGAAAGGACAATATGATGATATGATATGATAGGTTATTTATAACATGCTTAATACCCAGAGGTTTCTAAGAGCGAACCCCAGGATCAAACCTGTGTTGCTCTGTGTTGTCTTGCTTCCAAGACGCGCATGTTGCCGCTGAGCTATCCTGGTTCGTTTGTCTTTATCTGAAATCTGTCCGTTGCTTGTGGAACTTGAGGAGCAGATCCAGCAGCTGCCGGATTATTTTATGAGATTGCCTGAATAAAGCATTTTTCTTTCCTTAAAGTTAATTACAGGCAAATCATGTGGTCCATAAACCACTTCGCTATTCCAGAGAGTGAGCAAAGACGACAAACAGAGCCTTCACGTTGGTGGAGCATACTGTATTAGTGCATGATATATGCTTGCTTAATGTTTATTGTCATTCTGATTTTGGTAATTCATGCTGCATATGTTATGGGTCCGAAAAAGGGGAGAGTTCCTTTAATTTTCCCTACACCTGAAGTTAAAGGAGAGGTTCAGATTGCAAGAGAATCTAGGCCTTATGTAATTGTCCCTACTCCAGTGGTGCATGAGAATGCACCCAGTTCTGTGACAAATGGGTCGGAGCTTCCTAAAAGAGGAAGGTCATTTTCACAAGTTGTGCAGGATTTATGGATACCTGCTTATTTTGCAAAAAGGATATTTTCTGTGACCGCTTCTACCCCAGTAGCGCATGTAAAGACACAGATTTCACTGACAAGTGTCCCTATGGTTCCTCTAGTAAGAAGGAGCTATGCTGAGGTACTTCATGACATGATTATAAAAACTCATGAGGCAAGAAAGAGACCTAATAGACATGCACTAGAGGATGATTATGAATTGAATAATTATCTAGACAGCACAGCACACTTAGGAAACAATGTATGCTATCAGCATATGAAAGAGGTGGGCCAACAAACCTCCGAAGAGGAATGCTATGTATGTGCACTCCTGTCTTAAAGTATGGGGAAGTCTAAGGTTTTCATAGCTATTGAAATAGATGTCCAAACAGCACATTGCCTATCTCACATAGCACTCTGTCGATCAAGAGGCCAGTTAATGGGTCGAACAGCATCTTTAGTATGGGCAACAGAATGGACATCTCCTGATGAAGATGATTATGTCCAAGACCTGAAGACAAGGGCAAGAGTGCACACCAGAAATCATGTGATAAGGTATGAACAGCCTGGAAAGAAGGGAGGAGGAATGAGATGGGAAGTAAACAGAAGATTGGAAAGTCCAGGAAAAACTGAAGAGGAAATTCGAAGATGGAAGGAAAAAGGCCAAATGCAGATCTGGGGTTCAGTACTGCCTCCAGATGGTTGGGAAGAAGGTGTGGTTATCTGCAGAGCGTGGGTAGTAATTGGTCATTACAAGCAAACTATTGACATTGTGGAAAATGGATGCAAACCATTATGGCCAAAGCTTGCTAAACTACTAGCATGGGTCGAAGATAAAGGAGGTCCACTGCAGATAGTACCTCTGGACAATGCAAAGTTGTGCTTCAGAAATAATGGCACAATGAAGTTGGGAGAGAATCAGAATTGTGCACACATTTTTGATGCACCAGGAATGAGCATTGGGACAGCAGTAATAATGGATCACTACTGAGCCTGTGGATCCAGAGCTTATATGAAGCTACCCAGCGATTTGTGAGGACTATGTTCACTAGTGATTGTTCATGTTCGAGCATTGGTGATTCCAAAAAGCAAATGGACCTCTGAGTAAGAAGAGATCTGCAGAACATTTGAATCGATTGAAGAGAGAGAACTATTTCTCAGCAAAGTCAATAGAAGCTTTTGATTCTATCCCATATGAACACAGATTGTTCAGTAAGACTTCGATATTCACGATATTCACGATAATCTTTATGCCCAGGATCCAGACGGATGCAAATACTAAGTGGTTATAAATTAATACAACTATAAAAGAGTTCAATGCAATCAAGGAAGATCTGAGAGCCATATGACTAATGACTCTCCAGAATAGGTATGTCATTGATATGATTACAGCTATGGATGGAGGTGTTTGTGCCTAAATCTGGGAAACATGTTGCACATTTATACCTTCTCATGATGGCAAGAATGGCTCCTTGACAGAAGCCATATTGATGCTGACAGACTTATACTTCCAGATGATTGACGAAGTAGAAGACATTGCTGATGATAGCTGGTTTGGATCCCACAGTGGATGGCAGATATGTTTAAGTTCCTTGGAGCCCTGTTGGTGGTGATCATGCTTGGATTCTGTGTGATCATAGTTATAATCACTCAGTGCAAGAAGACTGCAAAGACAGCAGTGAGAATGAAGGTTATAATTGATGTTGAATCTGGGGGAAAACTCAGAGTTGACTGATGAAGAAATCAGAGACTACGTGAAAGCCAGCATACACGCACCTGAAGGTACAAAGTTTTTGTATCCAAGACACAGCAAGAGGTATGTGGGAAAATTGGCCTAATGCATCCCCAGTGGACAATACACACTTATGACCTGAAGTGTTGACCAGCATGTGAAATCAGCAGGATGCCTAAAAGGAGTCATAAAGATTTGGGTCCCAAAGAAGCATCTTTACAGACGAGGATGTCTTGATGTGAAGATTGATGATGAAGTGGTCGATGGGTGGCCCACAGGGGGGGAGTGTAGAGGTGCAGTCATACGTCCTCACTCAAAGCTCATGTACATGAAACGCAAGTAGAGGAAAGTAATCATATGGCTGGCTATGTAGTGAATTAGATTGCAGAGATGTGCCAATGTATATACCTAGGAATGTATAGAGCCCTGATGTTCCACAATGCACTTTAGCAGGCTCCTGAACCCTGTGAATAAGAAAAGGACTTTCAAAATGTGTGGCGCAGTTGGAAATTACAAGGCGAGTTTCGAGAAAGGTTGGGCAGTTTAGGACCAAGAAGACAAGGCCACAGTGAAATGGATGCCTGTCAAAAGGCTACAGCAAACGTGAGAAAAGAACATGCTTCTGTTTGAAGCAATATGAAAAAACACTGAAGGCATCAAAAGTTCATCATTTAATAGGATTAAATGCTGAAAATGGCTCAAAAGAGTGGTCTCCAAATCACATGTATGAGATCGAAATAGCTTGGGTCAGGCTGTGCCGAAACCAGGAGGACAGAGTAAAGCTACACTCCCTTTATTTCACAGACGAAGGCAACATCTACAAGGCCAAGTTCAAAAGCTTAATTGTCTGACAGACTGTAGGAGTGTTGATAGATTGTGGGTTAGTTGGTGGGGAGGCATGATCACGCTGAGCCTTCATACACCTGGAATGGTAGCCTGCATGCTGCCACCATGTGGAATATTCCAGAGGAGTACGAGGGTGCCAAACCAATCATAATGGGCCATGTAATGAAGAGCCCTATAGTTTGTAGAACCAATTAATCGTTGTGCATTTAGTGATAATGATGACCAGTTATTTGGGATGGTTTTAGATGCCCACCTGACTTAGATACCCAATCATAACCACTGGCTATATATGTATGCCTAGATGTTCACTGAGAGCCTACCAACGTTACTCATAAGTTTTGTAGTTTACCACATAGTGTGACGTCAACAGTGACGTTTTGTTATAAAAGAGCTTTTTTTTAATGAAATGCTTCGATATCGAGCTGTGCGCCGTCGGATGATGCCCGTTGTACTCCCTGTTTTAGATAATTGATAATAAAACAAACCTGTTTTGCCAACTCCCTGAGTCGTTTTAATTATTGATGTTTGAGTAACTTCTGCATCCCCATCTACCTCTGGGTATTGCTACCTCGTCTTAAAGGGCTCTTGGCCATAAGAGTTCAAAGGTGATGTGTATTCTTGCCAGCTGGGTGGAGACTGCCAAATGGCAGGACAGGAACCTGAAGAACTTGATCTCTTTTTTGATCTCTTTGTGAAGGCAGGTAACACCATCTGCCAGATGCAGCTGTCCTGGGCCCGGGCAGCAAGGGAGCATACCCAATCAAAAGGAGTAGCCTCAAACCAGGGCTTTTGTTTTAAGTGGGAAGGGAAGGGGGCAGAGTTATAGTAGGCAGGAGGCCATGGTCAATGGAAGAAGACTTCCACCATCTTGTTTCTCTCTGTCTCACTTTCTCTTTCCTGTCCCCTCCACTTCCTCTGGTGTGACATCAGTAGGGCAAAGTCCACTCTATTCAAGAAGAGGGATTAGACCACTAAATCAGGCTAGCTTTCGCCCATTCACCTGGGGACTTTTGCCTTTAAAAGAAGGAGTCTGCCCCCCTTCTCGGATTCTCTCAGGACACAAATCTGCCCCTACCTACTACCAGGGCACATCGGGAGTGATCTTTGCTGTGGACCAGGACCTACCACTCTGCACCAGAGTCTCCTGAAGCTGGGAGAGCATACCTTGAACAGAACCATTCTGTCCTTGAGTCCCCATGAGCAGGCTTCACAGCAGCTGGAGGGCCAGACAAGACAACGCTCTGTTCTACCGAACTTCTCACTCCATGATCATTGCACCATGAATGAAAGGGGAGGCACTGGCTTTGCGCTCCTCCACCACGTCGAACTATTGCTTGCACTTCAAACCAGCTTGACGCTGCGTCATGCTAGCTAAGCCCACCACCTGCTTGGCCTGAATCTACTGCTGGACTGCGGGACCTTATCCGAATCGCTTGCGAGTCACACACTGATTCTGACCAAGGGTTACAATCATGGCTCAGCCCAGCTAACCCTTAATGCACCACCTCATCGACCTGCATTTCTGTAAAGAAACACCGGAGGGGGGTATCTGTACTCCTGCTCTCTATATGGCAGAGGAGAGGCTCAGAGGACCCTAGCCAAGATTCTCCATTATTGGTATTGAGGCGAGCAATCAAGGCTTAGCTCTCAGGAGGTGATGCGGGCTGGTTCTTAAGTACAGTGTAGTGCCCAAGCACCCACAAAGGAATGTCCACACACTGTATTAGTTAAAACACAGTCTTTAAATAATTAAGGTTCAAGGTTATAAACACAATCACAATAACTCACTTTGTGCTCAGTTATTCTACTAAGGCAAATATATACACAGTTCTATGTGGTACCACAATTACTATCAGATTTCATTAAAGTGCATCAACTGGACTTAGTTTAAATGTCACACCAATCAAGTAATAAAGAGAACCAACAATAGACATAGGAGGAAAACGGTTGGTTAGAACAATGGGCAGAATACTGAGCCCCAACCACGTGGTACAGTTCTGTATGATGATCCCCCCACCTCGGCAACCTATAAATAAAGATATATCGTACACGCCCAGTCCATATATTGTTCACAAGAGTCTTATGTCCTCCTAAAGAGTTCTACAACCCCAATGTACCTGGAATAGCAGAGTTCGACGTCGGGTCATCAACGGATCCTTCTTGAGCGGCTCCGTTTAAGGCAGGAGCCACGGATCGTCGAGATCCCACGAGGAAAAAGGGTGAACACTGTTGTTGCTGCAGCAGCTTCGGTTCTTGCGGTGCTAGTTGACGATCGGTCGAAAACGTCCTGCAAGCTGAGGCGTGCAGTGCACCTCGACGACGAGTGTTTGTTGCCGCAAAGAGTCAATGAAGAATTTTGGCCCTGCAAGGGCATCGGGTCGTCGGCATCTGGCGTCGGCGAATGGGACTGGACCACAACTGTTTTCAGTAACTTCATGAGCGTCTCTGATGTCTTCGGGTGGCAGGAACCCCACCGGTGGATTCTCCTCGGTCGTCGGCAGCCTTGACTTTCTCCGGCAGGACAAAAACCGTTGATGGTGATGAACAAGGGAGTCCTTGCATTAAAATGTTCTTGGGTAAAGGGAGCACTGCGGCTCCTGTCAGCGATGTCGGTCGGCGACGGTGGACGGCCGTCCGGTGCTTCTCTTCGTTCTCCTCGGCGATCCCCTTCTCCAAAAACTTTCACTAGGAGTACAGGGTTGTACTCCCACCCATGGGTGCCATAAGGTGCTAGGCAGAATCACATGCAGTATCCTTGGGGAACACTACATGCAATTAAGACTACAAGTGTCAGTACAATTTCACCTTTGGTACAAGCCTGTACTACACAGTTATGTGGTAGCAGTGGCTGAGCAGCCAGACTTATCTCAAGAGTTGAGTGAGCAGTAGAACAAATTACACATAGGACGAACAAATAGTGATTCAAACAAACACTTTCTTAAGGTTTCTTGGTAAAAGAATATACATTTATTTACACAGTCATTTTGAAAACATTACACTAGCAAGAACAGCTCAATATCATATACTAATAAACCACAATTACACAACCAAATAAGTTACTGAACAAGTTCAGCTCCCCTGAAGTGGGAGCAAAAGGGCACTTCAGATACTTTAAAAAAGGGGTAAAAAGACAAGGTTATAAGCACAAATACTTGTATAGGCAGGGCAAAGGGTTTCAGTAAGTTACAACCAGCAAATCAGTTCATAGGCGTGGGCCAAAGTCAACGTTTTACTTCCAGAACTGTGCTATCCTACACAAAGACTCTGAACCATTGCATTGAACCATTGTTCAGAGTCTTTGTATAGGATAGCACAGTTCTGATAGTAAACGGTTAAGTCTTTGCCATAGATTTTATAAGAATTTCGTCAGGCGAAAAGTTAGATCAATGTTTAGGGAAGAACAAGCCTTCGAAGTCGGGAAAGTTTCACAAACTTTCACCGTAGCCGAAAAGATTTCCGAACCGTGTTTGCACAGTACCTTTAAAGTGAAGAAGAGCTATAGCTGATGCAGTTGTTCCTGGCAGTTCGAGCAGATCTCGCTGTTCCTGAGCTTCAGTCGTGGGGACAAGGAGGACGTCGGGAGGTTCCTGCACTGCCCAGGGATGAGGCCACAAGCTTGGCAAAACGTCGGTTTAAGGTGTGAGGGCCTTAAAGTCCACAAGCTGGTTTCCTTCCCCCTGGCTATACGGTTTTCAACAGCACTCTGAAGATAATTCGACCAGGATCGGGACGGTGTCCAGGTAGCTTGTAAGTTGGTTGTTCCCACCAAACTCAAGGGAAGAAGTTAACCTTGAAGGGCTTCTCTGTCGATGGAGTTTCAGGCAATTCGGACCTGCAGCAGGGCTTCACCAGTGGTCCAGGAGTTGCAGCAGTCCTCTTCCTTCAGCCCGTCTTCGGTTCTCTGCTTTCCAAGTGCCAGAGACCTGCTTTTAAATAGTTTTCCCGCATTCATTCCAGCCTCGCTATCACTCACACAGCAGGGTGGCTGTCCTTGCCGGACAGCCAGCCGGCCAATCACGCAAGAGTGCGTTCAGGTCTCCTATGAGACTAAGCACAGGGAATTTCGGGCACCTCCCTCACATCCTGTCCATCCCAGGCGCTCGGACGCCAGAGGAGGGCTTCAGCACTGAAGCCTGCAAAAGGCCAATGAACAAAGAGACCAAACCTGGTTTGGCGCGCAGAGACAAAACCAAAAGGACCTTTCCGAAAAGAAATTGCAAAAAAAGATGACCAGAGTCTGTTTTTACAGATTGGTCTTGGGCGCCATATTGGAAACCATGGCTGACCCGATTTTTAGCTATCGTTGTTTTGCGGTCGGGAAAAATCATGGTAGTTTGATCTAAACCACTGCCACCAGTCATTTCAAGTAGGAAAGGGTAACATTTGACTGTGTTTTTACTCGGGGGATGCTAGGCAACCCCTCCAGCCATCTATAGGAAGATAGTGTGTGCTGGGTCTGTAAATTTAAAGAGACTAGTAAAGTCAATTTAACTTTACATGCTCTGGGAGACAGTAGTCAGTCCCAGAGAAGGTATTTAAACCTTGGGAAGTCTGAAAGACATTCCTGTGCCACTGCACTGAAGGTGCTGTGTGACACCCAGAAAAAGAAGATGCCTATGGAGTTGTTTTAAAACTCCATAACCAAAGAACACAAAAGTAAAATGCACATTGAAAATGAAAAGTTCAAAGCCTCAAAATATAGCAAAAGAGCTGGAGAGCTTTAAGGTAGAGGGAATTAAGCACTTGTGTGAGAAATCTCCCTAACACTCATCCCCCCCCAGACTAAGGGACAGGAGTATCTAATCCCCACCAGGATGGATCTCCTGTTGCAAGTCGGTTAAATGGCTTACTGAGTACACCAGAAATCTTTTGTAACCCTTGCTATGAAACTTTTTATCAGTTGTTTTCCTTTGTAAGCTATAGGACCTACAAACCTGTTGTGGTACAGCTCTCTTTTTTAAGGTTTAGGGGATCTGATCTAACAGTCCCTCAGATGTTATGACAACTTCTGAACCTGA